>NW_026571541.1:4992600-5028600 GCF_026225935.1 Boleophthalmus pectinirostris | reverse complement strand
GACAGGATCTTGTGTCTGTGTGGAGGGGGCGCTATACTACACTGACACTAACACACACTTGGAGTTTAGAATAAATATCTGCTCTGCAAAAAACTAAATCTAGTCGAGTTAAGATGATGATTGAATTAAGAAAGTTTTATCCTGATGTGGGTAAATATCGCTTGACAGTTGAAGTGATCTGCCAGTGGAATAAGACAATTTTGTACTAAAAATATGAAAATACATCTTGCTACACTTAAAGTAAAAAAAAAAAACTAAAAAAAAAACGTTTTACACTTAAAATAAGAAACAAAATGTTGCACACTTATTCCTTTGGTAGATAATTTGACTTGTCAAATTGAATCAACTCAGATAAAATAATTTGTTCTTAAGTTAAGTCATTTTAAGTTACCTAGATATTGTGTTTTTTTTTTTGTTTTTGTTTTTTTTCCAGTGTGTTGTTAGTTAAGTAAGTCCAGACTTATGGTGTGAATGTTCACATCTTGGGTGCTTCAGTGGATGAGAGTGAAACATACTGCTATTCTCTCTTAAAAACCTTTGTCCATTTACATGAGGCAATACAGTTGTTCCTCGCTACATCGCAGTTCACCTTTTGCTGTCTTGCTGTTTCGCTGATTTTTTAATGCAATTTTTTTTTTTTACAGTGTATGAACATGCATTGTGTTCCTCCCCCTCCGTCCTGATTGGCTAAGGGACTTTACACCATTGTCAATCAATCTCGGCCGTGTCGTGTCTCCTGTACAGTACAGAATGTATTCAGCTGCCAAATTTATATAAATGTTCGATCGCTAGCAGTGAGATTCTGAAGAAGTTTTCTCCCCGACAAAACCCCACAGTGTCGACGAAACATTCTACACCAACCAACAAAGTCTCCTGTGGTCACACCCCCGGGTTTCTGAAAATGGACCAGTGCAGGACTCTGCTTCATTTTGTAACGAAACAAAGATTAATTTATTCCATAAAGTTGGAGGAAAATAACATAAGGACGACAGCAGCAATAAGTTTTAAGAAGGATGAGGAAAAAGAGTGAGTGTCCTGTCTGAGAAAAGTGTATAAAGTGTGTGGTGTTAAAACAGATATAATAATTGTAAAAATAAAGATGACTACTACAAGAACGTAACAGCCGCGATAAACGAGTGACCACTGTACAAATAATCATTGATAGAGATGGTCCACTACAGGCAGCAGTAGATAAAGCACAGTCCCAGTGACGGTGAGGATGTTACGTGTTCATGTGTGACTTACGCAGAGAGAACGTTTCCGGAGGCGGAGGCGGGAAGGCCTGTGGTGGTCTGACCCTGGATCTGTAGAGGAGCAGCACAGATCTGCTCCGGGTAAGAGAACTGAAGAGAGGCTAAAGTCTCCCAATCTCCGGTGCCAGAGGGGTTATCTCTGTCAAACCACTGTGTCCAGCACTCTGCACACACACACACACACACAAACACACACACACTATAGGGTCAGAGGTCCACACTAAATATACACACTACATTGAGTTAAATATGTCCTACCACAAAATTGAGGAGTTTTATTGTGAAACTGTCTTCCTTTATTTACTATATGGCCTTATTATGAACTGTTCTGCCCTAAATATGAATCTTAATCCCACATTTCTGTTGAAAACCCTTCACCCTCACTGTCTCATCATCTAATTCAGACTACACATAGATTCTAATAAACGTAACATTGGTGAAGTAAATACAATATGAGATGGACACGTTTGAGGAAGTCAGATTTAGATAAAGAGCTGGACTCACTGGCCTGGACACAGAACCTGCGTGGACACAAGAAGCGGACTTGATAATCGTAACAGCGTCCGTCCTTCTGATCGCAGTTTCTACAGATGAAGCCGGTCACAGTGTCGATGCTGAACATGTCACAGAAAAGGAAAAAAAACAAAAAACATGTTTAGGACATTTCAATGCTTCTTACAGCTCTCTTCAAAATGTGTCTTTGCACTGAATGACCCTCCTCAATACTGTCCCACTGTTAATGTTCAAGTGAATGCTGATGACACTGTGTTGTATGGATCTGCAAAAACAGCTGCTCAGACTCGTGAACAGGTCTTACAGAAGGTCTCAGAATGGTGTCTGAGTGTCACACATGACTTTGAATTTTAAAATAACAGTTTCTCTTTGTATTTCGGTGCATACACAAACAAAAAAACTGGGAGGTGACAGTCAGTGAAGTTAAATACTCTGACCTCATTCTGGATGAAAATGTCAAACTTTCACACAAAAAAGTCACACAATACATGCGAAGAAGATTAAAAATAGTCTCAATTTCTTTCATTTTATACTTAAAGATATTACACTCCACACTTCTAAACTATTCATGAGTGCAATGATTTTGTTGCATTGATCTTATTATATCACCTGACAGTCCCAGGCCTCCTCAACCAGACCGACACCTCTGTTCATTTTACAAACTGACCCTTGAGCTCCTTGACAAAAAGCACAAAAACTGGCACCAGTGCCAAATTTGAAAGAAACATAACCTATTTACCATTTGAAAATGTTACCAGTTTTAATAATCTTAAATTATTTTTAAGTGTCTCAACTCTGTTGTGCCAGTGAATTCTGAATTTGTCACCACCATAAACTTTACACACGGAGCTACTACAAGAGGAGCTTCTAGTGGTAACTGCGTTGTCCTTATGCACAGGACTCTTGGTCAGTCTCTTTCTCTGCCAAAGGGACCAAACTGTGGAACTGCAACCAGATGATTTAAAAACTGGAAACCAGTAACAACAAATTTCAATGAAAATTAAAATTATTGTTATGTTTCCAATCAAAAATTCACTCACTGAAAATATGCTGTATATATTTTTTCTGTATGTAACTTCTGTGTCTTGTCTGTTTGTATGTATTTTACATTTTTTTATATGGACAGGTGTCGAAAACTTGTGCTAAAACACTCAAAGCAATGCGACTGGCTCGTCTAATGCGACTGTGATGTCCTTAATAAACATAAGTAAAAAAAATAAAGAAATAAACTCTGTCTGAGGCTTTGTTACTCAAGTGATTTAGTTGTAGTAGTAACTACAAAAGGGGATTTGTGCACATAACATGACAGTCACAAGCTCGCCATCATTATCCTGAGGTCTTTTTCAGTTCGATACTCTCATTGTGTTGAAAATCCAACTCCTAAACAGATGTTTGTTTGAATGTTTGTCTCCATCAGAGGCTCATGTTCTGTGTTATTTATGTCAAACTTATGTGTACAATTACTGAACATTCCACCGTAGAGACAGATGTAGAACACCCCCAGTAAGATGTCACTGCAAAACTATCAATATGCCCCAGTACTGACGTGTAGACGGCGTCCCCGGTGGCGTTGAGTGGTACTCCGGCCGTGGTCTGGACCTCGATCTGCAGAGGTCTGCTGCAGATCCGACCTGGATACTGAGTTCTGAGCTCGGCAAGAGTCTCCCAGTCTCCACCGCCACTCGGGTCGTCCCGGTCAAACCACTCTGTCCAACAGGCTACAGACACACAGGGACCAAGGGAAGACTTTTGTTTATCATGTAAAGGAAGAGATTCAAAAGAAAAAATCTAAAGTACAAATATATATTGTTTTATTATGAATATTTTTTACTGATGACATAAACCCACCAGATCAACACAGGAGACATTTTCAATTCAATGTTTTAATTCAAAAGGACTAATTTACAGCATTTTTTTTTTTTTCTTTTCTTTTCCTTTTTTAGTGTTTACTGTATGGCATTGTAATGAACAAATAATAGTACGTGATATGGAATGTTCCACAGTATGGCATTAAACAAATATATGCAGAAAGCAGATGGCACCACCAGATCAAACATGTTTACTTCATTCTCTCCATCAAGTCTAGTAAAAGTACATTATTAAATTGGAAATGAAGCTTCACAAAAGTACACTGTTATATATAATGTACGTCAGCATGAAAGTATTCACAGTGCAGTACTCTGATTGGACCACGTAATGCAGTATCTTACTAAATATATTTTGATTGGAGGTATTCAGTATTACATATTCAGAGGATTGTTCCCAGCTCTGATTGTGGTACTTACGTGGAGGAGGAGCACAGAACTCGAGGGGGCATCTGAAGCGAACCTTATAGTTTGAACACAGGGCCCCCTTTTGTCTGATCTGAGTTTTTACAGATGAATCCCGTCTGTGTGTCGTACCTGCAAATACATGAGGAAGTATTGTGATGGGTTTACTTTCACTTTACTGTCCACTATGATGTTCTATATAATGTAGCGTATAATCAGTGTTGGGAAGGTGACTTTTAAAATGTATTCCCCTACAGATTACAGATTACATACTCCAAAATGTAGTTTGTAACCATTAAATTACTTAAAGTGAGTAACGTAATCTGAATACTTTGGATTACTTGATATTGTCATGCTTTTTAAAACTTCATGAATGAAGCGACCACATCCTGAAAATTCTTTACTTGACCAGATTAAAAATATTATTGATAGAGAAATTATTTTTATATGAGGTCACTGCTGCTTTAAATTATGTCCATGTCAGATTGTATTAGTTTAGTCCTGGTTTTAGTTCTGGTTTAGTCCTGGTTTTAGTTCTAGTTTAGCCCAAAATGTAAAACAGGAAAATACCGCCCTGTAATCCATTTATTTTAACAAAGTAACTGTAATCCAATTACCACTCATTGAAACAGTAATCGTAACTGAATACAGTTACTCATAATTTGTACTCTGATTACATAACTCTGGTACATGTAATCTGTTACTCCCCAACACTGTGTATAATGTATAATGAGCGTGAGATTGACAGGTGGATCGGTGCAGCGTCTGCAGTGATGCGGTCGCTGTATCGAACCGTTGTGGAGAAGAGGTCGATTTACCGTCAATCTACGTTCCTCCCCTCACCTATACTCATGAGCTCTGGGTAATGACCGAAAAGAACGAGATCGTGGATACAAGTGGTCGAAATGAGTTTCCTCTGCAGGGTGGCTGGGCGCTCCCTTAGAGATAGAGTGAGGAGCTCAGTCACACTCGAGGAGCTCGGAGTAGAGCCGCTGCTCCTCCACGTCGAGAGGAGCAGTTGAGGTGGCTGGGGCATCTGTTCTGATGCCTCCTGGACTCCTCCCTCGGGAGGTGTTCCGGGCATGTCCCATCAGGAGGAGGCCCCGGGGAAGACCCAGGACACGCTGGAGGGACTATGTCTCTGGGCTGGCCTGGGAACACCTCAGGATCCCCCCAGAAGAGTTGGAGGAAGTGTGTGTGGAGAGGGAAGTCTGGGAGTCCCTGCTTAGCCTGCTGCCCTCGTGACCCAGCTCCGGATAAAGTGGAAGAAAATGGATGGATATAATGTATGTGCATGTTTTTATGCCATAGTAATTAAGAAAGTGTAAGTGTTATGTAAAATTAATGTTTATGAGTTTTTTTAGGCCCACTGTGTGACCTTACTCCCAAAAACCACTAAAATAAAATGAATTTGTTACGTTTTTATTGCACTGAAAAATATGACTTCATACTTCAGGCTTGCATCTCCACAAACCTGACTCTTATTTGGCCTGGAGCTGGGCCTTCACATACCAAAGTTCCCATAGAGCAATGATGTCACTTCTGGGTCCAAGCCTGTGCAGGTTGTTTTCATCATTGCCAGTAGCTCCAGTTTGACATTTAAGTTTTAACTATTTTATACTTTTAATTTTTTATACTTCACGTCACACCCACTACAGCCCTGCTCAAACTCACAAGAGTCAATTTTGTGTAACTTGAATTTACTCAAGAGCTGAATTATCGATCGCTTCATGTATATTTGAGTAACTTTATATTGTCGTGCACTTTCAAACATAACTGTTGTAGCTGCACAGACACTCACTTGCTGATGACGTCCCCGGTGGAGGACACTGACTGGCCCGAGGTGGTCAGGGCTTGAATCTCCAGAGGTGTGCTGCAGATCTTTCCAGGGTTTTGGAGGTGTAGACTTAAAAGAGTCTCCCAGTCTCCGCTGCCAGAGGGGTTGTCCCTGTCAAACCACTGAGTCCAGCACTCTGTCGACACAAGACAAAAGCACAGACCCTTTCAAAGTTTCTAATCCAGACATTTAAACACAGGAACGAGGCTGTTGAATATCATGTGTTTGATTATTACTGTGTAAGGGTGACAGTCGGGTAAACAGCGGAGAGCTGCAAAGAATGGAACGCTACAAAGACATGGAGATGAAGAAAACATTTTCTCATTTTCCTAGCTTTTGTCAGACTTACTACCACAAATAGAACCCAGCAGAAGTCATAACCACATCTTTCCCAATGTCTTTGTGGTTTGTGACGTAAGCATGAGTAGAGCCTACACACCCCAAAACACCCCAAAATGTCCCAGATGTGCATTGAAGGACACGACAATGTCACACGCAGTTTAATGAAGTCGTCTAAACATGGACGCGAGCAGTGGGCACCTGGAGGTTTTAAAGTTGCTGTCGTACTAGAGCCAGAACAGCTTATTTGTTTTAAGGAGGAAATTGCGAAGGAGAAGGACGAAGGTTTTTGGCTATTGCGTTTTGTGAGGCAGTAGCAGCAACGTCCGTAGAAAGGAACGTGTGGGTGCCGAGTTGCAGCCAAGAGTAGTGTGACCAGATTTTCAACACTTTGTGCGTTCTTGTGTCAGTTATTATTTGAGGAACTTCTGTCGCTGCATTTTTTGCTTTATGGTCATTCACAAACATGGTTTTCTGTATTTTGGTGAAACAAATGAAAATGTATGCTCCTCTTTACTGTTGACAGGGATCAGATTAGTCAAAAACTGTGATAGTCCAATTTTAATCCTGATTTAGACCTGATGTAGTCCTGGTTTAATCTTAGTTTATTCTTTGTTTAGACCAAATTGGTCAAAATAGGGACACCTGGGACATTTCTTGTATAAAACTGGAACAAATCACTGGTTTTGGATAAATCTGCTGGGACAGGGGACACAGGGCTCAAAACTGGGACTGTCCCGGGTAAATAGGGACGTCTGTTCACCCCAGCCAAGAGTGGTGGGATTGATATGGGCTTCATTGCTTCACTAACACGGAGTTCAGACTAGGGCTGGGCATGATTAGTCGATTAATCGATAATTGATCATTAAGAATTTCATCGATTACGTTAATTTTAATTGACAAACCGAATGTAGGTTGCTGTGCGTAGCCTGACCAAACGGGTCTGTACAAGTAGCTCTCTGCACTCAGAAGGAGAGAGACACAAACAGTCAGTCCGCCTGCAACGTACCGAAGTGCATATGCGTATTTAACGATGACTTGTACAAGAAATTCCACACTTTCCGTTCTGGTCGGGAAAAGTGTGAGTCCATGTGCACAGTGTACAAAGCAGCACATATGTTTCAGTGTTCAATGGGAAAAAGCTTTGTCAGGTGAGAGTCGCTCAATGTGGATGACGAGTCCCCACCTCCCTCCCCCCGTACGGTGTCCTGGTTTTGACAAACGCAAATCTGGTCACACTAACCTGTATTCCACTGAGTCATGTCTTTTAATCCGACAGAAGTTGAACCGCATCAGCGACACAAGAGCTGTTTTTTTTTTTTAATCTTCACTTAGTTTATGCAAATTAGTGATGTGGTTTTAAGTTTGGTTTCTGTGAGAGTTGCACAAAACTGAATTAAACACATTATAATAAACGGGCTGATGTGGCTCTAGGGTGGTTACGGTTTATTTGTCGTAAAGTTGAATTTATTTATGCAGATTAGTAGTGCAGATAGTAATAATAATGATGATCAATTTTAGTATAAAAACGTTAATGATTAATCGATAATCAATCGTTAATTCTCTCGACGATCGATTAACAAAATTTCATCGACTGCCCATCCCTAGTTCAGACGCAATTTTCGTTCAACGAGAAGAACGTTTGTGTACATTTGTGAGCACCTACTTGTACAACTCATCTCCTATTTCGGTGAGTAAACGCACGGGCGATGAATGCGACCTGACCGTTCAGACTGAAGTCGCAGGTCAAAGATCGAATGTGTGTCGGTTTTAGGAGCACATATCCAAGTGGCCTGGGTCACATTTGAAAAAATCGGATCTGTATCGTTCAGACTGTCATTCAAAGATCAGGTACAGGTCGCAAAGGGGCCAAAAAATCTGATTTGGGTCACTTAGTCTGTCTGATGAAGTTAAAATCTTGAAGTTAGGGTTTTACTGGAATTAAATGATTTACCATCTATTGTGACTAGATCAAATGTGCGATCTATAATTTTGTGATGGAGGGTGTGAATTATTCTAGGTCAAATGTTTCAGTGAAGACAAGCAACTGGTGTAGCCTCTATAAGACAAGTTACACAGAGCAGCTTTAAAAATATAAACTGTAACAAAAAAGAAAGTATAGATAAAGTAGTTCCTTACTGGTTGGAGGTTTGGTGGCGATGGTGTGATCGGTCCATGGCTTGGTCCAGGGTCCAGTCCAGGGTTTGGTCCAGGGTTTGGTCCAGGGTCCAATCCATGGCTTGGTCCAGGGTCCAGTCCAGGGTTTGGTCCAGGGTTTGGTCCAGGGTCCAATCCATGGCTTGGTCCAGGGTTTGATCCATGGCTTGGTCCAGGGTTTGATCCAGGGTTCGGTCCAGGGTTCAGTCCAGGGTTCGGTCCATGGTTCGTTCCAGGGTTCGGTCCAGGGTTCGATCCATGGTTTGGTCCAGGGTTCGGTCCAGGGTTTGATCCATGGTTTGGTCCAGGGTTTGGTCCAGGGTTTGGTCCATGGTTCGGTCCAGGGTTTGGTCCAGGGTTTGGTCCAGGGTTTGGTCCATGGTTTGGTCCAGGGTTCGGTCCAGGGTTTGGTCCAGGGTTCGGTCCAGGGTTTGGTCCAGGGTTCGGTCCAGGGTTTCGTCCAAGGTTTGGTCCAGGGTTTGGTCCAGGGTTTGGTCCAAGGTTTGGTCCAGGGTTCGGTCCATGGTTTTGTCCATGGTTTGGTCCAGGGTTTGGTCCAGGGTTTGGTCCAGGGTTTGGTCCAAGGTTTGGTCCAGGGTTCGGTCCAGGGTTTGGTTGTGGATTCAGTTGTGTAAACCGTCTTTGTGATGGGAAACTGGTGTTCGGCTGAAAAAACAAAAGACATTTATTCATATTTTGACATTTATTCATATTTTTATAGGAGAGGGTCAGATGGAGCAGAAGATGAGGAAGAGATGGTCAGAGGATGCAGAGGTGAGGGTCACAAACTGATTTCTTACTGTAAAATTGGCTTAAAGTGTCTGGGAATGAAGGTCTTGTAGTAGTCGTAGTTGGAGTCGTAGTTGGTGTTGTAGTAGTAGTAGTAGTAGTAGTAGTAGTAGTAGTAGTAGTAGTAGTAGTAGTAGTAGTAGTAGTAGTAGTAGTAGTAGTAGTAGTAGTAGCAGTAGTAGTAGTAGTAGTAATAGTAGTAGTTGGAGGAGGAGTCGGTGTAGTTGTTGGAATAGTAATAGTTTCATCATGTGCTAAAAAATAACCATTAAATAAAGTAGTTCCTCACTGATGTTAATGAGCTCCATTCTTGTGATAGGAACCGTCTTTGTGATGGGAAACGTCTTTGTGATGGGAAACGTCTTTGTGATAGGAAACGTCTTTGTGATAGGAAACGTCTTTGGGATGGGAAACGTCTGTGTGATGGGATCCGTCTTTGGGATGGGAAACGTTATTGTGATAGGATCCGTCTTTGGGATGGGAAACGTCTGTGTGATAGGATCCGTCTTTGGGATGGGAAACGTCTGTGTGAGGGGAAACTGATGTTTGGCTGAAAAAAAGAGAAAAATTTGCTTAAGAACATTTACTAATATTTTTATAGGAGAAGGCCAGAGGAGCAGAGGTTCAGACAAGAGGGTCAGAAGAGCAGAGGAGAAGGCCAAAGGGTCAGAGGGTCAGAGGAGAGAGTCAGATTAGAGGGTTAGACGAAGCAGAGGAGAGGGTCAGATGGAGAAGAGGATGCAGAGGAGAGGGTCAGATGGAGAAGAGGATGCAGAGGAGAGGGTCAGATGGAGAAGAGGATGCAGAGGAGAGGGTCAGATGGAGAAGAGGATGCAGAGGAGAGGGTCAGATGGAGAGGTTCAGATGAAGCAGAGGGTCAGATGGAGCAGAAGGTCAGAGGAGAGGGTCAGAGGATGCAGAGGAGAGGGTTACAAACTGATTTCTTACTGTGAAATTGGCTGAAAGGATCCACTGGGAAAGGAGTTTTTGGAGCAACTGGAACAAACTGTTTTTTATATTTGACTGAAACAGAAACAGAAACATATTGAGAATAGGTCTGGTTCATGTTCTAGAATTTGATCATGTCTTGAGTTTTCATTTGCCATTAGGCCTTGAAGTTAAATTATCACTATTGCAGAATACTTGACAAATACAAATTCCTAAATTGGGACAACACAATTAAATATGCAGATTTAATTCTGGTATATACAAAGTTTTTAATCATTTTGCTCCACCTCCTCTGAAGGAGTTTGTGAAAAGAAATTAAAATCACACAACAAGAGCAGCTCGAGAGGCGACTGCTCTGTGCCGTTTAGGAAAAGTACTTTTGGACAATTCTCTTTTGCTTATCGAGCAGCTCAAACATGGAACACAGAGCTGCTCATATACGAGAATTTTTCAACATTGGCAGCATTTTCTAAAGCTTTAAATCAGTGGTTATTCAATGGTCAAATATGTCACCATGTTTAACCAATTTATATTTTCTTTTATTTTGAGGGGTTGTTGGTTTAACTCTTGGTTTAATTCTTAAACTTTTGACTTTGAACTTCAAATGAACTATTTGAAACTAATTGTGTGTATAGTGAGTGTGTTGTATTTATAGTGAGTGTGTTGTGTGTATAGTGAGTGTGTTGTGTGTATAGTGAGTGTGTTGTACATATAGTGAGTGTGTTGTGTGTACAGTGAGTGTGTTGTGTGTACAGTGAGTGTGTTGTGTGTACAGTGAGTGTGCTGGTGTTGTGTACTTTTGTGTGATTGTTGCTGTATTTTTCCTCGTCCAGTAGATGATTTCACATCAACCTGCCGAGGGACTGAAGATGGAAATGAGCCACGTTGGGTATAATCTTTACATATTTACATTTTTAATGTTCATTAATATGTACTGTCCCTTTACAAATAAATAAAATAAGAAATAAGTTTTCTCCACTGACAACTCTCACATGTTTTGAGTTGAATATTGGTTCCATTTTTGAGAGAACTTTTTTTGGAGGGTTTAGAATAACATGAAAAAGCACATGTTTTGATAGCGGGCTCTTACCGTCGTAGAAGGGCGGGTATGGGGTCGTAGGAGGAGTGCTGTCGCTGATGGGTGTATGATGAGAAGGAACTGAAATGAAACACAAATTCAACTTTCATTCATTCAAAATTCACTCACACAAACAATGGACCAACAGAAGATGCACTGGGTGTACTATGTGGAGTTAAGATGATCGACTGAGATTCAGGAGCAGGACGGACCACCCTTCAGACTTTATTTTTATCACATTTAAATTGAGTTAATGTCCCAACTTTGAGAAAACCAAAGACACCAAAACAGAGGGTCAGAGGAGAAGGTCACCAACTGATTTCTTACTGTAAAAGAATTGGTTTAAAGGACTGTCTGGGAATGAAGGTTTTGTAGTAGTAGTAGTAGTAGTAGTAGTAGTAGTAGTAGTAGTAGAAGTAGTAGTAGTAGTTTCATCATTTGCCAAAAAAGAACCATTAAATAAAGTAGTTCCTCACTGATTTTTATGTGCTCTGTGACTGCAGGTCTGGTGGGAGGGTGGGTTTGGTCTTTGGTCTGGTGGGGGAGGGTGGGTTTGGTCTTTGGTCTTTGGTCTGGTGTGGGGATGGGTTCAGTCGTTGGTCTGGTGGTGGGGGGTAGAAGAATACTGGTGGGTTCATCTGTAGTCGTCTCTGTGATAGGAAACGGATATCTGGATATATCTAAAAAAAAAAAACAACAAAAAAAACAGATTAGCTTAGTAACATTTATTAATATTTTGGAGTAACTGGAGGAGTAAATTCATCATGAGTAATAAACTTTTCTTCATCTTTGACTGAAACAGAAACATATTGAGAATAGGTCTGGTTCATGTTCTAGAATTTGTTCATGTCATGAGTTTTCATTTGCCATTAGGCCTTGACGTTTTCTCCACTGACATCATTCACATGTTTTGAGTTGAATTTTGGTACCATTTTTTGAGAGAACTTTTTTGGAGGGTTTAGAATGACATGAAAAAGCGTACGTTTTGATAGCGGGCTCTTACCGTCGTAGACGATTATGTACGGCGTCGAAGGAGGAGTGGTGTCGCTGAAGGGTGTATGATCAGGAACTGAAATAAAACACAAATTCAACTTTCATTCATTAAAAACTCATTCACACAAACAATGGATCAACAGAAAATGCACTCGATGTACTACAGTGTGAGGAGTTAAGATGATCGACTGAGATTCAGGAGCAGGACGGACCACCCTTCAGACTTTATTTTTATCACATATGAATTAACATCCCAACTTTGAGAAAACCAAAGATACCAAAATAGAAATCAACTGAATCACTTAAAATCAGCCAAATTCTTCAAAATCACTACATCTGGGGCTTTAATTGTTCCAAATATCTCTTCAAAAATAGTTTTCTTTTGACTCTTGAAATACATTTTTAAACAGGTACTTATTAATAGTTTTACTTAAGCAGTGATACTTTTACTTGAGTAATCTTTTGCCTCTATATCTGTACTTTTACCTAAAGGGACAGTTTGGAATTTTGGACATAGGGGCTCAGTGTTGGAGACGTGTGGAGACACTTTTTAAAATATTCCATCCAGTCCTTGTATTTGCAGAGGTCGCTGGTGCTAGACTAGTGCATGTCAATGGCCATAGTTCTCCTGCCATTAAAAACAGTCTTACCCACTCCACAAAACACCCGAAACAAATCTATTATTACACCAGACTGTCCATGTAAATGTCTGTGTCGACAGAATAATTTTAGAAGTAAAACCAGCCTTGCTTTTGAAGGATTTATGTCTAAGCAGCAGCAGCTGATACAAAGCTTGGCAGCGGCGGTTTGACATATGAGAAAATAGTCCCTCAACGTGCGATAATTCATGCGATACAAGGTTAGTTTTATTTCAAACGTTATTCTATCAACACAGACATTCACATGGACAGTCTGGTGTAATAATAGATTTACTTCGGGTGTTTTGTAAGACTGTTTTTAGTGGCAGGATAACTATGGCCATTGCCATGCTCTAGCCTAGGGGGAGGGGTCAGTCGAGGGACCAGGTGAAGGGAGGGGCCAGATGAGGAGAAGGGCCAGGTGAGGGGAGGGACCAAATGAGGCACCAGGTGAAGGAAGGGGCCAGGTGAGGGAGGGACCAGTGAAGGGAGGGGCCAGGTGAGGGGAGGGACCAAGTGAAGGAAGGGGCCAGGTGAGGGGAGGGACCAGCTGAAGGGAGGGGCCAGGTGAGGGGGAACAAGTTTCACATATACTCGTGAAAAAACGTACAGAACACATCTTTCAGACCCAAGGATCGAATTAACTTTTTTTAACCTCTAATTCTATAAGTACAAGACAAGTTTAATGCCATACTGTGGAACATTCTAGGTAGTGGAAACCCTCAGCAGAAAAAAAAGCCATAGTGCAGCTTTAAAGGTTGTATGGAGGATTTTTTTTTTGTTTTTTTTTGTTTCAAGTTGTCAATGATAGCATTATAGAGGTGCAGTAGCCTTGTAATTATGATGACCAAAAAAAAGAGAATAAAAATTCATCAACTCTGGACGTGGTGGGGCTAAACATTTGCCAATAGATAACGACATTGCCTCGTTATCTGTTAGCTGACAGGCTATCAATCAAACTCCCTACGTTTCTAGCGTAACTGACCTGCCTGCGCGCCGCCGGTACGTGGTTTACGTACGCCTGTCACGCAGTCCACAGACGCAAGACGCACAGATGCTGTTTACTCCACCAACGCAACAGTTCTTAGCGGCTTTTTTTGACCTATATCTTCCTCGCAGTTAGCACAAAGTTTGTTGCAATGGCAGACATGAATCCAGGAGCAGTTAGCCGCAAAAGAAAGTCCGTTTTTGAGGTCGCTGAAAGAAGAAGACAAGGGGAAAAGCAGCGAAGCCAAACTAAGGTGATTCTTGTAGATTCAT
This sequence comes from Boleophthalmus pectinirostris, assembly GCF_026225935.1. Taxonomy (NCBI): domain Eukaryota; kingdom Metazoa; phylum Chordata; class Actinopteri; order Gobiiformes; family Gobiidae; genus Boleophthalmus; species Boleophthalmus pectinirostris. The sequence goes on along the minus strand of NW_026571541.1, from coordinate 5,014,525 downwards.
TCCAGCGATGGCGCGACTGAAGCAGACGCAGGGTCTAAAGACTGACGCATTGGTCGCCAAATTACTCCTGGACAGGTAACTTCTGCTTATTATGAAAACGTACTTTATTTCCAAGAGCTAGTCAAACGTTTTTCAGGACACGAAAGCGATATCCTATGTCTGAAAACGTAATTTTCAAGGCAAAGAAAGAGTCCGCTTGCTGCTGCGTGTTGTAGCTAGTTCATTCGCACTGAATCTCCGCGCAACCTTCTCTGCTCCCCTTTCCTACTCCTGTCCCCGCTGCCCGTTCCGCTCTTCCCCCTTCTCCTCACTTCTCCGGGCACGGAATCTCCGCGCACCTCTCCCCTCTCCTCTCTCCTCTCTCCTCTCTCCTCTCTCCTGCTCCGCTCTTCTCCCTGCTCCTCACTTCTCGTCCGCGAACGAAATGTCCGCACACCCGCTCCCCCCGCTCCTCACTTCTCCGCCTTGCCTAACCAACACTGTAGTTAGTTGTTTACAAGTCATGTGCAGCTCACCGGCTGTAAACAAACCTGTTTCTGGCGTAGTGAGGAGGCGGGAGAAGGCGTTTCTACGTAGGGAGCTGTAGGGGAGGGGGGGTGGTTTCACGCATGCGCAACATTTGAAAAAGGACAAACAGTCGCTGGATTTCTCGTTCCTTGGAAAATCCTCTATACAACCTTTAATGTTTGCATGTTGGTGTTAGCAGGTGGTTTCTTACTGGGGAGAAAGGTCTGGAGGAATAAGGTGGAACGAGGGGGTTTGGTCACAAGACTCGTCGGCTTTACATCCTGCGTTTTGGAAACCTCGGTACTTCCTGTAAAAATAAATAAATGAATGAATAAACTAAATAAAAAAAACAAAAGATTAGAAAAGTCAGATAACTGGAGTATCGAGGTCATTCAGTGTACACTTTGATAATAAAACCACAAAATAGCAGTCACTTCTGTGGATAATGTTCTAACTAGAGTCACTATAAAACATTTGACTACACAAAACTACACACACACGTCTTTACTGATCTACTGTTTCACCAAAATGATCAATGCATTTCAATTGTACGATGAAATGTATTTCAACTGCAAAGTGACGGTAATAATAGTAGAAAACAAAACGAGAACTCACCAGCCAGCAGGAAATGTGTTAATAGCATGAGCTGCTGAAAAAAAAACAAAAAACACACTCAACAAATCCATTTCAATGAACAATCAATAGTGTATCAATAGTGTAGTTTGACTATAAATAAGTGGATTACCCAGAAGAACATGTTTGCAGGTGTTTTGGGGGCATCTGTAGAGACGAGAGGTACTTTAAAACCACATACAAATACTGTGAGCTGAACTTTACCAGTCTATTTACTTTTTGAAAGAATACTCTTACTCAAGTACAATTTTTCTCTAAATCAACTCCACATTCAGAGGAGTTGGAGTGGCCAGACTAGAGTCCAGGAAGAGTTAAAAAAAAAAGTATTTGGAGAAATGACTACTCGAGTAAGACTATTTGTAACAGCCTATTGTCACAGAAAACTTCAGTCACTTGTTCTCTTACTCACAGTGGAACCACAACTTTTACTCAAGTAAAAGTACTGTTACACTGTACTATATATTACTCAAGTAAAAGTACTGTTACACTGTACTGTATATTACTCAAGTAAAAGTACTGTTACACTGTACTGTATATTACTCAAGTAAAAGTACTGTTACACTGTACTGTATATTACTCAAGTAAAAGTACTGTTACACTGTACTGTATATTACTCAAGTAAAAGTACTGTTACACTGTACTGTATATTACTCAAGTAAAAATACTGTTACACTGTACTATATATTACTCAAGTAAAAATACTCTTACACTGTATTATATATTACTCAAGTAAAAATACTGTTACACTGTACTGTATATTACTCAAGTAAAAGTACTGTTACACTGTACTATATATTACTCAAGTAAAAGTACTGTTACACTGTACTGTATATTACTCAAGTAAGAGTAGTGTTACACTGTACCATTTAGTACTCAAGTAAAAGTACTGTTACACTGTATTATATATTACTCAAGTAAAAGTACTGCTACACTGAATATTATATTATACACGACTCAAATAGAGTGTCTGAAAACTTTGGTGAATATATTTCAATTGAATGAGTCTGTTCTGTGACAGCCGCCTCTGATACTCTAATACACATGAAATACTCTAATACACATGAAATACTCTAATACACATGAAATACTCTAATACACATGAAATACTCTAACACACATGAAATACTCTAATACACATGAAATACTCTAATACACATGAAATACTCTAATACACATGAACAATACAATACAATGTAAAGTCAAAATCAGGTCCACTCACCAGATGCTGCAGTCTGGTCGGGCTTCGGTGAACTTGAGCTCACAGTCAGGTTTAAATAGATCTGAAGTCAGGCTCATATCTGCACCAACTCCCACAATGCAATCTGTCAGTGGTTTGTGATACAGCCCATGGATACAACAAATGATTATGAGCTCAATGATCATGTTTATCTGCATTTAAAAAACAGACAAAGCAGTGATACGCGGCGCACAGGCCACAGATACACACAACAGATACAACAGATAAAACATACAGATAGAAGGGACACACGCAGATCTTAGGAGCCCTTCACAACCCAGGCTGACTGATAAAGTTTGAGTTCTTATTTTAAGTTTGTGTTCACAATATTCACAAGTAAAACTGCAAAAAGAAAGAACAATTCAAGACGTTTCTTTACATCTACACAGTCAAGTGAAAAACAAAGAGAAAAGAGTTTGTGTATTGTGTAGTGAGGATTAGTCTTCACTGTTGGGCAAGTTACTTTAAAACTGTAATGTGTTATTTATTACTTATTACTGTCATTTCAAAGTAATTTGTTACATTATAATATTACTGCATTTAAAATGTAAGGCATTACATTACTATTGCATTACTTTAAGTTACTCTCACCAAAATAACTGCGAAGATGCTGCAGTTTTGCACCAAATATGGACTGAACCAGGACTAAACCAGAGCTGAACCAGAACTGAACCAGGACTATAACAGGACTAACCTCGGACTGATTCCAGGACTGAAGAGGAGGACTAAACCAGAACTAAACCAGAACTGAACTAGGACTAAAACAGGATTCACTGTCGGGACGGGCTCAAACGTGACTGCAGGAGAAAGGAGCGGCTCAGCTCCGCACCTCATGGAGGTAAGAGCGGCTGTCGCACGATCGCGCTTTACAGACACCCTGCTGTGGGGGCTCGCGATCCTGATTTCAGCAACTATTTGTGGGGACCCGACCCAGTGCAAGAGTCTGCTACAGCGCATAACTTCTCCCTTAATTCAGCGTGTCCAGAAGTCCAACTTTTTGTGTGATGGTTACATCTTCCTCTGCCTTTTGAGTGCGACCGTAGGAGACTTTGTTGGTGCAGAACATTTCGTCAACGTTGTGGATTTTGTCGGGGAGAAAACTTACAAACATACAACACTTCAGAATCACACTGCTAGAGATTGAAAATGTATTTAAACACATTCTGTACTGTACAGGAGACAGGAGTCCCTTGGCCAATCAGGACACAGCGGGAGGAACGCAATACGCATTCATACACTGTAAAAACAAAAGGCATGCAAAATTGCACAACAAAAAAAAATCTGTGAAACAGCGAGAACGCGAAAAGTGAACCGCAATAGAGCGAGGGACGACTGTAATCCAGGTCTAAACAGTGTGGAGTTCTCGGTATGAAGAAAAACCCACCACTTCAGTCCAGGTTAAAAAAGCATTGTAACGCGCGTTACTCACATTTGTACCGAGTAAAATATTACAATTTTTTCCCCTGTAATGCCGAACATTACTGCGTTACAGCAAAAAGCATTGCATTACTGTAATTCGAAAGGACAAGATCGTGGATACAAGTGCTCAAAATGAGTTTCCTCATTTGGCTGGGTGCTCCCTTAGAGACAGGGTGAGGCGCTCAGTCACATGGGAGGAGTTCGGAGTAGAGCCGTTGCTCCTCCATGTTGAGAGGAGCAGCTGAGGTGGCTCAGGCATCTGTAACGGATGCCTCCTGGGCGCCTCCCTGGGGAGGTGTTCCAGGCATGTCCCACCAGAAGGAGGCCCTAGCTCTTGAATATATTATACAAATTATACATGTTGTATCTGTAGCACTTTTGTATTTGTACTATATATATATTTTTATACTATGTAGTCTTCTATGTATTGGTTGTTGGGAATTGCAGTATTTATATATGTGTATATATGTATATATGTATCTTGTATTATATTTGATCTTAAATAGCTTGTAACTAAAATCTGTTTAGCCTACATGTCCCATCATGGGTCAGTCCACTGTGAACATGTGACCTACACCTATGACTTAAATCTGCACTGTGATAGGCATCTTGAGTTTGCCTGATGAAGGATGAAAAGCCAAAACACGCTGGTGTGATCTGAACTTTATCTTTCATGTGGAATTAAAGGCTTTTCATTATTTTGTACTTTTTGAGTGTCTCAGCTTTTTCACTTCACTTCATAACTTTTGTGCTTTTCTGTAATTAAGGCTGATAAAGGTTTACACCAGTTCTTGACCAAGACTAAAACTACAATAAATACTACTAAACAAGGACTAAACCAGGTCTAAACTAAATCTAAACTAGGACTAGACCAGGTCTAAACTAAGTCTAAACTAGGACTAGACCAGGTCTAAAACAGGACTGGACTAAGTTTCAGCAAGGACTAAAGTAAAGCAACAACACATCAAAAATGTACCCTGGATGGCTTTAATTTATTGCTGTCAGAATGTCAATCCTTTTTACAAACAGTATCCAATCAGAAAGCAGAATGGGCCTCACATGAGTCTCATTTGAGTTGCCAGTTTAAATGCTGAAATTGAGCTGGTGTCAACTGAGTTGGTTCATCCCTTTTCACGGAAGGAATTTATGAGAAACACTCATAATCAATAAAAGTTAGATGGATATGTTTAAAGTCATACCATGGGACATTCCAGGTAAAAGGTCTAAATAAAAGGTCTAACTAGTGGCATGTAACCAGGTAAAAGACAGTGCAGTGTGTCTATGTTAAACTGTTACACAGTTGACTTTTCTCTCTCTGGATCTTTGGGCACTGGCCTTGGTGGTGGATCAGTTGTTTTTCTGTTTGGACAGTCATGTATGTGCACAGATATAGACTGCATGAGGCTGCTGTTTTCTTCACAACTGTCCTGTTCATGCTGTGTAAGGCAATTACAAGTGTAATTTTAATCATTTCAACAAGTAAAACAAGACCCAAAACAGAAATAATTCTAAACTGGATTCTAAAGTGGACAGCTCTTGGATTCTCAGACTGTTACTTTTGAATTTTATAAACTGTGGCTCACCACACGCTGATCTGAAGAGAAGAATAGCAGAGAAACACAGACGAGTGAAAACGATGGGATGCAGGAATGTTCCTGAATCTTAAATGACAAATTAAATGACACAGTGGACAGTAATATGAACAATGTCTTGATGGAATTCCATTGGTACACAGAGCCACAAGTGTTGAATTCTCATGAACCTCTTCTGCATCAGCAACTTCCACCCCACAACCTAAAAAAGGTCAAACTGAACTCACTCTGGAGGATATCCAAGCCAACATTTTGAATCAGAGAAAGCACTGATGCCCTTTTCTCAAGAATTGACAGAAATGACAAGTCAATTCGTGACATCAATGCAAATATGGAGCACGTCCTCAACGATGTAGAGGATCTGAAAGAGGAGGTGCAGACTGTTCAGCAGATGACTTCTGCCCAGGAGAAGTGTACCAGAGAGCTGGAGGAAAAGCTCTACGATCAGGAGCACTAACATCATAGATTTAATATGGATTATATTGAACGGTAACACTTTATAATAACTACACCTTACTTAGCCTTAATAAAGCATGAACAAAGACTTAAATAATAATGAACAAAGATTTAATTATATAATGATTCATGCTTAAGTAAATGCTTAATAAAGCATAATTAGTCTTCACTTTAGAAAAGCTCTCAAAAAGACTTAACTAACAGACAACAGCTGCCTGAATGATCATTGCATTACATTATTAGTAAATCATTCTGTCATAGTTTACTAATGATTAATAAATGCTCAAATGGTTAGTTCATGAGTAATTAAGTATGAAATAATTATGAGTAACTATTTACAGCACAGGCAAATTAAGTGCAAGTGCTAATTAAGGTAGTAATTAAGTAGATACTAAGCGTGAATCATTATTAATTAAGTCTTTGTTCATGCTTTATTAATACTAAATAAGGTGTAGTTATTATAAAGTGTTACCTATTGAACATGTTCATGTATTGACTTGAACTAAATGTACTGCCTTGAATTGAAATGATTTCTATATTGATGGTGATGATATGATTGACTTTGCCACAGATTATTGCTCATGTTCTGTACAGGTCAGGTTCTGTCCATCCTTTGTTGGATTCAGTACATTCATCTATCATCTGTCAACCCATCACCCAGACATTCGCTCTGTCCATTCCATGGTCCACTGAACCCAATGGTGAGCTGCCCAAGGCCCGAGCCTAAGGAGCAATAACCAGCCTCCTTCTACAGTGCAGGAGGAGCAGTGGCCTTCTCCTCACACAACACCCAACACTCTGCTACATACAAAGACTAGAGCAAAATGACTCAGTGTATCAACTCTCCCACTACAACAACTACAACAACTACAACAACTACAACAGCTGAACTGAAGATTGAAATATCTCAAAGCCGATGGTTTAACTCTTGGTTTTGTTCTGTACATATTGTAGATATTGTGTATACTGTAAATATTCCCTGTCCCTCAGTACACTTCACGTCCTGCACCATGTGACAGTCTCGTGGTTTTGTCTTTTAAACTCTTTCACTTTCCTCCCTGAGCTGAACTATTAGGTCTTTTGATACTAGTCCAGGCATGTCCAAACTATGGCCCGTGGGTCAAATGCGGCCCTCAGACAAATTTTTCTTGGCCCTCAGGCTTGCTAGAGAATTGGCCCAAATTATCTTGCATATTACCTTTTTATTGCAAGTTTTTTGAAAATCTACCTGGATAAAGCCGATATGTTAATATTTAGTGTTTGGTTTTAAGGATCTTAACGTGAATAAAGACTGATGGTTCATTCTAACGTGTTAAACATGCACATATTTCAATTATTCACTGTACTGAGCACCAGTCTACAGTCTCTGCTTCGTCTGTGTTTAGATATGTGGCCCTTGATGAAAAAAGTTTGGACACCCCTGTACTAGTCTATACATATATTGTGTTCTGTAGTGTACTCACATCATATACACTACACATGGACTAAAGTAGATTTCTTATGATGCATTCTACTGCTAATACAATAGTATAAAACATCATAGAATAATCCGTAAGCAAGCACACAGTTTATAAACACAATATTTTATTTAAAAAAATTTGATTAAATAATTTTAGTAAAACATTTGATTTGGGTGATTTGTCCCAAACCAAAGGAAATTACAACTTTATGTACAACAGTTTCACTTGAATCAAATAGTATGTGATTTACAAACATTTCTGGTGGTGACACGTCAGTTAAAACCATACTGTGGAACATTCTCCATGGAGATATTACATTTTATGCTTTACTACCGAAGATTATAGGCAAAGGAATAACATTTCCATGGAAACAAGCAGGTTTTGGAATAAAAAGGCTTTTACTTTTGTCTGTTTTTTTGGCTAAAAAGTTCCATACTATGGCTTTAAACGTGTTATGATTGACGTGTGGACCTAGTCTGTGTCCACAATGTATTTACAGGGACATCCGAAGCGAACTTTGTAGTCTCTGCACCCACGGCCCGTCTGGTCCTCGTTACGACACGCGAATCCTTCAGTGGGACTGTAGCTGCAACAGAGAAACACAAAAGATCAGTTTAAACGTTTTGGTGGAGGGTCCGTCACCTGCTTGTTTCTATGGAGATGTCATTGCTCTGCCTGGAATGTTCCACAGTATGACATTAAACAGCTCTACTTTATATTTATTCAATTACAGCTGGTTTAATACTTCAAAAACAGCCATAAAAACAGACATTCTGACTGTGAGCAGGGTCGCCTCTCCACAGATCTGACCTGTAACTTGGTCTGGTTTGGTCTCCATGAAGATAGAAAGGTTTAATGCCATACTGTGAAACATTCCAGACAAAGCAATAACATCTCCATGGAGAAAAAGCTTTTGACAGACTCTCCACCAGAAATTTTACACAATGCACCTTTCATTATTTCATTACTCACTATTCTAAAATACAGTTAAAGGTGCACTGCGCAACTTTTCTGGTGGAAGGGTTTGCTACCTACTTGTCTCCAAAACCTGCCACTTTAAATGGTGTTAGAGTCTGAGCTGTGGCTTTGGTGTCTACATCTGGGTTTACAGACATTTCAAACTATGCAACATTAAAGACACAGTACCGTGTTTTTGGGACTATAAGGTGCAGGATCAATAATGTTGAATTCTCTTGTCTATTTTCATACATAAGGTGCACCGGATTATAAGACGCATTAAGCAAAACAAATGGACGACACTTGAGACTGATCCCTTATCCAAGACCCATGATTCATTGGCAGATCATGGTGTGATTCACCCGGCGTTGCCTCAGTGTCTTGGTGAATGTGGATTATGAATGTGAATGTGGGTGGATCATTTAAGTTTTGTTTTGTTTTTCTGAGGAGAACTCAAATATACATTAGTAATAATGTGTTTAATGCAGCTTTGAGCACATTTGTTTATGTTTTACAGAAATGAAACTTAAAACCACATGACTAATTTGCATAAACTATAAGTGCTGAAAAAAACAGCTCGCTCTTTGTGTCCTGGTGCGGTTCAGCTTTTGTTGCACTAAAAGCCACGTCTCAGTGGAATATGAGTGTTCTTTCTGTCACAGAGGATGTGCTGCTGATGGTGTTACTTCACGAGGCTCCTGACTACAGCAGCCGTAATGCTCCGACAATCCATCAAGCGATGCGGCTTTGTAGTTTACCAAAGTCGCACTAAAATATTAACAGATTTTTGAGTGCTGTGTACCACATAAAGTCAGTTCGAGGTCAGTAAGCACAACCAGAATTAATACATAAGGTGCGCCAGATTATAAGACGCACTGTCGATTTGGGATTTTAAGTGTGCCTTATAGTCCAAAAAATACGGTATGTCACTTTCTGGATGTGCCACGTTGTCTGCATGATTCAATGGAAACAGAAAGCTAAAACCACACTTTGGAACATTCTCCATGGAGACAGAGATGTTTAATGCCATACTGTGGAATATTATAGCCAATGGAACAATATTACCATGGACAGAGTCAGGTTTGTGGCGATGCAAGCCCACTCAGAGTAAAGATGTATGTTTTTTTAATACTTTTTTCAGTGCAATAAACACAAGCAAATTGAAAAGGGCTGAAAAGTGACCTTGTGTGGCTTTAAGTACAATGATATGAACAATGGAAAGACAAAACAGTGCAGAACGTAACATGTGAGTGGAAACTGGGAAAGCTGAGTTTGGAGAAGTGACAAAGTTTTGGTTTATCTACATTTGTTTCCAGGATGTAGGCGGTGTATAGATGTTTGAGTGTTTCTTACATGTGCAGGACCTGTCCAGTGACTGTGAGGGGCAGGTTGCTGCCCACAGTCCTCACGTCGATGTGCAGAGGAGTCTCACAGATCTCGTTTGGATGAAGTTTCTTCAGATCAGACAGAAGCTCCCAGTCTCCTGTGCCACTAGGGTTATCTCTGTCATACCAGGCCGTCCAGCAAACTGAGGGGAGAGACGAGATTTAGGATTCACAATATGACTCAGATCAGTACTGCACATATATATCAGTCTGAAATGGCTCTCACTGAAAGCTCTAGAAAAAAAAGGCAAAGCGTCATAATGAATATTTGAATTTGACTGGTAGAAGTCTTACAAGCCAAGAAATCTAACTGTGGTTGAAAGTCCTATAATATTAAGAAAAAAAATAACTCTTTTAGCCATATTGTAAATATTCTATTACCTCTACAAAAAACTAGCATATTTTTCAGACTGAGTCAGACTTTTTTTCATGGTTTGGGTGTTTCCTGTGACTTTTACTCCAGTGTGACTTATATATTAAAATGTTCACACTGAAGCCACAAGAGGCTCTAGTCTTGTGTGTGTCTGTACCACTGTCAATCCACACTCTACTGCACATGTCTCCTGCAGAAAGAGCCTCTGTCCTGTCTGTATCATGTCAGTCAGTCGCACCATTACTTCTGCACCACTGAAAATTGAGCAAACTTATAAAGACGACTGAGAAGATTGAACACAAATGCCCCCAAAAACAAAATCATATTCTGCAGATTACAAACTGCAAGTAGTGAAATCTGCAGCTGAAAACGGAAATCGAGCAGCAGAAAGAAAGTTTGGAGTGAGAGAGAAACTTGTGACACCGGGAGGATGCATCATGAAACTTTTCTGAAGTCACTGGATGGATGGACAAAGCCGGGATTCAGAAAGACCCGAATAATTCTAACTGGAACTGATGCTGAGTCTGACGACAGCGACACAGAAGAGGAAGCGATGCTCTATTTACCTCCGGAGGTCGAGGCCGAGTTGCTCAGAAATGACACCGAGGATGAAGGAATTGAATGGATTTAGTGATTTGGAGTGAGATGGAGAGTTTGGTAAACTTGTTCTGTTCTGTTGTTTATGTTATAGTTTATCTGAAGAACTGTTCATATGTGACATTAACAGTTTGTTGTTCTCTGTTCTATTGTTATTACTAGAACTAGACTTTTAAGATGAAATGTCGATTCCTGGTGTCTGATTTTATAAAATAAATTTCCCCCAAAAAGTGTGACTTATAGTCCTGTGTACCATGTATATGTTTTTTTCTTCTTCATTACACATTTTTTGGCTGGTGCGATTTATACTCCGGAGCGACTTATAGTTCGGAAAATATGGTACCTGGAGTTGTGTTTTGTTTCATTCTCACATGTTTGAGTAATCTGTATATACATAAATAATTAAGTAATAAGCAAATTTCATGCCATATGGTTGTATATTCCAAGTAAAACAATTTCCCTAGCATAGCTACGGAAGCCGAGAGGGGTCATAACAAATGAAACAAATGACCTTGGGACTCTATTTTAATGCAAACGCTGCAACAAATACAAACGCCTCAACACAAACACAAATGCCGCAACACATTAAAAAAATCACAACACATCAAAATTCACAACAGAAGTAACCACGGGACTCTATTTTCTCATGGACTGATCAAGCGGCAAGTGAAGAAGAAGAACTACAACAACGTGAAAAGTAAAGGAACGGAGAAGTTGGAAACGTAAGTAAAAGTAATTTATTGTTTTATCGTTATTCGTTTCACATTGTAGTTCTTCTTCTTCACTTGCCGCTTGATCGGTCCATTGGAAAATAGAGTCCCGCGGTCACTTCCGTTGTGGCTTTTTAATGTGTTGTGGCTTTTTACTGTGTTGCGGCATTTGCGTTTGTGTTGTGGCGTTTGTATTTGTTGCAGCATTTGCATTAAAATAGAGTCACGCAGTCATTTCCGTTGTGGCTTTTTTGGTTTGTTGTGGCTTTTTGTTTGTGTTTTTGTTGTTTGTTGTGCATTTGTTGTGGCTTTTTTGGTTTGTTGTGGCTTTTTGTTGTGTTGTCGCATTTGTATTTGTTGCAGCGTTTGTGTTTGTTGTGACCCCTCTTTCGTGCATATCTCCATGGACGCTTTTATCAGAAAAGTTACATAGCGCACCCTTAAAATACCCAAGTGTGTCCCTCTCTGTTATGTTCCCCCTAGAGGCCATCCCTGTTACTGCACTCACCTTTGTGTTGACAGAAATCCATCGGACACACGAAGCGCACTTTGTAATCGTGACACAGGCCTGAGGGCTGAGCCGAGTTCTGACAGATGAAACCATTCACCACGTCCGCCCTGAAAACACAAAAGCAGTTTGAGTTTGAGATTGAGTGATATTATAACTGAACACCTAAACACGTAAACTCTGCCTACAACCACATTTCAAATAGAGCTGCAAAACTGAAATTACAGAGGTCACTGGAGGTAGCACAAACTTAGATTAAGATGTTTTCAACCAGAAATTTGACATGGTTTGCACTAAAATGACCCAAAAATGACTAGGAACAGCAGACAAAGTTATTAAAACACACAGTTTCATGGCAAAAAAGGTGGATTAAGTGTTTAATTCCAGTTTAAAAACACTTACGTGGTGATGATGTTCCCGGTGGCGGCCACGCTGTACCCGTTTATAGTCTGCACCTGGATCTGCAGAGGGTTGGGGCAGATGAGTCCTGGATACTCTGCTCGGAGGGCAAATAGAGTCTCCCAGTCCCCAGTGGCGGAGGGGTCGTCCCGGTCAAACCAGTCTGTGTAGCAGTCTGTGGGTCACAAGGACACAGAGGGGAGGCTCAGTTAGGTTAAGGTTTAGCTACACTTTATTGTCCTCATATGGAACTTTGTCTTCTGTATTTGACCCATTCTTCAGTGCCGCTGGATCTTGAGCTAGTCTTGGTCAGGACTTTTGCTGGAGGATTTGACTGGTTCTGAATGTTTTGGGCAAACTAGAGGAAACATTAGCCTGATTAATCAGCTGGTTTCACTTTGTAGAAACTGTCTGACCTTGCAGCATTAGAATTATTTCGCTTGACGGTAGGTGAGTACTTTTTTTAATTTAACTTCCAGGGTTTTTGTGAACCATCTACTGTATTCCGATTCCTGACCTAGTCGCTGGAGAGAAATGAAATTGAGCGTAGACACCAGGTGGCACCAGCCTGGCTACGGAATCATATCTAGATACATAGAGAACATGTAAAATCCACACAGAAAGGCTCGACCGATCCAGGGACTGAACCCAGAACCTTGTTGTTGTGAAATGTGAGTGCTCAGCCACTGAGCAGGGCTAGATCTGTCACAGCTCAAAGGGGCACTTCACAACAACTTTCTTATTTCATTGTCTTTTTTTTTTTTTTTTTGTGTATATCTTTTTTGTGTGTGTTCTTTATGGGCAGTCATAAGAACATATTTTACACAAATGTTTCCAGGTAATGCTCCTTCACCTTTGGGTCTGCAGAAGTCAGGGGGACACAGGAAGCGAACCTGGAAGTCATGACATTTGAGGCCCCTCTGCTGCTCAGAGTTTTTACAGATGAGGCCCACAGTCGTGTCATATCTGTTTGGAAAAGATGAAACACGTTAGTGATGGTTCTAGAATGAATTAAACCAATAAAAGGACATATTTAGTGTGTTGATATTGTTATTGTTATACAATGACAATAGGCAGAAGTGTGTGTAACTCCTCAGTCGTCCAGGCAGGTTCCAAAAGAAAATGTCTGAATGCTGAACTGACAGGATCTTGTGTCTGTGTGGAGGGGGCGCTATACTACACTGACACTAACACACACTTGGAGTTTAGAATAAATATCTGCTCTGCAAAAAACTAAATCTAGTCGAGTTAAGATGATGATTGAATTAAGAAAGTTTTATCCTGATTTGGGTAAATATCGCTTGACAGTTGAAGTGATCTGCCAGTGGAATAAGACAATTTTGTACTAAAAATATGAAAATACATCTTGCTACACTTAAAGTAAAAAAAAAAATAAATAAAACTTTTTACACTTAAAATAAGAAACAAAATGTTGCACACTTATTCCTTTGGTAGATAATTTGATTTGTCAAATTGAATCAACTCAGATAAAATAATTTGTTCTTAAGTTAAGTCATTTTAAGTTACCTAGATTTGTGTTTTTTTTTGTTTTTGTTTTTTTTCCAGTGTGTTGTTAGTTAAGTAAGTCCAGACTTATGGTGTGAATGTTCACATCTTGGGTGCTTCAGTGGATGAGAGCGAAACATACTACTATTCTCTCTTAAAAACCTTTGTCCATTTACATGAGGCAATACAGTTGTTCCTCGCTACATCGCAGTTCACCTTTTGCTGTCTTGCTGTTTCGCGGATTTTTTTAATGCAATTTTTTTTTTTACAGTGTATGAACATGCATTGTGTTCCTCCCCCTCCGTCCTGATTGGCTAAGGGACTTTACACCATTGTCAATCAATCTCGGCCGTGTCGTGTCTCCTGTACAGTACAGAATGTATTCAGCTGCCAAATTTATATAAATGTTCGATCGCTAGCAGTGAGATTCTGAAGAAGTTTTCTCCCCGACAAAACCCACAGTGTCGACGAAACATTCTACACCAACAAAGTCTCCTGTGGTCACACCCCCGGGTTTCTGAAAATGGACCAGTGCAGGACTCTGCTTCATTTTGTAACGAAACAAAGATTAATTTATTCCATAAAGTTGGAGGAAAATAACATAAGGACGACAGCAGCAATAAGTTTTAAGAAGGATGAGGAAAAAGAGTGAGTGTCCTGTCTGAGAAAAGTGTATAAAGTGTGTGGTGTTAAAACAGATATAATAATTGTAAAAATAAAGATGACTACTACAAGAACGTAACAGCCGCGATAACGAGTGACCACTGTACAAATAATCATTGATAGAGATGGTCCACTACAGGCAGCAGTAGATAAAGCACAGTCCCAGTGACGGTGAGGATGTTACGTGTTCATGTGTGACTTACGCAGAGAGAACGTTTCCGGAGGCGGAGGCGGGAAGGCCTGTGGTGGTCTGACCCTGGATCTGTAGAGGAGCAGCACAGATCTGCTCCGGGTAAGAGAACTGAAGAGAGGCTAAAGTCTCCCAATCTCCGGTGCCAGAGGGGTTATCTCTGTCAAACCACTGTGTCCAGCACTCTGCACACACACACACACACACACACACAAACACACACACACTATAGGGTCAGAGGTCCACACTAAATATACACACTACATTCAGTTAAATATGTCCTACCGCAAAATTGAGGAGTTTTATTGTGAAACTGTCTTCCTTTATTTACTATATGGCCTTATTATGAACTGTTCTGCCCTAAATATGAATCTTAATCCCACATTTCTGTTGAAAACCCTTCCCCCTCACTGTCTCATCATCTAATTCAGACTACACATAGATTCTAATAAACGTAACATTGGTGAAGTAAATACAATATGAGATGGACACGTTTGAGGAAGTCAGATTTAGATAAAGAGCTGGACTCACTGGCCTGGACACAGAACCTGCGTGGACACAAGAAGCGGACTTGATAATCGTAACAGCGTCCGTCCTTCTGATCGCAGTTTCTACAGATGAAGCCGGTCACAGTGTCGATGCTGAACATGTCACAGAAAAGGAAAAAAAAAAAAAAACATGTTTAGGACATTTCAATGCTTCTTACAGCTCTCTTCAAAATGTGTCTTTGCACTGAATGACCCTCCTCAATACTGTCCCACTGTTAATGTTCAAGTGAATGCTGATGACACTGTGTTGTATGGATCTGCAAAAACAGCTGCTCAGACTCGTGAACAGGTCTTACAGAAGGTCTCAGAATGGTGTCTGAGTGTCACACATGACTTTGAATTTTAAAATAACAGTTTCTCTTTGTATTTCGGTGCATACACAAACAAAAAACTGGGAGGTGACAGTCAGTGAAGTTAAATACTCTGACCTCATTCTGGATGAAAATGTCAAACTTTCACACAAAAAAAGTCACACAATACATGCGAAGAAGATTAAAAATAGTCTCAATTTCTTTCATTTTATACTTAAAGATATTACACTCCACACTTCTAAACTATTCATGAGTGCAATGATTTTGTTGCATTGATCTTATTATATCACCTGACAGTCCCAGGCCTCCTCAACCAGACCGACACCTCTGTTCATTTTACAAACTGACCCTTGAGCTCCTTGACAAAAAGCACAAAAACTGGCACCAGTGCCAAATTTGAAAGAAACATAACCTATTTACCATTTGAAAATGTTACCAGTTTTAATAATCTTAAATTATTTTTAAGTGTCTCAACTCTGTTGTGCCAGTGAATTCTGAATTTGTCACCACCATAAACTGTTACACACGGAGCTACTACAAGAGGAGCTTCTAGTGGTAACTGCGTTGTCCTTATGCACAGGACTCTTGGTCAGTCTCTTTCTCTGCCAAAGGGACCAAACTGTGGAACTGCAACCAGATGATTTAAAACTGGAAACCAGTAACAACAAATTTCAATGAAAATTAAAATTATTGTTATGTTTCCAATCAAAAATTCACTCACTGAAAATATGCTGTATATATTTTTTCTGTATGTAACTTCTGTGTCTTGTCTGTTTGTATGTATTTTACATTTTTTTATATGGACAGGTGTCGAAAACTTGTGCTAAAACACTCAAAGCAATGCGACTGGCTCGTCTAATGCGACTGTGATGTCCTTAATAAACATAAGTTAAAAAAAATAAAGAAATAAACTCTGTCTGAGGCTTTGTTACTCAAGTGATTTAGTTGTAGTAGTAACTACAAAAGGGGATTTGTGCACATAACATGACAGTCACAAGCTCGCCATCATTATCCTGAGGTCTTTTCAGTTCGATACTCTCATTGTGTTGAAAATCCAACTCCTAAACAGATGTTTGTTTGAATGTTTGTCTCCATCAGAGGCTCATGTTCTGTGTTATTTATGTCAAACTTATGTGTACAATTACTGAACATTCCACCGTAGAGACAGATGTAGAACACCCCCAGTAAGATGTCACTGCAAACTATCAATATGCCCCAGTACTGACGTGTAGACGGCGTCCCCGGTGGCGTTGAGTGGTACTCCGGCCGTGGTCTGGACCTCGATCTGCAGAGGTCTGCTGCAGATCCGACCTGGATACTGAGTTCTGAGCTCGGCAAGAGTCTCCCAGTCTCCACCGCCACTCGGGTCGTCCCGGTCAAACCACTCTGTCCAACAGGCTACAGACACACAGGGACCAAGGGAAGACTTTTGTTTATCATGTAAAGGAAGAGATTCAAAAGAAAAAATCTAAAGTACAAAATATATATTGTTTTATTATGAATATTTTTTACTGATGACATAAACCCACCAGATCAACACAGGAGACATTTTCAATTCAATGTTTTAATTCAAAAGGACTAATTTACAGCATTTTTTTTCTTTTCTTTTCTTTTCCTTTTTTAGTGTTTACTGTATGGCATTGTAATGAACAAATAATAGTACGTGATATGGAATGTTCCACAGTATGGCATTAAACAAATATATGCAGAAAGCAGATGGCACCACCAGATCAAACATGTTTACTTCATTCTCTCCATCAAGTCTAGTAAAAGTACATTATTAAATTGGAAATGAAGCTTCACAAAAGTACACTGTTATATATAATGTACGTCAGCATGAAAGTATTCACAGTGCAGTACTCTGATTGGACCACGTAATGCAGTATCTTACTAAATATATTTGATTGGAGGTATTCAGTATTACATATTCAGAGGATTGTTCCCAGCTCTGATTGTGGTACTTACGTGGAGGAGGAGCACAGAACTCGAGGGGGCATCTGAAGCGAACCTTATAGTTTGAACACAGGCCCCCTTTTGTCTGATCTGAGTTTTTACAGATGAATCCCGTCTGTGTGTCGTACCTGCAAATACATGAGGAAGTATTGTGATGGGTTTACTTTCACTTTACTGTCCACTATGATGTTCTATATAATGTAGCGTATAATCAGTGTTGGGAAGGTGACTTTTAAAATGTATTCCCCTACAGATTACAGATTACATACTCCAAAATGTAGTTTGTAACCATTAAATTACTTAAAGTGAGTAACGTAATCTGAATACTTTGGATTACTTGATATTGTCATGCTTTTTAAAACTTCATGAATGAAGCGACCACATCCTGAAAATTCTTTACTTGACCAGATTAAAAATATTATTGATAGAGAAATGATTTTTATATGAGGTCACTGCTGCTTTAAATTATGTCCATGTCAGATTGTATTAGTTTAGTCCTGGTTTTAGTTCTGGTTTAGTCCTGGTTTTAGTTCTGGTTTTAGTTCTGGTTTTAGTCTGGTTTAGTCCTGGTTTTAGTTCTAGTTTAGCCCAAAATGTAAAACAGGAAAATACCGCCCTGTAATCCATTTATTTTAACAAAGTAACTGTAATCCAATTACCACTCATTGAAACAGTAATCGTAACTGAATACAGTTACTCATAATTTGTACTCTGATTACATAACTCTGGTACATGTAATCTGTTACTCCCCAACACTGTGTATAATGTATAATGAGCGTGAGATTGACAGGTGGATCGGTGCAGCGTCTGCAGTGATGCGGTCGCTGTATCGGACCGTTGTGGAGAAGAGGTCGATTTACCATCAATCTACGTTCCTCCCCTCACCTATACTCATGAGCTCTGGGTAATGACCGAAAGAACGAGATCGTGGATACAAGTGGTCGAAATGAGTTTCCTCTGCAGGGTGGCTGGGCGCTCCCTTAGAGATAGAGTGAGGAGCTCAGTCACACTCGAGGAGCTCGGAGTAGAGCCGCTGCTCCTCCACGTCGAGAGGAGCAGTTGAGGTGGCTCGGGCATCTGTTCTGATGCCTCCTGGACTCCTCCCTCGGGAGGTGTTCCGGGCATGTCCCATCAGGAGGAGGCCCCGGGGAAGACCCAGGACACGCTGGAGGGACTATGTCTCTGGGCTGGCCTGGGAACACCTCAGGATCCACCCAGAAGAGTTGGAGGAAGTGTGTGTGGAGAGGGAAGTCTGGGAGTCCCTGCTTAGCCTGCTGCCCTCGTGACCCAGCTCCGGATAAAGTGGAAGAAAATGGATGGATATAATGTATGTGCATGTTTTTATGCCATAGTAATTAAGAAAGTGTAAGTGTTATGTAAAATTAATGTTTATGAGTTTTTTTTAGGCCCACTGTGTGACCTTACTCCCAAAAACCACTAAAATAAAATGAATTTGTTACGTTTTTATTGCACTGAAAAATATGACTTCATACTTCAGGCTTGCATCTCCACAAACCTGACTCTTATTTGGCCTGGAGCTGGGCCTTCACATACCAAAGTTCCCATAGAGCAATGATGTCACTTCTGGGTCCAAGCCTGTGCAGGTTGTTTTCATCATTGCCAGTAGCTCCAGTTTGACATTTAAGTTGTAACTATTTTATACTTTTAATTTTTTATACTTCACGTCACACCCACTACAGCCCTGCTCAAACTCACAAGAGTCAATTTTGTGTAACTTGAATTTACTCAAGAGCTGAATTATCGATCGCTTCATGTATATTTGAGTAACTTTATATTGTCGTGCACTTTCAAACATAACTGTTGTAGCTGCACAGACACTCACTTGCTGATGACGTCCCCGGTGGAGGACACTGACTGGCCCGAGGTGGTCAGGGCTTGAATCTCCAGAGGTGTGCTGCAGATCTTTCCAGGGTTTTGGAGGTGTAGACTTAAAAGAGTCTCCCAGTCTCCGCTGCCAGAGGGGTTGTCCCTGTCAAACCACTGAGTCCAGCACTCTGTCGACACAAGACAAAAGCACAGACCCTTTCAAAGTTTCTAATCCAGACATTTAAACACAGGAACGAGGCTGTTGGATATCATGTGTTTGATTATTACTGTGTAAGGGTGACAGTCGGGTAAACAGCGGAGAGCTGCAAAGAATGGAACGCTACAAAGACATGGAGATGAAGAAAACATTTTCTCATTTTCCTAGCTTTTGTCAGACTTACTACCACAAATAGAACCCAGCAGAAGTCATAACCACATCTTTCCCAATGTCTTTGTGGTTTGTGACGTAAGCATGAGTAGAGCCTACACACCCCAAAACACCCCAAAATGTCCCGGATGTGCATTGAAGGACACGACAATGTCACACGCAGTTTAATGAAGTCGTCTAAACATGGACGCGAGCAGTGGGCACCTGGAGGTTTTAAAGTTGCTGTCGTACTAGAGCCAGAACAGCTTATTTGTTTTAAGGAGGAAATTGCGAAGGAGAAGGACGAAGGTTTTTGGCTATTGCGTTTTGTGAGGCAGTAGCAGCAACGTCCGTAGAAAGGAACGTGTGGGTGCCGAGTTGCAGCCAAGAGTAGTGTGACCAGATTTTCAACACTTTGTGCGTTCTTGTGTCAGTTATTATTTGAGGAACTTCTGTCGCTGCATTTTTTGCTTTATGGTCATTCACAAACATGGTTTTCTGTATTTTGGTGAAACAAATGAAAATGTATGCTCCTCTTTACTGTTGACAGGGATCAGATTAGTCAAAAACTGTGATAGTCCAATTTTAATCCTGATTTAGACCTGATGTAGTCCTGGTTTAATCTTAGTTTATTCTTTGTTTAGACCAAAATGGTCAAAATAGGGACACCTGGGACATTTCTTGTATAAAACTGGAACAAATCACTGGTTTTGGATAAATCTGCTGGGACAGGGGACACAGGGCTCAAAACTGGGACTGTCCCGGGTAAATAGGGACGTCTGTTCACCCCAGCCAAGAGTGGTGGGATTGATATGGGCTTCATTGCTTCACTAACACGGAGTTCAGACTAGGGCTGGGCATGATTAGTCGATTAATCGATAATTGATCATTAAGAATTTCATCGATTACGTAAATTTTAATTGACAAACCGAATGTAGGTTGCTGTGCGTAGCCTGACCAAACGGGGGTCTGTACAAGTAGCTCTCTGCACTCAGAAGGAGAGAGACACAAACAGTCAGTCCGCCTGCAACGTACCGAAGTGCATATGCGTATTTAACGATGACTTGTACAAGAAATTCCACACTTTCCGTTCTGGTCGGGAAAAGTGTGAGTCCATGTGCACAGTGTACAAAGCAGCACATATGTTTCAGTGTTCAATGGGAAAAAGCTTTGTCAGGTGAGAGTCGCTCAATGTGGATGACGAGTCCCCACCTCCCTCCCCCGTACGGTGTCCTGGTTTTGACAAACGCAAATCTGGTCACACTAACCTGTATTCCACTGAGTCATGTCTTTTAATCCGACAGAAGTTGAACCGCATCAGCGACACAAGAGCTGTTTTTTTTTTTTAATCTTCACTTAGTTTATGCAAATTAGTGATGTGGTTTTAAGTTTGGTTTCTGTGAGAGTTGCACAAAACTGAATTAAACACATTATAATAAACGGGCTGATGTGGCTCTAGGGTGGTTACGGTTTATTTGTCGTAAAGTTGAATTTATTTATGCAGATTAGTAGTGCAGATAGTAATAATAATGATGATAATTTTAGTATAAAAACGTTAATGATTAATCGATAATCAATCGTTAATTCTCTCGACGATCGATTAACAAAATTTCATCGACTGCCCATCCCTAGTTCAGACGCAATTTTCGTTCGACGAGAAGAACGTTTGTGTACATTTGTGAGCACCTACTTGTACAACTCATCTCCTATTTCGGTGAGTAAACGCACGGGCGATGAATGCGACCTGACCGTTCAGACTGAAGTCGCAGGTCAAAGATCGAATGTGTGTCGGTTTTAGGAGCACATATCCAAGTGGCCTGGGTCACATTTGAAAAAATCGGATCTGTATCGTTCAGACTGTCATTCAAAGATCAGGTACAGGTCGCAAAGGGGCCAAAAAATCTGATTTGGGTCACTTAGTCTGTCTGATGAAGTTAAAATCTTGAAGTTAGGGTTTTACTGGAATTAAATGATTTACCATCTATTGTGACTAGATCAAATGTGCGATCTATAATTTTGTGATGGAGGGTGTGAATTATTCTAGGTCAAATGTTTCAGTGAAGACAAGCAACTGGTGTAGCCTCTATAAGACAAGTTACACAGAGCAGCTTTAAAAATATAAACTGTAACAAAAAAGAAAGTATAGATAAAGTAGTTCCTTACTGGTTGGAGGTTTGGTGGCGATGGTGTGATCGGTCCATGGCTTGGTCCAGGGTCCAGTCCAGGGTTTGGTCCAGGGTTTGGTCAGGTCCAGGGTCCAATCCATGGCTTGGTCCAGGGTTTGATCCATGGCTTGGTCCAGGGTTTGATCCAGGGTTCGGTCCAGG
>NW_026571541.1:4889085-4992100 GCF_026225935.1 Boleophthalmus pectinirostris | reverse complement strand
ACTTTGCACAAGTGGTTTAACAAAGACTTTTAGTATCACAGCCATGATTTAGCCTTTATTTTTATTGAACGGTATCGAATCAATTTGAAATATATCGTATCGAATCGTAAGTTCACTGTATCGAGATATGTATCGTATCTTGGCCTATGTATCGAGGTATGTATCGTATCAGCAACTTCTTAATGATACCAGCCCTAGAGAACAGCCCCTTCCACTCTCCTCAACAAATATTTGAAATCTGCCTTAAAATTGCCAGTGTATTTCAGATATGATTTAGATTGTATTTATGAAGTGAATATTAAGATGTCCTGCTCCTGGACCTGGAGTCTGGGGCGTGGAAACACAAAGCCCCAAGTGAACTGTGCCATGAAGAGACTAGAGTGTAGTCACATACAGAGTGAACTGTGCCCATGAAGAGACTAGAGTGTAGTCACATACAGAGTGACCTGTGCTCATGAAGAAGAGACTAGAGTGTAGTCACATACAGAGTGACCTGTGCTCATGAAGAGACTAGAGTGTAGTCACATACAGAGTGACCTGTGCTCATGAAGAGACTAGAGTGTAGTCACATACAGAGTGACTGTGCCCATGAAGAGACTAGAGTGTAGTCACATACAGAGTGAACTGTGCCCATGAAGAGACTAGAGTGTAGTCACATACAGAGTGACCTGTGCTCATGAAGAAGAGACTAGAGTGTAGTCACATACAGAGTGACCTGTGCTCATGAAGAAGAGACTAGAGCAGGGGTGTCCAAACTTTTTTCATCAAGGGCCACATATGTAAACACAGATGAAGCAGAGGGTTGATCGAGGGGCTGCAGACTGGAGCTCAAAACAGTGAATAATTGAAATCTGTACATGTTTAACAGGTTAGAATGAACCATCAGACTTTATTCATGCCAAGATCCTTAAAACCCAAACACTAAATATTAAATATTAGCTTTATCAAGGTAGATTTTTAAAAAACTTGCAAGGTCATTTGGGCCAATTCACCTGGAAGCCTGAGGGACAAGATACATTTGTCTGAGGGCTGCATTTGGACATGTCTGGACTAGAGTGTAAATGGTCACATTTTTCTAGCACTTTTCCACTTTCAAGGCACTCAAAGCACTTTACAACAAGGAACCACTCACCCATTCACACGTTCACCAGTGTACACACACACTGGGGGCAAGGTGGGTTAAGTGTCTTGCCCAAGGACACAACGGCAGCATTTATCTGTGGGAGCTGGAATCACACCAGCCAACCTGTGGGTCAGTGGATCTGACCACTCAACCTGTGATGTTTTTGTCGAGAGCTGGAATCGAACCACCAACCTTCAGATCAGCGGGCGAATGCTCCACCAACTGATGCCCCTGTGTCCCCCACCTACAGACGGAACTGTGCCCATGAAGAGACTAGAGCAGGGGTCAGCAACAGTGTTGGGAAGGTGACTTTTAAAATGTAATCCCCTACAGATTACAGATTACATACCCCAAAATGTAGTTTGTAACGGAATCCATTAAATTACTTCAAGTGAGTAATGTAATCTGAATACTTAGGATTTCTTGATTTGCTGTAGAGAAGCAAAGACTCTGATATTTTCACATAAGAAGTTTTGACTGTAAAGAAAATAAAAAGCCCAGACTTTACTGAACCAAATTAGAAATAGTATTGATAGAAGACGAGGAAACACGTCCACATGGCATGTTTAGTCCTGTTAAATCCTGTTTAAGACATATTTACACCTGGTTTTAGACCTGGTTTACTCCTGGTTTAGACCTGGTTTTAGACCTGGTTTAGACCTGGTTTTAGACCTGGTTTAGACCTGGTTTAGACCTGGTTTTAGACCTGGTTTAGACCTGGTTTTAGACCTGGTTTAGACCTGGTTTAGACCTGGTTTACTCCTGGTTTAGACCTGGTTTTAGACCTGTTTTAGACCTGTTTAGACCTGTTTTAGACCTGGTTTTAGACCTGGTTTTAGACCTGGTTTACACCAGGTTTAGTGTCCGGCAATGAGTGGAATAACCGAGAGAGAGAGAAAAAAAAAGGGATATAGCTCAAAATGTGAAAACAGGAAAATATCTCTGTGTAATCCATTTATTTCAACCAAGTAACTGTAATCCAATTACCACTCACTTAAACAGTAACTGTAACTGAATACAGTTACTCATAATTTGTACTCTGATTACGTAACTCCAGTACATGTAATCTGTTACTCCCCAACACTGGAAACAGATAAATGCTTATAAAACATAAATCATTGTCCATTTATCAGTGCACCAAGTCAGGCATCAAAATGACACATTTACAGCGGTAAAAGGCATTTAAGTCATCAAATTTTACTTATTATCCACAATACATAATCCCTTAGTGAGCTGCTTGGGAGGGGCTGGAGAGACACTGGAAGCTCCCGAGCTACAGGTTGGAGACACCTGGACTAGAGTGAAGCCCAGAGTGAACGAGACCATGAGAAATGAACTCCAGTCCTGACACTGTGCAGGAAAATCACTCCTGTCTACCCCTGCCTGCTCCTGTCCTGCTCCTCTCTGCTCCTGTCCTGCTATTGCCCTGCACCTGTCTGCGCCTGCCCTGTTTTTTAAGATGTTTTTAAACAATAAGGGTCGACTCCCACTCAGGCCAAGTCCTTGTGTCTTTAGGCAAGACACTTCACCCACATTGCCTTATATGAGGGCAGTGTTCTAGTGAGTCATGTGGCTTGTTTCTCTTTATTACACAACAAGCTGATATTTCTCAAATGGAACGGATGTACCTGTACCGGGGCGGGTGTCACCTTCCTGTACCTGAGTAAGTGTCACCTGTACGTGGGTGGGGGGGGTGTCACCTGTCCTGTACCTGAGTGGGAGTCACTTGTTCCTGTTATTTGAAATGATTTGAAGAAAATGACACACAACAACATCATAATAACGTCTACATAACAAAACAGGATTTGAGAGCATTATTTATTATTAAACACTCTCAGATCAGCTGAACTCACGTGACAGGATGAAATGGAACAACAATTAGTTTGCAGTATTTAATTAAATGACAAGTTTCAGGCCATTAAAATGCCATCAGTGTCACAATGCAAATAACAACCCACTCGCTCACATAGTGAACATATCACATCATTCTGGAACATTCCCAAGAGCTTTGAAAACTGCTCTCATTAAAGAAGAGCAGTCTTGATGTCACAGGACTGAACACTTACTGACCAATCTCAAATCTGCCGTTTTTTGGCAGTGTCCTTGAAAAGTGTGTTTACTAACCGCTTACGAACTTTCTCCAAATGAACAACACCTTTGATGTTTTCCAGTCTGGTTTCAGAGCCACAACAGCACTGAACTGTGACCTTATTCCCTGTGTTTTTAGAGTTTCATTCATTTTAATTCACCATGTAATATGAAGTCACTGAGTTCAGTGATGTGATGTGTTTGTTTCTGGACTTTGGAGTGTCAGTGGGATTGGGATATAATGTCATATGGACAGTGTTGGGAAGTAACAGATTACATGTACCAGAGTTACGTAATCAGAGTACAAATTATGAGTTACTGTTACTGTTTCAGTGAGTGGTAATTGGATTACAGTTACTTTGTTGAAATAAATGGATTACATGGTGGTATTCCCCCCCCTCATTGCTGGAAACTAAACCAGGTCTAAACCAGGACTAAAACCAGGACTAAACCAGGTCTAAATTAGAGCTAAACCAGGACTAACCCAGGACTACACCTGGACTAAAACACGTCTAAAACCAGGACTAAACCAGGACTAAAACAGGACTAAACCAGGATTTAACAGGATTGAACAGGACTAAATCATGCTGCGTGGACGTGTCTCCTCATCTTCTATCAATAATATTTTTAATTTGGTTCAGGAAAGTTTGGGTTTTTCATTTTCTTTTAGCAGATAAAACATCTTATGTGAAGATTTCCTAGTCTTTGCTTCTCTACAGCAAATAAAATAATCCAAAGTATTCAGATTACGTTACTCACTTTAAGTAAATTAATGGATTATATTACAAACTACATTTTGGGGTATGTAATCTGTAATCTGTAGGGGAATACATTTTAAAAGTCACCTTCCCAACACATATGGACTATGAGTGTATATGGCCAATCTATGATAAACACTAGTGTTGGGCAAATGAGTCGGAGCTCTGGAGCTCGTCTCGTTCTTTCTGAAACAAATCACTCTGAAGCTCTGCCTCGGAGCTCGTCTCACAGCAGCCGCTCACGTGACCAAAGTGTGGAAGTGTCGCTCCCTCTCCCTACTGCTTCTCTCTGCGTGTCAATCGCTTCAGTGTATCGAAGCGTTTCATTGGCTCAGCGAATGTTCCACTCTGTGATTGGTTCAGAGTGTTTCAGAGTGTTCAGCGCACTTCTGTGGTTTGACAAGCGCTAAACTGCTACAGTATAAAAGATGCACCAATATTTGTTAAAAATGTTGGGTAGTGAGGAGTGTTGCGTGACGTTAGTGGTGATTTTGGCGACTTTTGGCATTTGTTTCATTTTCGATGGCATCTACAAGTTTCTTATTTACAGCTGCTATTTATGTTGCTCTTTACATATTATTTTAAATCACCATCATTATTGTTGTTGTTGTTACGGTGTCGCTCTGCACACAAGTATTGTCTTACACTAACAATATTTCATCGATGTTGAGACACCTGTGTGCCAATGGTTTAATTTGTCCACTAGAGGTCAGTGTTTCTCCGAGGCCTCAAACACGTCCAACCATTTGAGACAATATTGCGACTGAGGTGTCAGTGCTTCACGAGGGTCCAGTCGCCCGTCACTAATAAACACGTGTTGGGTCAAAACTGCTGTGTATGTTTCTGCTGAAGATGCAAACTCATCAAGTTATGCTCGTATAAATGCACCTGCTTTTTCTGTGTAAAAAATGCCTGAACTAATAAAGAGACATGTCTGAGAACTGTTTTAACTCTCCAAGACTCTTTTTTAAGATTCTCTGTTCAGGCTGCCTCCAGGAGAAGCTGACAGAACCCACCACAGCACTGAGCCTGCCCTGATCAAGGTGACAAATGACACCCGCCCGAACACTGACGCAGGCGAAGTGTCAGTGTTGATTTGCTTTTGACACTGTCGATCATGGATCCTCTTACAGAGACCAGAGGACTGGGTGGACATCTTAAGACTGCACTAAACTGGTTCAAGTCCTATTTAGTAGACAGGAAGTACTTTGTTGAAACTGGAATCTGTGTCTCAGATCACACGGCCCTGACCTGTGGGGTGCCTCAGCAGACAAGTGAAGTGTGTCTAAAGGTGATTTATCGCACAATGAGCTGATGTTTCTCACACAAATAGAATACCTGTACATGAGTGGGTGTCACCTGGGCGGGTGTCACCTGTACCTGGGCGGGTGTCACTATTATCTGAGCTGTACTGTACTTGAAATGGACATCTCAGTTCCATGGGACAAATAAGATGAGATGAGATAAGATCACACCTCGTTGGCGTGATGACAAATGTGCTCCTGGTCATAGTCGCCAAACATGACTCACGTTTCCTTTTGTTTATTTGAGAGTTTTCTTATGTTCTTCGACCTCATTTCACAACAATAGGCATTGTCATAGGCTGAAGAACGGGTTAAAATAAGTAAATAACTGTATGTAACATTTTGATTTGAAATGATGACATAACTGTCCTCAGATACAAGATGAACATGTTCAAACAATTAGAGCTTTTACTGAATACAATTCTAAAGATGATTTATTCTTAATTACACTGGGCATGATGGACAAGTTGTTTATATTATAATTTGGTGTTATGGTTCTCAAGACAATTATCCAATCAGAAATCAGAATGAGCCTGATAAAACCATGGAATTCAGCAGCAGCATCTTCTCAACCTGCCGAAGTTTCCCAGGAGGAACAGGACTCTAACCACAGCTTCATGACGCTTACAGACGACTGGATGAAACTGTTGATCTGCTGAACGGAACACTACAAACTACAATGACACCTGTTGTTTTTTTGTTTTTTTTAAGGCAATTTATAAAAGGAAAAAAGAAAGAATACAATGACATTTAGAAGAAAACCAGGGCATTTTCTCAGTTTTCAGAGATTTTGTCAGAGTTACTATCGCCAACGGAGCTCGCAGGAAGTCGTCATCCACATGTTTCCAAATGTCTTCCAGTTTGTGATGTAAGCATGAACAGAGCCCATAGGCTCTCTACGGGTGCACTCACACTAGGACTTTAGAACCTTTCCGAGGGACGGATCGACCCTAAAGCGCGGTACATTTGTCCAGTGTGAGCACAGTCGACCCGTGCTCAGGAACAGCACAAATGGGACTTTGGCTCGTTTGGAGGAGGTGGACCAGAGCACGACATGGTTGCTCATGTCACACGCACAACTTTACTATACGAGCTCTGTCAGGTGCATTGATGTTACTCAAGGAAAACAGTGAACAAAGTCTGCTTCAAAACACACAGTGAAGTGTGACAGACAGAAGTTTCGCTGCCTTTTGTCTCCAGCTGTCCTCACTGCTCCACGCTGTTTTTATATCCATAAACTCACGGAGGAGCGTCTATCATAAAAGAATGCACATCAGCCTCACTATTTAATAGATATTTCTGCCACTAATAGATATTTTCCCACTCCCCACTTCAGCTCATCTGTTTCTTCTGGTGAAACACTTTTCATGTGTTTCATTTGCACACAGCTGATGGATCAGATCCATGACCAGAGATGAACAAGGGCTTGGAGATCAGTGATTTTACCACTTCTTTAACAGATCTCCGGAGAAGTGAGCTCGCTCACTAATGCACGTTTTTCAAGGTATTTGTGAGTTAAACTTACAACTGTAATGAAATAAATGCTACAGGTTTGAATCTAATCCAGCTGCGCCCAGAGGCTCAGTGTAGTTCTGACGACGCTCGATGGAGGATTTATCCGGGTTGATGTAAAAAAAAACTTTTTTTAAAACGATGCTGTGTGCACGATCTTATTTTGTAAAACAGACGGAGGGAAATATTTGTTTCTCAGAATACCCGGCTACGTGTAAATGTAGTCTAAATGCAACGAAACACACTCGCTGTCAATCAAACCTGTTGCTAATGCTAATGGGAGCGACCTCGGGGAATGAAGGCGTCTGATTGGTCTGTTATTTATGTTCATATCTTGATTTAGGGACAAAATAGCAAAATGAAAAATGTGTCATGTGTCATGGATTAATACGAACATTTAAAATCAAAATGACGAGACTCACAGCAGCAGGAACAGAGAGAGGGACGACAAGTGAGTAATGGAAGTCAATGGGAGCGGGGGTCAGTAGGAGCTGGAGGAGCCTCCTGATGCACTTCATTTTGGAATGCGGTGGATAGCACTTTAGCTATGTCCATTCATATATACAGTCTATGGAAGTACCAATACAAGTAAAGCATGTTTCAGTCACATTTGCAGGAAAAGAGGGTGTGGAGTAAAGTCAATACTGAGAATGAGAAAAGCTTTCCCAGTATGAACCTGTGTTTTATCTAGGCAAGGCAAGTTTATTTGTACAGCACAATTCGTACACAACGTAATGTTAAGTCAAATTAAAAAGAGAGAGGGACATTTTTGGCATAAATGAGAGAGAAGAGTGCAGAATGAAAAGCTTTCATATACATATACATATACATATACATATACATATACATATACAGCTAAACAGAACCTTTTAGAGCCTGGATTTAAACAGAGTCAAAGTAGAGTCTGTCTCACATGTTCAGGAAAACTGTTTCAGGTTTTAGCTGTGTGAATCTGAAACACTGACTCCCTGTGTTTAGTCCTGACTCTGGGCACTGTTGTACAAGTTTTCAGCTTGTCCAAAAAAGGATGGAAGTAAAAGGCTGGAGACCAACTGGATGTCTTAATCAGGAGAAGTTTATTTAGATGTACATGGAGGATAAGTTGCAGGCCAGGTTAAGTTCTCTTACAGGCACCAGCAGGAGGTCGGTCCCTGAGCTCCTCAGAGTGTGAGATGGTTCATTATGACACTAACATGTCACAGATGGACTTTGGTGCTCGGCCATGGAGACACTTGTACAAGCAGAGCTGCTTTAAAGTCTATTCTCTGTCTAGTCTATGTACAGGTTATAGTGCGCAGAATGGACTCTTGTGAGTTTTAAGTCATGTTATAATGTTGTTAACTCCTCAAAAACAAACTCAGAGTTGTGTTTGTTTCTTTCACACCCGTCTGAGTAATGCTGCATAATGTGGCTGAATGTTATGAAGCAGTAGTTTTCCAGTGAACGGATCCATTTACCTTTTGTTCAGTAGAGATTGGCAATTCCAGATCTGAAATTCTCTAAATCAGGAGTGTACGGTCCAGGGGCCAGATCAGAAAACTCATGTCATATAAACCCCAAAAATAACAATAAGTTCAAATATTTGTGCAGAGAAACACAAATCTATTACAGAAATCTTTTTTAATTGATGAACTCTTTCTTTTACAAAATATTATAATATTATGAACAACCTGAAACTTTAAGAAAAATACAATTTCAACACAATGTTTTAACATGAACTTGTATGCATTTCATAGAATTTAGTCATGCTTTTCTTTTTGCTCCTGAAACTTGGCATCTTTTAGTCTGAAGAAGTGCATCAATATCAGGCTCCATGTCCTGAGGAGCTGCTGTCTTCAGAACGTCATTCAGGTGTTTGTGTGTTGTGTGTTTTAGTTTTGAGCGCAGCTTTGTTTTATTCATGTTCATTACTGAGAAAACCTGCTCACAAATGTAGTAACTGGGTCCGGTGAAGTGGTAACGGAGGGAAACAGGGGCAGATTTTTGACATTCAAATGTCTCTTATTCAGAAACTAGAGGGACTATTGAAATAAGTAAAGTATCAGAATGTAGGAAAGAGTTACACTCCAACAGGGTCAAGTTAAACCTGTGAGATTCTTTCAAGTTGCTGACAAAAAATTTAAAAACTCATGTCGGTAAATTTTTGAGTCATGAGATTTTTTATTAAGAAAGGTCATGGTAACGGAGGGAAAAGTAACCGAGGGAAAATTGTGCAAACAAGTAGAAGGTGCAGGATTTTACATCATTTGTCACTTTTTTCATCTGAATA
Source organism: Boleophthalmus pectinirostris (assembly GCF_026225935.1). NCBI lineage: Eukaryota > Metazoa > Chordata > Actinopteri > Gobiiformes > Gobiidae > Boleophthalmus > Boleophthalmus pectinirostris. The sequence goes on along the minus strand of NW_026571541.1, from coordinate 4,983,046 downwards.
CTTGAATATTACTTCAAAATGAAAGGAAACTATTTCTATAAAATATGTCAGTCCTTCCAAGCAAATTTTTATCATTTTAAATATATATATTTTTTTAGAAAAATCATGTCCCTTCATCAACAGTTCAAAGATGGAATAACACAAGATATGATGAAATACATCCATTTATTTACATGATTTGCAGGTCTTTGAAATTTGGGAAATAATTTTTGTTCCATGTTTCATACATGGTCTGTTTAAAACATATGGAACTTTAGAACCAAAAATGGTCCAGAAAAAAGGTCAACAGTTTGATAAACTAGAGTACATATGTATCTGTTCAATACATTTTTATATCAGATGCATTAACTTGAATTTTTGGCCTTGTTGTTTACTTCTGCTTGATCAGGCGCAACTGCTTGATCAGGCGCAACTGTAAATGTATTATTTGTAGTTGCATGTCTGCGGCACATCAGAGGTTTTGACTGTGAATGGTGCGAAAAATTGTAAATTCTGTCTTCAGGTTTAAAAATATAATTAAAATACATCAGTAAAAAATCAGCCGAGGGCCAGATTAAAGGTCATGGAGGGCCGGATTTGGCCCCCGGGCTGTATGTTTGACACCCAAGCTCTAAATGATTTTAGTGAATGTGTACGGACATGACAAGGTGGAAGAGAGTGTTTTTTTTTCTGTTTGAGAGAAGAACTCAGCCTGTATGCCAGGGATTGCGCATTAAAGGTGTGTGAATGAAACAGAAACACAACCCCGGGTACAAGAACATAAATCAGAAGATTGTGTCATATTAGTTTCAGTTGTGATTGTAGTGCTTTTGTTTAAAAGTACAGTTCTTTTTAAAGCATGAGGTTATAAAATCTTCCAAGACCAAAACTCTCCATCTCACCCGTGTCTATATGTAACAAGGTTTGACACATTCCACCTCCGTCTTCTCAGAAAAAACATATGATTGTAATGAATGAGCCATTACACCGACAACAATAACAATAACTGGTCGTGTTGCATTTCTGGACTTTTTGTGGTAATTAAAGGTGGAACAGCCATTTCAACGTGCAGGGTGTCATTACATTTGTTATTTGTAATGATACCGTGAGCTTAAGGGAGTTCACTACAACCTCAGGGCGTATATAAGGAGCGTGCGCTGGACTCCTCACAGCTGCAGACTCTTCTGTTTTCTGGTGAGTTACAAAACATTATACTATTATTATTTTTCTGCATACAATACCAGTCAAAAGAAGCTTGGACACACCCTCTTGTTCCATGTTATTTTTTACTATTTTCTACATTTTAGACACAGAGAAAAAAATAATTTATGAAGCAATATATACGGAACTATTATTTCAAGACAAAACAAAGCTAATTCATTTTTTTAAATTTTATTTTGCAACATAATTTCATGTGTCTCGCTTCATTTTACGTCTTCTTTTGTAAATGTAAATGATGAATAAAAAAACTGAATGAAGAGGGTGTGTCCAAGAGTAAATCCTACATCACAGTACTGTCCTAGTATTCAGAGTAATCCAAATTTGTACTCCAGTAAGAGTAACGTGACTTCAGAATAATATTACTCAAGTAGATGTACAGAGTTGTTGTCCAAGATTGACTCAAGTAAGAGTAAAAATGTATTTGGGAAAAGTACTACACATGTAAGAGCTTAAAGGTTGCACAGAAGATTTTCCAAGGAATGAGAAATGCAGCGATTGTTTGTCCGTTTTTAAATGTTGCGCTCTGCTCCTTTTCCCCTTCTCTTCTTTCAGCGACGTCAAAAACTGACTTTCTTTTGCGGCGAACAGGTCGTGAATTCTTGTCTGCCATTAAAACAAAATTTGTGCAAAATTAAAGGAAGCTACAGTTCGAAAAATACACCAAGAGCCGCTGTGCTGGTTGAGTAAATGGCATCAGTGCGTGAGAGGCGAACATAAACCACGCAATGCCAGCGCGTCGGCAAGTCAGAAACATAGAAACGTAAGGAGTTTGATTGACAACCTAACAGCCAATAGATAAAGAGGGAGCCTTGTTATCTACTGACTGATGTTTATCTGCCCCCACCACGTCCACAATTGATGGATTTTCATTCTTTTTTTTTTTTTTTGGTCATCATAATTATAAGGCTGCTGCATGTCTGTAATGGTATTTTGAACTTTCATTGACAATTTGAAACAAACAAACAAACAAACAAAAAAATCCTCCGTACAACCTTTAAAGAGTAATAACTGTCAGGACGTTGTGAGAATTATTCTGTGTTTTTAATGTTTTATTTTAATCATGTTTATTCATCATGCGATATGGAAGTTCTTCAGTCTCCCTTGACATGTTGTTGTTCATCTGTGTGTTATAAAAGAGTCAATGTTTGGACTTTGAAGTGTCAGCGAGGAAGGGACGTGATGTATTCAATTTTGGTGCATACGAGATTGAAAAGGGGAGGGTCTGTTCTAGGGATGGGCATGATTAGTCGATGAATCGGTAATTGATCATTAAGAATTTCATCGATTATGTTTATTTTAATCGACAAACCGAATGTAGGTTGCTGTGACCATACAGGGGTCCGGACATGTCGCCGAAGCGCAAATGCGTATTTAATAGGGCCTGGTATCATTAAGAAGTTGCCGATACGATACATATCTCGATACAGTGCACTTTTGATTCGATATATATTTCAAATCGATTCGATACAGTTCAATAAAAAATAAAGGCTAAATCATGACTGTGATACTAAAAGTCTTTGTTAAACCACTTCTTGAGCAAAGTTCATATGAAACACAAACATTTGAATCCTCAAAATAGAGTGAAAATGTCAAATGTGTTGCATACAAACGGCAGGCCATCTGCGTGTAGCCGTTCTTGCACAGTCTGTATCATCCATGTTTATCAGCATGGATGGGAAAAAAGGCTCCTGAGTTAAAAAGGCTCATAAAATATGGATGTGGAGTAAATAGGTAATTGGCATTTAGCTGTTGCAAATCTGCAACGCCTGCCTGGAGAGGGATATAAGATTCTCGGAGATGTTTTAGTGGACAACTCTTTAAAACATTTTATTATTTTTTTTCACACAGGTTGAGCAGAAGAGAGCAACAAATCTACAACAATGAAGGCCTCGGTAAAGCATTATTACCTCTAAATCTACATCACACTGCAAATATTCAAATCTTAGTTAAGATGAACTGAATTAAGAAAGTTTGAGCATGATTTGTGTTGATCTACCAACAGAACAAGACTTTTTGTGCTTAAAATATGAAAATACATCTTGTTACACTTAAGGAAATCAACAAGTCTTTGCAAGAAACTAAAAAAACACTAAAAACACTTATTCCATTGGTAGATCGTTTTACTTATCAAGTTGAATCAACTCAAATAAAGTCAAATGTTCTGAATTGAAGTCATTTTAACTTACCTACTTTTTGCTTTTTGCAGTATTTGATGAACTCTTGTCTGTTTCCCAATAGGTGGTCGCTGTCCTGGTTGCAACGCTGCTCGTGGGTGAGTCCATAAAAAAAAAAAATCTACAAAATTCTTTTCTGGTTGAGGTTTGCCACACCTACTCGTCTCCGCTGAAACGTAACTGTATCTGGGACATGTACAGACGGAGAGCATTGCTTAGATTCCTAAAATGTTATTAAAATGATCTAATTTGAATTTATTCCAATCCAGGCCAACTTTATTTGCATGGGATATTTTCCAACACAAAGTCTCCAAAGTGCTGCACAGAATAGGCACAATATAAATGAACACATTGAATCAAATAAAGCATAAAATAAATAAATAAGCAAGTCAATAAAAAACATAAACAATTCTAAAATTAGCAAATAGAAAAATAGCAATAAAATCAATAAAAGACAGTCAGAGGAGCAGGCAGCTCTCACATTGTGTTAAAAGCCAGTGAGTGAAAGTGTGTTTTTAAATGAGACTTAAAAGAATCGACTGAAGGGGGCGCTCTTAACGTGAGGGGGGAGAGCGTTTCAAAGACTCCAAAAAACTTTTGGGCCTGGTCAAGCAGAAGTAAACAACAAGGCCAAAAATTCAAGTTAATGCATCTGATATAAAACTGTATTGAACAGATACATATGTACTCTAGTTTATGAAACTGTTGACCTTTTTTCTGTACCATTTTTGGTTCTAAAGTTCCATATGTTTTAAACAGACCATGTATGAAACATGGAACAAAAATTATTTCCCAATTTTCAAAGACCTGAAAATCATGTAAATAAATGGATGTATTTCATCATATCTTGTGTTATTCCATCTTTGAACTGTTGATGAAGGGACATGATTTTTCAAAAAAAATGTATTTAAAATGATAAAAATTAGCTTGGAAGGACTGACATATTTTATAGAAATAGTTTCCTTTCATTTTGAAGTAATATTAAAGTATTCAGAAGAAAAAAGTTGACAAATGATGTAAAATCCTGCACCTTCTACTTGTTTGTACAATTTTCCCTCCGTTACTTTTCCCTCCGTTACCATGACCTTTCTTAATAAAAAATCTCATGAGTCAAAAAGTAAGAGGTTTTTCAACCTAATCTTGTACCATATGGTAGAAAACTATATGAAGCAAATATTCAAACCAGTTTGTTAAGGATATGGAAGTGAGAACCAAGAGTTATCACTGTTTGGATTTATTGTCCAAAAAGTGCTGCATATTTCATTCCCTCCGTTACCGACATGAGTTTTTTTTTTATTTTTTGTCAACAACTTGAAAGAATATCACAGGTTTAACTTGACCCTGTTGGAGTGTAACTCTTTCCTACATTCTGATACTTTACTTATTTCAATAGTCCCTCTAGTTTCTGAATAAGAGACATTTGAATGTACAAAATCTGCCCCTGTTTCCCTCCGTTACCTCTTGACCAAACCCATTTGAGTCTCATTTTTGGGACAATAAGTTGGAATTGGCCCTCAGGAACAGTGAGGTCTGAGATGCTGGTCCATGAAAAACGCTTTAAAAACAAACAATAACATTTTAAAAATAAAATAAACAGGGTGTTAGGACATTGGAGCGTACAGCCTGATTTGTGTTGATTGTTTACAGAAATGTATTTTATAACATTAAAACAGAAAAATATTTGTGACACTCCAATGTTCATAAAAGTATAAAATTACAATTAAAGTTTCCAGATATACTTTAAATGGACACAATGGTAAATAATCCTTATTACAACATTTAAAGTAACATTTTTGTTAGATTGGAGAAAAATTAAATTTGATTTGATTGATTTCAGTGTGTTGGAGTTGACAATAACTGAATTATATCTGGAAATATGCCACTTTTTAGAAAAAAAGTTTTTGTTCAGAACCTGTTCCTCTGCGTTTCTGAATAGCTCAGACGTGACTCTACAAACACACAACTCCCATAAATGTAGACTGCTTTTGAAAGTCATTTTCAGGAACAGCAATTATCAATGTCAGATTTGAAATGTATTAAAGTCACATTTTACCGTTTTGTTTCATTCAGAGACGCAGGGAACCTTCTACCCCGGCTGCTGGACTCCGTGGTATGACAGAGACGACCCCTCAGGGACCGGAGACTGGGAGACTCTCTCTGATCAACGGAAACTAACTCCAAGAGGAATCTGTGACGAACCTCTGGACATACAGACGCGGACAGTACAAACACAGGCCCCGGTGTCTTCAACTGGAGACATCGCTGAGTGAGTGCACAAATATAACCCAGATCAAACAATCAAATCTAATACATGACAATATACTGAATATATATATACAACATATTCAAGTATGTCTCACTTTAATGTGCACAGGATCTATATTATATTATTTTGTGATCTATGTTCTAATGTAGTTTCTTCATCACAAACAGACCTGGAGTTGTGTTTTGTTTCATTCACACACATGTGAATGAAACAAAACACAACTCCAGGTCTGTACCAGAACCACTGACACAAGGAGCCACAACCTGCTGATCAACAGACAAAATGACAAACTAAACCAGGACTAAACCAGGACTAAACAAAGAGTAATCCAGGACTATATCAGAACTAAACCAGGTTTAAACCAGAACTAATCCAGGACTAAAACAAGACTATATCAAGACTCAACCAGGACTAAATCAAGACTAAATCAGGACTAAATCAAGACTAAATCAGGACTAAATCAAGACTAAACCAGGACTAAATAATGACTAAACCAGGACTAAACCAAGACTAAACCAGGACTAAATAAGGACTAAACCAGGACTAAACCAAGAATAAACCAGGACTAAACCAAGACTAAACCAGGACTAAATAAAGACTGAACCAGGACTGACTAAAGAGTAAACCTGGACTATATCAAGACTAAACCAGGACTAAAATAAAACTAAACCAAAATGAAACCAGGACTAAATCATAACAAAACCAGGACTAAATCAAGACTAGACCAGGACTAAACCAGGACTAAATTAAGATTAAATCATGTCTAAACCAGTATCTAACCAGGCTAAACTGGGATTATCTGCCTCAAAATGTCAAATCAGTATAAAACTATGTGTTCTTTACCTTCACACATAGTTGAGGGGCTGAACTATGTTGATATGAGTTATTATTGATAAAACTGTAATGTTCTTGTGCAGATCTGACCCTCTCAAAGGCTTCATCTGCGAGAACAGGAATCAAATCCAAACCAAGATGTGCAGTGACTACGAAGTGAGATACCTGTGTCCAGTGGAGTTCTGCCACCCCAAAGGTACGTCCACAACCCTCACACTGCAAAAAACTAATACAAAATGTAAAATATAAACACTTAAATCTATGAGAAAATGATTTAAAGGCAGTGAAATGATCTGTCCATGCAGTAAGATCATTTTATTTAACAAGTTCTCTTCAAATAAACGACCTCTAGACTAGTACTGAGTATTTACGGGCTGGAAATAAGTTTATGGATGCTAAGTTTTAGATAAACAGACTTAAAACCAGTCAATGATGAGTGTTCATGGCCTGATATTAAGTTATCAGATGCCAAATTCTAGATAAAATGCTTCAAATTCTGTTAAATTCTAAATAAAATGCTTTAAATTCGACCAAATTCTAGATAAACATACTTAAAAGGTTTATAATTAGTATGAATAGCCTGATAATAAGTTCAAAGATGCCAAATTCTAGATAAAATGCATTAATTTCTGCTAAATCCTAGAAAAAATGCTGTAAATTCTGTTAAATTCTAGATAAAATGCCCTAAATTCTGTTAAATTCTAGATAAAATGCTTGAAATTCTGCTTAATTCTAGATAAAGTGACTTAAATTCTGCAAATTTTTAGATAAATACTTTAAATTCTGCTAAATTCTAAATAAAATGCTTTAAATTCTGCCAAATTCTAGGTAAAATGCCCTAAATTCTGTTAAATTCTAGATAAAATGCTTTAAATTCTGCTAAGTTTTAGATAAATGCTTTAAATTCGGTCAGATTTTAGATAAACATACTTAAAAAAAAGTTTATGATTAGTATGAATGGCCTGATAATAAATTCAAAGATGCAAAATTCTAGAAATAACTACTTGAAATCAACCTTACATGGCAGTAGTTAGTTCATTCGTACTTTTGATTTTGTTTCTTATTATAAGTGCAAAGAGTTGTTGTTTTTCTTATCCTCAGTGTAGCACGATGTATTTTCATATTTTAAGTACAAAAAGTCTCGTTCCATTGGTAGATCATTTTACTTGTCAAGTAAAATCGACTCAAATCATGATAAATCTTTCTTAATTCAAGCAGGGGCGGCGCTACCATTAGGCAAAAGTACACAGCTGCCTAGGGCCCCCAAACCTGTAGGGGCCCCCAACCAATTGCCGAGGCCTCAGAGCAATTTGATTTTCTCTCAGTATGGCATTAAATGAGAGTAGTTTTACTTTCAAACCATAATCATAAGAAGAAAAAAAAAAGAATAATAATCATATGTAATGGATGTAAACAAAAATGTACTAGCCAAAAAATAAAACTACTTTCAGTTCTGGTTATCTAGTAGACTTCCTAACTAATAAGACCAGTTTCCAATCCAGCATAATTCAAATAAAGAGATGTGCATGTCTCAAGAACAATGGGGAAATACAGACAAGAAATATATTTAAAAAAAAATAAACAAAACTTTTGGGTGCATTAAAGTGAGGGCCCCAAACTCAAGTTCACCTAGAGCCTCAAACTGCTCACTCCACCACCGAATTCAAGTACATTTAACTTGACTAGATTTGAGTTTTTGCAGTGTATATAACTGATTCAGAACTCGGAAACAGTGTTGGGAAGGTGACTTTTAAAATGTAATCCCCTACAGATTACAGATTACATACCCCAAAATGTAGTTTGTAACATAATTACTTCAAGTGAGTAATGTAATCTGAATACTTTGGATTACTTGATTTGCTGTAGAGAAGCAAAGACGAGGAAATCTTCACGTAAGATGTTTTATCTGCTGAAAGACTTTACTGAACCAAATTAAAAATATTATTGATAGAAGACGAGGAAACACGTCCACGCAACATGGTTTAGTCCTGTTAAATCCTGGTTTAGACCTGTTTTAGTCCTGGTTTAGACCTGGTTTAGTCCTGGTTTAGTCCTGGTTTAGACCTGGTTTAGCCCTGGTTTAGTCCTGGTTTAGACCTGGTTTAGACCTGGTTTAGATCTGGTTTAGTCCTTTTTTAGTCCTGGTTTAGTCCTGGTTTAGACCTAGTTTAGACCTGGTTTAGACCTGGTTTAGTCCTGGTTTAGTCCTGGTTTAGACCTGGTTTAGATCTGGTTTAGTCCTTTTATAGTCCTGGTTTAGTCCTGGTTTAGACCTAGTTTAGACCTGGTTTAGACCTGGTTTAGTCCTGGTTTAGTCCTGGTTTAGACCTGGTTTAGATCTGGTTTAGTCCTTTTTTAGTCCTGGTTTAGTCCTGGTTTAGTCCTGGTTTAGACCTGGTTTATCTGGTTTAGTCTGTCTGTTTAGTCTGGTTTAGACCTGGTTTAGATCTGGTTTAGTCCTTTTTTAGTCCTGGTTTAGTCCTGGTTTAGACCTAGTTTAGACCTGGTCTAGTCCTGTTAAATCCTGGTTTAGTCCTGGTTTAGCCCAAAATGTGAAAACAGCAAAATACCACTGTGTAATCCATTTATTTCAACACTCATGGAAACAGTAACTGTAACTGAATACAGTTACTCATAATTTGTACTCTGATTACATAACTCTGGTACATGTAATCTGTTACTCCCAACACTGTCTACAAGTGCCACACATTTATGGAACTTCTGCAACAGACTTGGGAAGAACTTTCTGAAGAATATTTGATTTCTATTGTAAAAAGAAGGAGACACGAGTGTGTTCAGCTGTTCTATCTGCCAAACGTGGACACTTTCATCAATCAACTGTACCAATACCTTTTGGTAAACAGTCAAAACCTGGAAAAAGTGTGGTGTTCAAAAACTTTTGACCGGTTGTGTATTTGCTCTGATGCAGGCTGCTGGACCGACTGGTTTGACAGAGATGATCCCACCGGTGATGGAGACTGGGAAACTCTGGAGCTACTCATCAAGGAAAATCCAGGACGAATCTGTAAGAACCCTTTGCATATGGAGGTCCTGACCGTCAGCGGAGCCAGTGTGGAGTCCACCGGGGATTACGTCGAGTGAGTGATGGTTTTGATATTGTTTTGAAGCAGAGTACTTTCACGCTGACAGCAGTCGACGCGCACCATTCAAACCAAAAGCTCTTAGTTTGGGTTTGTTTTTGTTGGTGTGAAAGCATCAATCACACTCGGATCAACACTAAATCAACAGGTCCCAAGTCACTGACCTTCAAATCCAAGTCAAGTCAATCTGTGTGTCATTCGTTCATTCGTTTTCAATATAAAACCAAAAATAATAATTCTTCATTATTTGTCTCCAAAACCAAAATGAAAAAATGGATAATGATTAGTTTGTTCAGTTTTTCATTTTGTGTTTAAATGAAGAATGAAAAAAATGGATAACGGCCGTTTTCTGTTTACGTGACTTTTGCACTACGTACGGACTGAACCAGGACTGATCCAGGACTGATCCAGGTCCGGGACCAGACTGGGACCAGAGCGGGACTGAGACCGAGACCAGACCAGGACCAGACCGAGACTGAGATCAGACTGAAACTGGGACCAGACCGAGACTGAGACCAGACCGGGACCAGAGCGGGACTGAGACCGAGACGAGACCAGGACCAGACCGGGACCAGACTGAGACTGGGACTGAGACCAGGCCGGGACCAGACCGGGACCAGACCAGAGGGTCAGAGCCCACAGTAGGGCCGGAGCTCCAAGCTGAGGCTCGGACCCCACGAAGGCTCGGAGTCAAAGCTTTGGAGTCCGCCCTGGTCCGCCCTGGTCCCTGGTCCCGCTCTGGTCCCGGTCTGGTCCGGTCTGGTCCGCTCTGGTCCGGTCTGGTCCGCTCTGGTCCCGCTCTGGTCCCGGTCTGGTCCCGCTCTGGTCCCGGTCTGGTCCCGCTCTGGTCCCGGTCTGGTCCCAGACCTGGATCAGTCCTGGTTCAGTCCGTACGCGGTGCAAAAGTTCGGCATCACAGTCATGGAAGTCACATAAACGGAAAACGACCGTTATCTGTTTTTTCATTCTTCATTTAAACACAAAATCGAAAACTGAAAAAACAAATCCTTATCCGCTTTTTCATTTTGGTTTTGGAGACAAATAACAAAGAAATTAGTTGTTTTTTCATTTTCTTATTTTTGGTTTTATATTGAAAAACGAATGAACGATACACAGATTCAAGTCCCAAGTCCATTTCAGTCCATTTTATTCAAGTCTCAAGTCTTAAAATAGTGAATCGACTCAATTCACGAATTGCAAGTCCCACCTCTGATTTACACTGTTCATTGTTTCCTTAAAGAGGGAGTTTATGCCAGATCAACTTTTTGGAGCTTTCTCCAATGTTATAACATTTTCTCAAAAACATATCTGAAGAGGTTTAAGATGTCATGTCATGTTCATGTTTGAGTAATCTAGTGATCTCTCCTGGGCCCTATTCGAACCCATGTTATGGTTATTTCAAGACCAGAAGTAAAAATACCATATTCCCAACACATTTGATTATTCTATTCCTTTATAAATGGACATAACTAACAAATAGGAAGTGTTCATGGAAGCGCTTCTGGCTCCATCGACTCTTGTGATTTTGATCTTAAAATGTTTGTATGAACCCGCTCTACATGATCCTGATGTTTTGATTTCACTGCCTTTGTCCACGTCTTTACACAGTCCATGTTCTCTCCACAGAGCCAGTCCCAGCAGTGGTTTTATATGTGACAACGGTAAACAAAGAGACAAGTCATGTCACGATTACAAAGTAAGATTCTACTGCCCTGAGGAGTTCTGCCTCGAGAAAGGTGAGATGGAACCATTTCAGAAGACAGCTTACCGTATTTAACAGTGTTTTACAGACCCCGTGTTAATGCTAATTTGTAGTTCAACCATAGTGTGACTTGTGTTGCATCATAACTCGGTGACCAGATTTTCAAATTCTAACTGGGACATCCCCGGTTTGTGGTGGTTGGTAATAATAAAATTGTGAAACGAGAACATATTTAAGGAAAACTGTTCTGCACTCGGCCCATTTATGACTAACATTTCATCAGTATAGTCACATTTTCTTTGTGTTTTGGTCATTTTTAAGCACTTTTTCTGTCTTTTAGCTAAACAGATGATCTCTTTTTACTGTTTTTTAACTGACATCTGGAATATTTCTTGTATAAAACTGGGACAAATCACTGGTTTTGGATAAATTCGCTGAGACAGTAGCCAGGCTGACAGCACCTAGTGTCTCCGTTTAGTTTAGTTTCTAAAAACCAGAACCAGAACAAAGAGAATGTTTGGTGAATTTTATCAAGGAGAAAGACGTTATTGTTCTTCTTCCTACGGGATTTAGCACATTACATACGTCATAACCAAAGAGTAGCGACAGGTTAAATAAAAAAAGTACCTGCCCACCATCGAGCGAACAAATTCTAATGCTGCGAGGCCAGACGGTTTCCACGAAGTGAAACTGGCTGATGAACAGTGTTGGGGAGTAACAGATTACATGTACCGGAGTTACGTAATCAGACTACAAATTATGAGTAACTGTATTCAGTTACTGTTTCAGTGAGTGGTAATTGGATTACAGTTACTTTGTTGAAATAAATGGATTACACGGCAGTATTTTTCTGTTTTCACATTTTGGGCTAAACCAGGACTAAAACCAGAACTAAACTACAAAGCATGACAATATCAAGTAATCCAAAGTATTCAGAGTACATTACTCACTTTAAGTAATTTAATGGATTACAAACTACATTTTGGAGTGTGTAATCTGTAATCTGTAGGGGAATACATTTTAAAAGTCACCTTCCCAACACTGCTGATGAATCAGGCGAGTACCTCTGAGCTCATATTGACTATTTTGTGTTTACATCACATAAAAACAGATTTTATAATAAGGCAACTCGCATGCAGAAACAGTAAAGTTCGAAGATTAAAAATGAGATTAACGCGATTAAAAAACATTATAACACACTAAATATGACTAATTAATTAATCGCAATTAACGCGATCATTTGACACCCCTAGTGACGCTGGCGGTGCCCACACACTGCTCCAATACTGGATTTTGTTTCATATTTGAAGTGCAAAGAGTTGTTGTTTTTTCTTATCTTAAATGGAAATGTAATTCCTTTGTCTGGAATGTTTCACAGTATGGCATTAAACCTTTCAATCTTCATGGAGACCAAACCAGACCAAGTTACAGGTCAGATCTGTGGAGAGGCGACCCCGCTCACAGTCAGAATGTCTGTTTTTCTAGCTATTTTTGAGCTCTAAAACCACCTGTAATTGAATACATGTTAAGTAGAATAAAGTGTTTAATGTCATACTGTGGAACATTCCAGGCAGAGCAATGATGCATCCATAGAAACAGCCCCCAGCCAGAAAATTACACAATGCACCTTTAAGTGTAGCAAGATGTATTTTGATATTTTAACCACAAAAAGTCTCATTCCGCTGGTAGATCATTTTACTTGTGAAGAGAAAATGACTCAAATCATGATCAAATTTTCTTAATTCAGATCATCATAACTCGGCTAGATTTGAGTTTTTGCTTTGTTGTTGAGTCTCAGCAACATTTTTGACTCAAACTCTTGAATTTCGTTCGACCCGCTGCAGGCTGCTGGACCGACTGGTTCGACAGAGACAACCCCAGCGGGACCGGAGACTGGGAAACTCTGGAAGATCTTCACCACGAATATCCTGGACAAATCTGTGACTTTCCTCTGAAGGTCGACGTCCAAACCACAGCCGGGGACCCCGTGATTTCAACTGGAGACGTGATTACAGCGTGAGTTTCACTGTGCAAACATGTAGGATGGGTTTAGAGTGCCAAACTCAAATCACGTGTAACAAAAATACAAATGCTAAGAATTCATATTTCTTTTCGATAACAGATCTGACATATATACCGGCTTCATCTGCGAGAACTCTAACCAACTCAAGCCCCCGTGCTATGATTATAAGATCCGTTTCTTCTGTCCGGAAGAATTCTGTAAATCAAAAGGTAAGTTTGTTTACTGTTCAAATGTTTAAAACCTTCTTCTGTTTCCTAAATAGACAGCGGGATCCTCCCTCTTATACAAATACCATATGTTTGGGACTATGAGGTGCACCTGATGAGAAGGTGCAATATCAGTAATGTTGAATTCTCTATTTTCATACATAAATCACACCGGATTCTAAGGTAGACATGATTTTTCACAGTGTAATCTTAAAAAAGTCACATATATTTCTTTCGTGACTAGTCAGAAAATCTTAAATTTAGGCAATAAATGTTTAAAAGAAGTTACAATCCATTGACCAAAGTTTTCCCCTGCAACACTTGACTTGTTTTTAGATTCAGTGAGACAGATTTGCTCGATACTCATGAATGTTTATCTCAAACTTAGCATCCTTGAATGTATCTCCAGCCCATGAACGTCACCAGGATTTAGGACTGTACCAGAGTTACATAATCAGAATAGTAGGAGTAACTGTATTCAGTTACAGTTACTGTTTCAAATAAATGGATTACACAGCGGTATTTTCCTGTTTTCATTGCCGGGCACTAAACCAGGTCTAAACAAGGTCTAAACCAGGTCTAAACCAGGTCTAAACCAGGTCTAAACAAGGTCTAAACCAGGTCTAAACCAGGTCTAAACCAGGTCTAAACCAGGTCTAAACAAGGTCTAAACCAGGTCTAAACCAGGTCTAAACCAAGGTCTAAACTAGGTCTAAACCAGGTCTAAACCAGGTCTAAACTAGGTCTAAACCAGGTCTAAACAAGGTCTAAACCAGGTCTAAACAAGGTCTAAACCAGGTCTAAACCAGGTCTAAAACTAGGTCTAAACCAGGTCTAAACAAGGTCTAAACCAGGTCTAAAACTAGATCTAAACTAGGTCTAAACCAGGTCTAAACCAGGTCTAAAACTAGGTCTAAACCAGGTCTAAACAAGGTCTAAACCAGGTCTAAAACTAGGTCTAAACTAGGTCTAAACCAAGTCTAAACCAGGACTAAACCAGGTCTAAACTAGGTCTAAACCAGGTCTAAACCAGGACTAAACCAGGTCTAAACCAGGTCTAAAACCAGGTGTAAACCCAGGTCTAAACCAGGTCTAAACTAGGTCTAAACCAGGTCTAACCAGGACTAAAACCAGGTCTAAACCAGGACTAAACCAGGTCTAAACAAGGTCTAAACCAGGTCTAAACCAGGACTAAACCAGGTCTAAACCAGGTCTAAACCAGGACTAAACCAGGTCTAAAACCAGGTCTAAACCAGGACTAAACCAGGTCTAAACCAGGTCTAAACCAGGACTAAACCAGGACTAAACCAGGAATAAACCAGATCTAAAACCAGGTCTAAACCAGGTCTAAACCAGGACTAAACCCAGGACTAAACCAGGTCTAAACCAGGACTAAACCAGGACTAAACCAGGACTAAACAGGTCAAACCAGGACTAAACCAGGACTAAACTAAACCAGGACTAAACCAGGACTAAACCAGGACTAAACCAGGTCTAAACCAGGTCTAAACCAGGTCTAAACCAGGACTAAACCAGGACTAAATCAGGTCTAAACCAGGACTAAACCAGGACTAAACCAGGACTAAACCAGGACTAAACCAGGACTAAACCAGGTCTAAACCAGGTAAACCAGACTAAACCAGGACTAAACCAGGACTAAACCAGGTCTTAACCAGGACTAAACCAGGACTAAACCAGGTCTAAACCAGGACTAAATCAGGTCTAAACCAGGACTAAACCAGGACTAAACCAGGACTAAACCCAGGACTAAACCAGGACTAACAGGACTAAACCAGGTCTAAAACAGGATTTAACAGGACTAAATCCTGCTGCGTGGACGTGTCTCCTCGTCTTCTATCAATAATATTTTTAATACGGTTAAGTAAAGACTCGGCCTTTTCATTTTCTTTTAGCAGACAAAACATCTTATGTGAAGATTTCCTCGTCTTTACAGCAAATCAAGTAATCCAAAGTATTCAGATTACATTACTCACTTTAATGGATTACATTACAAACTACATTTTGGGGTATGTCATCTGTAATCTGTAGGAGAATACATTTTAAAAGTCACCTTCCCAGTCTCCGTACGAGAACTTGTCAAGTAAAATGATCTTGCTGCATGACAGACAGATCATTTCACTACTTTTAAGTCATTTGCTGATAGATTTAAATGTTTATAGGTTAATTTTGGCAGTGTACTTAATGATTTCTACACACCTCCAAATCCAAATACTGAGGAGTTCTGTTGTCCTTCTGCAGGCTGCTGGACTGACTGGTTCGACAGAGACAACCCCAGCGGGAAGGGAGACTATGAAACTTTGGAAGATCTTTTGAAAGAATATCCAGGACAA
The DNA here is from genome assembly GCF_026225935.1 of Boleophthalmus pectinirostris. Classification (NCBI taxonomy): domain Eukaryota; kingdom Metazoa; phylum Chordata; class Actinopteri; order Gobiiformes; family Gobiidae; genus Boleophthalmus; species Boleophthalmus pectinirostris. The sequence continues at coordinate 4,967,189 of NW_026571541.1, read as the reverse complement.
ATCTGTGAGTTTCCTCTTAATATCGAGGTGGAAACTACATCTGGGAACAGTGTGTCCTCGACTGGAGACGTGATCACTGTGTAAGTATCATTTTACTGACACTGATATGTATTGGACATTTTACACTCAATTTTGTTATTGAAATGTAATTCTGTCACCACAATCGTACGTGATAGAATACAATTTTAAAAACTAAAAATATTTGGAGAGATTCTTGAGTATTGCTATGTAATCTTATTCAGTTAAGGTCAGCTTTTTCCTTCTCAAAATTAAACAGTGTTAGTTTTTGGTAACACTTTATAATAAGTACATTTTAATAGCCTTAATTAAAGCATAACAATTCATAATGAGCTAATAATGTAAAGAGAAGATTCAGGCTTAGTATTTCATTCATACCCTGACCAACTTAACCCTAAAACTAGGGATGTCCCGATCACATTCAGTCATTTTTCAGTCATTTGATTTTGAGCATCTGCCGATACCGAGTCCTGATCCGATACTTCTGTACAATTATTAAATGAACTAAGAGCAAAGAATAAGATCCAGGATGTGTGGGGAGATCAGATTGTGTTGATTTCAAGTATTTGGGCTGAACTTGTGAAAAATGAAATGTCCAAAACTTGAAAAGAGTTTGAACCCTGCACATGGTTTAAAGCTCACATGAGTCCATTTTGCGTCAGATGTAGTTGTTATTGTGAAGTGGTACCCAGTTTTATTGTCGCCACCCCTAATCCCAAATTTATATTTGAACAGATATAACGTAGTCAGCGGCTTTGCCTGTGAGAACATCAATCAGCCCGACAAAAAATGTGATGATTACAGAGTGAGATTTTTCTGTCCTGAAGACTTCTGCAACTCCACAGGTACGTTCAGTTTAGAAACATTCCTACAAATACAGCCACTTGTAGCTTCCATCTGCAACGACCTCACCTCGCCAAAGGTGTTCATGTATGTTAAATTCAATCCAGTAAAATAGCTAATAATAAAAGGAGAGTTTGTCGTCTGCTTGTCTCCATGGTGATGTTATTGCTTTGTCTGGGATGTTCCACAGTATGGCATTAAACAAATATGTGCATCTTGTTTTTATTCAGTTACAGGTGTTATATTTTTTTCGAAACTACTGCAAAAACACGCGTTGTTACTGTGAGTCGGCGCACTTCTCCACAGATCTGACCTGTAACTTGACCTACTTATCTGTTAAATGGATTGCCATACTGTAGAACATTCAGCACGGAGTCAAGCACCAGAAAAGTTGCACAGTGCATCTTTAATAAGCTTCATTAAACCATGCTTTTTACTCTGATAATGTTAATGTTTTTTGTTTTGTTTTTTTTTTTCACTTTTTGCAGTTGTTACGCCCCCTCACGGCGGTAACTGTGGCTCCCCCTGTGGCGGTTACGGCGGGCAGTGCTGTAAACACTACACCGTGTGCTCCGACAACTGCTGTGACTCGTCTGGCGTCCCCATGGATCTCCTCCACACCAACAAACAACAATGCCCCTGAAGAAATGTTTTATCTTTACATCTGAATCAGAATTTGATTGAGTCATGATTTCAGATGGTGGGCGGGGCCTGTATACCTCTACGGGAGATTCAGTTTATAAAGAAATGTTCAAACTTATGCTCCTCAGATGTTTCATGTTATCTGTGAAGGATTGATTCAAAAATAGCCATTATATTCTGTGTGTTTTCTTTGATGCATTGTGTAACTTTTCTGGTTTAGGGTCTGTCAATTTGTGTTCTCATGGAGATGTTGTTGCTTGTTATGTTATTGTTATGATGTCTGGAATGTTTCACAGTATGGCATTAAACCTTTCCATCTTCACTGAGACCAAACCAGATCGAGTTACAGGTCAGATCTGTGGAAGAGGTTTTTCTATGTATCCGTGGGCTTTAAAACCATCTGTAATTGAGTAAATGTAAGATGGAGCTGTTTAATGTCACGCTGTGGAACATTCCAGGTAGAGCAGTAACTATAGAAACAAACACCCCCACCTCCTGACCAAAAAGTTACATAGTGCAACTTTATGTCTCTCAACTGACAACACTCATGTCTTTGGGGTTGAAATGTGAAAAAAATATATCCACTGAAGTTTATTAAATGATAAAAATGATGATGATGAAAACATGTTGGACTTTGTGTCAGTTTTTGTGATTTAAACCACGTCAACAAATCTGCAGTCCGTCTGAGAATTCTGTCCTCCAGCTCAGTCTAAACTATAGAGAATCTAGAACATTGTGATGTTACATGAACCCAACTTATTGAACTACCCACTGCACAAAGAAACATCAACACGTCTTTTTTACGGTCATTTTTATACATCCAGTCTCGGTCCACTGAAGGTACAGAGTGTAACACCAGATGACGTCTTTTTGTATTGTACTGACGTTCCCAGGGCGTCTGGATGAGGTCAGTTCTAGACTAAATGAGGTCTTTGTTGACATCTTTTCTACGTTAATAATACTACTAATAATAACGCATCAGTTTTGTATAACGCTTTTGCTCTGGACACTCAAAGACGCTTTATTCATTCACTCCACAGTCGGGGGTGGTAAGAAACTACTGTAGCCACAGCTGCCCTGGGACAGACTGATAGATGCGAGGCTGCCAATCTGCGCCATTGGCCCCTCCGACCACCACCAACACTCACACACACACACACACACCACTTTCATACTAGGCAATGTGGGTGAAGTGCTTTGCCCAAGGACACAACAACAGTTTTAGTGACTGGTGCCCCCTGTGGCTCCTGATTTTCTCAGTGTCTCCATCCAAGTTCTAACCAGACTCCTTCCCGCTGAGCTTCTGAGATCTGAGGAGATCAGGCTTTGATAAGTCGATGTCCATGTTAAATCTAAACTCTTTTTCGAGTGTTTTTCTTGGCCGACTGTTGCTGGGCTCTGTGCAGAACTACGATGGCAGAATGTTCCAGTTTATTTAGTCTCAGCAGCAGGAAACTGTAAACACATACAAAGGTGTAAATAATGTTGAGTTCAAACTGCCCCTGAGTCACACGAAGCTACAAAAACAGCAGGTACAGTTCACAGGTTCTCCTCCTTCAAACTTCAAACATCAAACTAAAAATTCACCAACTTTTCCCTGAATAACACACACACACACACACACATTTCCACGACCATTAATAACAACATTTTCATCAGTTTGTGCTCCATGACGTCCAAAAAAGTCCCCTAGTCCATGGTTCAAATGTTTAACTGCAGCTGATGCCCAAGTGGGTCAGAGTTACACGTCCAAATAATGGACATGGTCCATTATTTGCCCTATCTAAGATTTGGAATTATATATATATATATATATATATATATATGTATATATACAATCCAATCTACATTATTTCTATAGCACATTTCACAAACAAACTGTTTCCAAAGTGCTGCACAAATACATAAAAAATAACAACAATAAGATGATAAAGTAAATTACTAAAATAATACTAGTCTTAAAGTAATAAAACTAGTAAAATAATATAAAACCAGTAAAATAAAAATAAAACTATATCATAGAATAGAAATAAATAAACCAATAAATAAATTAAATCAGTAAAACCAATAAAAACACATAAAAATAAATAAAAAACACAGAGGAGCACACAACTCACGCGGTGTTAAAAGCCAGAGAATAAAAGTGGGTCTTCAGACGAGATTTAAAACTCTCCACTGTGGAGCTGCTCCAACGTGAAGCGGCAGATCGTTCCAGAGTTTAGGGTCGACCACAGAGAAGCTCCTGTCCTCCTGGTTTTAAGTCTCGTCTTAGGCCCCCTGAGGTGGAGCTGGACCTCGGACCTCAAAGCGGGGCGCAGGGGTATAAATTTGGATGAGGTCCGAGACGTACTGTGGAGCCAGTCCATTCAAAGCTTTAAAACAATAAAATCTTAAAATCAATTCTAAAATTAACAGGGAGCCAGTGCAAAGATGCAAGGATTGGGGTGATGTGCTCTTCTCTCCTTTTTGTTCCTGTTAAAAGTCGCGCTGCAGAATTTTGGACTAACTGTAGTCGGTAAAGTGCGTTTTGCGAAATGCATAAATAATAATAATAAAGTGCATTACAGTAGTCCAGGCGCGATGAAATAAAAGCGTGCATAACTTGTTCAAATAGTTTAAAAGATAAAAAAGTTTTAACTTTAGATAAAAGCCGCAAATGATAAAAACTTGATTTTAAAACATTGTTAATCTGTTTATCAAATTTAAAATCAGTGTCTAAGATGACGCCGAGGTTGGTGACCGTGGGACGAACATGATTTTTGAGGAATCCCACATTAGTGAGGGAACTGTTGGCCCCAAACAGTATCACCTCAGTCTTATCTTCATTGAGTTTCAAAAAGTTTTGGGCCAACCACGCCTTGACGTCCGATAGAGTCGAGCAGGGGGGTCAGGGGGCAGTGATCCTTTTTGCCAATGGGTAAATAAATTTGGCAATCATCTGCATAAAAATGATAAGACAGGCCATGTCTTCTAAAAATTTCTCCAAGAGGGAGCAGATAAAGTGCAAAAAGCATAGGCCCCAGGATTGAACCCTGGAGGGGTGGATGACGAGGTGGAGTCCCCCAGCCTTACAACGAAGGACCGCCCAGAGAGGTACGACCTAAACCATTCCAGGGCGGTCCCCCTGACACCCACACATTCTTCAAGGCGTTTTAAAAGAGTTGCATGGTCAACTGTGTCAAAAGCAGCAGTCAGGTCTAAAAGCACTAAAATGGCAGAATCACCAGCATCAGTTATTAAAAACAGGTCATTAAAAACCTTTAAAAGTGCAGACTCAGTGCTGTGAAACGCCTTGTAGCCTGACTGAAAAGTGTCTAAAATTCCATTTACATCTAAAAAAGGCTGCAGCTGTGAAATAACAGTTTTCTCCAGGATTTTTGACATGAAGGGAAGTTTGGAAATTGGTCGATAGTTCGATAAAATTGTGGGATCAAGACCTGTTTTTTTAATCAATGGCTCAACCACAGCTTTCTTACAAAAAGAGGGCACAGTGCCAGAAGACAAACTACTGTTAATAATGTCTGTGACCAAGTTGCCAATAGTGTCCCAAACCTCCTTAAAGAGGCGAGGTGGGACTGGGTCTGTGGGACAGGACGATGGCTTAAGCTTTTTAATTAACAATCCCTGTGATTACAGACAGTGACACCGGCTCAAACTTACTAAAAACATCTAAACACTGAGTCATGGCAACATTAGAACAGGGTAGTGTAGTTCTGTTGGCTCTGATAACGGCAACCTTCTCATTAAAAAAGGAGAGGAATTTTTCACATGTTTCCCGTGTCATTTCCAGTGTAGTGGATGGACTAGGATTAAGAACAGAATTGATTGTTTTAAAAAGAACACGAGGTTGATTAACTTTACTTAAAATCAGATCTGATAAAAATTTACTCTTTTCAGTTTTAACAATACTCTGGTAATTCTTCCAGCTGCTTTGAAGAATTTGATGAGACACTTCCAATCCGTCCCTTTTCCTCCTGCGCTCCGCTCTACGGCACCGTACACTCCCGCCGGGCTGCGCGTGTAGTGTCGTTAAGCCATGGCTTTGGTCTGGGTTTTGGGCGCATGGCTTTCAAAGGAGCTACAATGTTTAAAACGCCGGTACAAAGGGACATAAATACATTCATTAAATGCTCCGTGTCTGTGTATGCAGGAGCGAGGGTGAGAGCAGACGCCGCAAAAAGAGGAGTAAAAGCGGCCGCAGTATCGGACTTAATAACGCGAGTTTTACGCAAAGGAGCAGGTAGCATCATATATATATCACGTATATATATATATATATATATATATATATATATATATATATAGTTATTTTGATTGATCTATGATTTATAAATAGTAACACAACAAGTTATGTTTTATTGAGTTATTTTTTCCTCCAATAATGGTATATTATATATGCCTCTCACATGCAAATACAAAACAACTTTTGAACTGTTATATCTGGAGTTTACACATTTTGAAATATGATTAAAACAAAGGAGAAATCTGAGACACATGCGTCTATTGCAGTATACTGGAGACTTCTTTTCATTTGTCTTTTTTCAGCCAAGAAATTTCAGCAAAATACAGTGAAGACAACCAGATGTGGGTAGAGCAGCCAAAAGTAAAAGTAACATTACGTACAAAGTAGTAGTCCAAAAAATGACTCAAGAGTAATTGTACGGACATAACATCTGATTTATAATTTGAAGCTAATTTAAGTGCAAAAGTACAAGTACAAAAAAATTGCACAAAATGTAATATTTTCAAATGACAGAAACAAAAATGAGATAAACTAAATAATTTCATACTGTCAACGTTTTTTCTTTTGTCATTGTAGAAGACGAAGCAAATATTTTAGTCAAGTAAGAGTACAGATACTTCAATAAACCATAAATAAATGAAATAGGAGTAAAAGTATGCTGCCAGAAAAGTACAATTACAAAAGTACAGTTTAAAGTAAGTAAATGTGAGTATTATGTACCTTTGAAGGTGATTCTTCAAGGCATCCAGTTCACATCTATTTGATTGACGGGGGTGCTGACCCTTTGTGGGCGGGGCATGAGTTTCTATGGGTGGAGCTTGAGTCTTTGCGGGTGGGAACAGTCCAGGGACATACTTTGATGCTTGAGACTATCTGAGTCCTGGTCCAGACCCCGTACGCCCGACCAAAGACCTGGTTGAACCCTTGTTGTATCTCGGTGGTGCGTACGCCGTAGATGATGGGGTTGAAGGCAGCGGGCAGCAGGATGTAGACCAGGCCCATGACGGTGTTCAGGTCTGAGGAGAGGCTCAGGTGCAGCGTGTGGGAGAGGAACGCCACAGTGCCCACCAGGTAAAACACCAACAGAACCATCAGGTGAGTCCCGCAGGTGTGCAGGGCCTTCCACCTGTCCTCCCGCGCACGGTGAACTACAATTAAGATCTGCAAGTACGACAGAATGATAACGGGGATGTCCAGGCCTACGAAGCACACGATCACAGCCACGCCTGCCCTCTGACTGGGCCCAGTGTCTCCACAGCCCAGACGCACCACAGCCATGTGGTCACAGTACAGGTGCTCGATCACACGACTGCCACAGAAGTCCAGAGAGGCAGCCAGCCCCACCAGGACCGCCATGACAGAGCCGCTCCGGAGCAGAGTGAAGAGGGCCAGGGCCAGGAAGAAGGAGCGGTCCACCACCTGTCTGAGAACACACCACGGAGTATGGAGTTACAATGTGTTCACTACAACAACAGCATTATCAGAGATCCACAACACACACTTCTGTCATATTTTAAGAGGATGTGAGTCTGGTCTCTGGTGCATCTTCTAAAGTTCAGATGGGTGTGATTGACAGGTGGATTAGCCAATCAGAGACATGCATGGGCAAAAGAAACATAATAATAATAATAATAACACAACAGTGGCTCAGTGGTTAGAGCAGAGTTTCCCAACTCGAGGGCTAAACGAGCTATTCCCACACGAACCAAGTTCTGTCTCTGTGTCCTTAGACAAGACACTTCACCACGTCAGGACAACTGTAGCTACAAAAGCAGCTTGCCACCAGTGTGGAGAGAATGGATAATGTGCAGTTATAATGTGCAGTGTAAAGCACATGACAAGAGTAAAACATCATTATGCACGGGTAAAAGAAACATGTTTTTTACAAAGAAAACAAAAAAGTATCACAAGAATTGAAAAACATTTCTGTGGAATCAGTGAGGGAGGCACAACACTCTGAGTTCTGATTAAGATCGTTTCACATGCGCAATATGCAAATCTGATCACACAATACTGTCTGAATGTGGCTCAAGTTGCAATGGAGGGAGTGGTGACCAAACTGATATCCTCTGTATAAAATATACAAATATCATTGTGGCAAACAGCAGCTATAAAACTAGAATGAAATCTGAAGCTGAGCCATTCACACATTATTGTATCCACTGTTGATTTACTGTAATGTGCTCATGTTCCTCTCAAATGGAGAAAATGTACCTGTCCCGGAACTGACAGGGCTCACCTGTCCCTGAGCTGGCAGGGCTCACCTGTCCCTGAGCTGGCAGGGCTCACCTGTACTTGAGCGGGTGGCAGATGGCCACGTAGCGGTCCAGCGCCATGGCGAGGAGCAGTGTAGACTCCAGTGACGACAGGAAGTGTGTCAAGAACATCTGTGTCAGACACTCGGTCAGTGAGACGCTGTGGTTGGGGTTGAGCAGGACCAGGAGCGCGTTTGGAACGATGACCAGAGCAGAGAGAAGGTCCACCAGACACAGCGCCCCCACCAGGACGTACATGGGACTCCACAGAGCCTCCACACAGAGGAGAACCAGCAGGAGACAGCCATTTGCTACTATCACCAGTCCAAAGACCAAGGCCAGCGGCAGAGCGATCAGGCCGCACTTCCACAGCGGGAACGGGAACGCCAGGAAGTGGAAGTCTGACTGGTTCAACATGCTGCTGCTCCTACAGGCCTGGAGGGGTACTGCTTTGAGGTCAGCATCTTGCACAGAATGTTCTGATAGAAGAGAAACTGAGAAGAAGAGTACAAGGGTTATGCACACTGCACACGCAAACATACTGTACATGTGATGAGAAATGAAATCAGAGACACAGGAAATACAGAAATACACGTTAAGCAAAAGAGAAAAACACATGTATACAGTAGAAAACACTAGAGGAATATATATATATTTATATTTATATCATTCAGAGTAAAGTTTTCACTGAACCTAGTACTGTCCCAAAACCAGGAGCAAAATCAAGTATATGAATTTCCACACACCAACATAATAACATCAACACAACATGATATAAAAAAAAAAAAAAGTTGTTACACATTTACAACTCAACTGAATAAAGCCTCACCTGTTCAGTGTGGATCTTGTTTGTAAAATAAACTGCTAATATTCTCATAGGCGTGTGGTCTTCTTTAATGATCCTGCCTTCAGTCGTATTTAAACACTTTTCCTTCGTGGTCCTGGGAGAATCCTGCTCTCTGATTGGACACAAGTTCATTATGTTAAAGGTTTGTTAACTGTGTCTGTGTCCTAAGGGTTGGGTTTGGAAAATCAAACTTTTACTTCACAACATCTAAATGAGCTGCTCTAATGATCATTACTGTTAAAAAGAAAGAGAACAGCTCTGCTCCTCTGGCTCTGCTCCTCTGGCTCTGCTCCTCTGGCTCTGCTCCTGTCTGCTCCTGTCTGCTCCTGTCTGCTCCTGTCTGCTCCTGTCTGCTCCTGTCTGCTCCTGTCTGCTCTTGTTTGCAGTGATCCAAACGTATTCCTCGCTCTCCTTGCACATTCATAACAACCCAATGATTCACCCCGATGACTTTCTGAGCTCTTTTCTACATTTTTTGCTGTTACTGTGCCAACAACAACTAGCATGCTAACAGTGCCACTTCCTGGTTCATGGAGAATAATTAGATGCAGGCAGCACACAAGATTTAAATGTATTAGATGAAATTTTAGTTTATTACAAGAAACAACTTTTTAGCATAACATTTTACATCCATTAGATCGTAGGATGCTGATTTTAGATTTGATTTTAGAGTTTAGACCCCTGCTTTGGTCTGGTGCTCTTTACACTCCCTGCTGCCCCCTGTGTCGGCTCTAATTGTCCCTGTGCTGCGGGTGATTTCCTCAGAGGTAGAGCTTTGTTAGTGTCTCACATAATTAATGCTCCCCTCACCCCCCCACGCTCCCATCAGCCGACTGAGGGAATCCCAACCTCATTATAAAAGTGTGTAAACCATTCTGACCTCGGAAGGGTTTAGAGTCCACACGCATCAAGAAGGTCCTGGATTGGATTCTGAGGTGGGGCCTGTTTGTGTGGGGTTTGCATGTTCTCCCCGTGTCTGTGCAGGTTTTCCTCTGGGTGCTTCAGATTCCCCTCCCACTATAAACATGTACAGTCTGGTTCTCTGTGTGGCCAGGACTCCCCTGAAAAAGAAGGATCTCAGGGTCTGTTTACACAAGAACACTTGTGGGTAAAAATGACAAAATATTTTATCAGAAGTGCCTTTCGTTCCAACGGTGACGGCGTTTTTGGGGCTTAAAAAGGCAAAAATCTGAAACCACCCTCCAGAGTGGAATAGTTGAACACACTCTGCTGTAGCGTTTTCATCTGTACTGACAAAGACGCAAAACTCTGCTCAGATGTGCTCATGTTGTGTATGTGTTTATGTCACATACATACAGTACACAGAAACAAATATGTTGGTTCATTTCCATTTCAAGTTGCTCTGGCAGCTCTAATAAACTTACAGGAGGCTCCCAACAAATGTACAGAATCTGCAGAGATACTATTAGTGAACAGAGAAGAATCTGCAATCACCTCTGTCAAATTCTGCATGCACCAGTTGGTCGCAGGTGAGCCAGACGGATATGGACGAGACCTGGAGAATCAGTCGATGATGGGACAAGTTTGTGGAAGGAGTAGCTGATGAAAATGAGTGGCTTCAATATGTCCAAAGATGCCCTGGTTGCTTTAAATAGAAGCATATCTAGACTTCCACATACTTTTGCAGCAGATTTCCCCCCAAAACACTTGTCTAAATGCGGAATAAAAAGTGAAGACGTGACGCCACTATTGGTCTTCTGTTCAGACCCTCTTCATATAAACGTAGCATCAGTGGGACTATCCCGGTTAAATAAAGGTCAAATTTATGACCTGCTGTTTGTTTTAATTTAGTGAGATATGATCAAGTGTTGAATTGATTTAACTCCTTAACACCGACTGTCACAAATATGCAACAAACCTTTTGAATCAAGATATAAGATGAGATAGTGGCTGCATTCCACCAATGCCAGTTTATGCAGATGCAGGACTTTCCTAGGAACCTTTGGCAAACAGTTTGCAACATACCCAGATGTCTCTTTAATTTTTATTTTTTTAATTAATCATCTCGACTTAATTGACTATCTACTTAAAGGCAAAAACACACACAACACATTGTTTATATACGTCTCTATACATTCAGGAGTTGTTGGGTTTAAACTAGTGATCAGGTCCAGTGCAGGAGCAATGCTGCCACAAAATCTACAGTCACAATATATTAACCCTTTAAACCTGCCTCACAGCAAGAAGGTTCTAGGTTTGATCCCTGGGTCGCCTGGTCTGTGTGGAGTTTGCATGTTTCTCCCCGTGTCTGGATGAGTTTCCTCTGGGTGCTCCCCCATCAACCCAAAACATGTTACAGGTCTCCAAAAAGAACATTTGATAGATAAAGGTCAGTTAAACACAATCAATCAATGAACCTGCCCAGAAACGACAGGTGGAAATGATCACTGATGCTACAACCTGATGTACAAACATCTCTCCTGTTCATGTTCATGTAAAAAGTGTGTGCTGTCCCTGTCTCATGAAATAAACTTCTAAACCAAACAGGTCTAAACCAGGTCTAAACCAGGACTAAAACCAGGTCTAAAACCAGGACTAAACCAGGACTAAACCAGGTCTAAACCAGGTCTAAAACCAGGTCTAAAACCAGGTCTACTAAAACCAGGTCTAAAGCCAGGTCTAAATCAGATCTAAACCAGGTCTAAACCAGGTCTAAAACCATGTCTAAAACCAGGACTAAACCAGGACTAAACCAGGTCTAAACCAGCACTAAAACCAGGTCTAAAACCAGGTCTAAACCAGGTCTAAAACCAGGTCTAAAACCAGGACTAAACCAGGACTAAAACCAGGTCTAAAACCAGGACTAAACCAGGTCTAAACCAGGTCTAAACCAGGACTAAAACCAGGTCTAAAGCCAGGTCTAAATCAGATCTAAACCAGGTCTAAACCAGGTCTAAAACCAGGTCTAAACCAGGACTAAATCAGATCTAAACCAGGTCTAAACCAGGTCTAAACCAGGTCTAAACCAGGTCTAAACCAGGTCTAAAACCAGGTCTAAACCAGGTCTAAAACCAGGTCTAAAACCAGGACTAAACCAGGACTAAACCAGGTCTAAACCAGGTCTAAAACCAGGTCTAAAACCAGGCCTAAACCAGGTCTAAACCAGGTCTCAAACAGGATTTAACAGGAGTAAATCATGCTGTGTGGATGTGTCTCTTCTTCTATCAATAATATTTTGAATACGGTTAAATAAAGTCTGAGCTTTTTTAGTTTCGTTTAGCAGATAAAACTTCTTATGTGAAAATCCTCGTCTTTGCTTCTCTACAGCAAATCAACTAATCCAAAGTATTCAGATTACGTTACTCACTTTAAGTAATTTAATGGATTACATTACAAACTACATTTTGAGGTGTGTAATCTGTAATCTGTAGGAGAATACATTTTAAAAGTCACCTTCCCAACACTGGGTCGCCTCTGCACAGATCTGACCTGTATCTTGGTCTGGTTTGGGTCCATGAAGATGAAATATTCCAGACAAAGTAATTACATCTCCATGGAGAAAAGTGTTTGACAGACCCTCTACCAGAAAAGTTACACAGTGCACCTTTAAATTATGTAGCCTTCTTGGTGTGGGATATGCCACCTGCCTGTTTCCATGGAGATGCTCTTCTTTAATATTTCAGGTAGGACCACCAGGCTAAGAAACCAGTCAGATCTGTGGAGAGGCGTACTGCTCACAGTCAGAATGAACGTTATCAAGGAGTTTGTTTTTTTATCAACAATGAAGAACACTTGTGGCTATGTTACATAATGCCACTTTAAATGACTGAAGATGTTGATATTTAGTTTGACATTGAGCAAATGATAAACATGTATCTCCATTTTTAATCTGTAGCCTGTAATCATTTGTACAACAGATGACATTGTTTATCATTTTAACCTTCTGATGAGACGAGTAAGAACAAGGTCAGTGAGAAGGTCCAGTTTGAACTAGAGCTGGTGCTGCCCCTCAACTAGAACTACTATATGTTTGTCCTGTTTGTTCTGTCCTGGTTTAGTCCTGGTTTTGTCCTGGTTTAGACTTGGTTTAGACCTGGGTTAGTCCTAGGATAGTCCTGGTTTAGACCTAGGATAGGCTTGGTTTAGTCTTGGTTTAGTCCTGGTTTAGTCCTGGTTTAGTCTTGGTTTAGTCCTGGTTTAGACCTGGTTTAGTCCTGGTTTAGACCTGGTTTAGTCCTGGTTCTGTCCTATTTTAGTCCTAGTTTAGCCCTAGGTTAGTCCTGGTTTAGTCCTACGATAGGCCTGGTTTAGTCCTGGTTTAGTCCTAGTTTAGTCCTGGTTTAGTCCTGGTTTAGTTCTGGATTTGTCCTGGTTTAGTCCTGGTTCTGTTCTATTTTAGTCCTAATTTAGTCATAGTTTAGCCCTAGGTTAGTCCTGGTTTAGTGCTGGTTTAATCCTGGTTTTGTCCGGGTTTAGTGCTGGTTTAGTCCTGGTTTAGACCTGGTTTAGTCTTAGTTTAGTCCTGGTTTAGACCTAGTTTAGTCCTGGTTTTGTCCGGGTTTAGTCCTGGTTTAGATCTGATATGACCTTTCATGCCTGGATGTCTTTAAAGTGACATTACACAATATATAGCTCCCTCTGCTGTATCAGATGAAACATTACACTGCAGGTTGTGGCCGAGTGGAACAGCAGAGGAGACTAAGTATGAACGTCAATGAAAGTAATGAATTAATTACAATTTAATTGACATTTACATTAATAACCAAACAAAAATGATCTATTGAATTACAGAAAGATCCCTTAGGCAAACTGAATCAAAAAAAAATTATTTTCAGTTATCAAAGTTGCAAACTACAAAAGAGCTTTGAAGATATGGTGCAACTTCAAGCAATGAATAATAATAAAATAAAAATAGTAAAGTGTGTTAAAAAAGGCCTTCACATAGAATAAAGAGTCATGTCTGGAGGAGCAGCAGTGGAGTGATTTTCAGTCCTGCTCCCGCCCGCCCTGAACTGTGCAGTCCCACTCCTGCAAAGAATTGTAATTTTCATTCCCGCTCAGGATGTTTGGAAAGGAAATGCCTAAAATGTGCCCGAGATTAGACCACATCTGCAAGTTTAGGCTGCTTAAAATATTTTTATTAATGCCAAATAAAATATCCAGCACAAATGATGTATGACAGGCAAACATGAATCATTTGTATATTTTATTCTACACACATCTTTAGTTTGTGAGACTGCAGTTTATCACCCCACCCGCCCGCTCCTGTGTTGTGCAGTCCTGCTCCAGCCCGTGCCTACAATGAGCTTTCAAATGCACTGTTTTGTGTTGGGACCTGCAGGAGGAGTGCAGGACTCTAGAACAGGACTCTAGAACAGGACTCTAGAACAGGACTCTAGAACAGGACTCTAGAACAGGACTCTAGAACAGGACTCTAGAACAGGACTCTAGTACAGGACTCTAGAACAGGACTCTAGAACAGGACTCTAGAACAGGACTCTAGAACAGGACTCTAGAACAGGACTCTAGAACAGGGCGAAGGGCAGGAGAGAAAGCAAACAGAACTCTCGTCTGAAAAATGTATGCATGTAGCATGTGTCAGCTGGAGTTAAAACAGAACACAGGTCTGAGCAGATGAAGGATTTGTTTGCGTATCTCCTGAGTCCGAATGCCAAAGGCCAGGGGGTTGGTGGTACTGGGCAGGAACAGGTAGAGGGCGCTGCAGAGCAGACGGGCAGTGAGTGGCAGTTTGTGTTGGACACGATAAGAGATGAAGGCCACGAGGATCACGGTCAAGGAAATGGACATGACAATGATGTGCGTCACCACGGTGTTTGTTGCCTTGGTGACGGCGCGGCCGCTCAGAGCCGTCATCAGGACAACCACATAGGATGCGGCGATGAGGACGAAGTCCAGCACCGGGACCAGGCCGATGACGAGGAGTCCCAGGGCCGAGTTCAGAGACGTGTCTCCACAGGCCAGCCTCACTACAGCCATGTGCTCACAGAAACAGTTCAAGAGCACAGAGTCACAGAAGTGCAGCCTGCTCACCAACACCACCAGCCCGGAGATCAGAACCACGTTCCTCAGTACAAGAGGGACCGCCACACCCAACAACACCCTCCCAGACAACCGGGCACTGTACCGCAATGGGCACACCACCGCCAGGCACCTGTCCAGAGCCATCCACAGCAGGATGGTGGACTGGAAGGTCCCCAGGAGGTGGGCTGCAAACATCTGCAGCAGACAGGCACTCAGAGACATCTGTGTCCAGCCCAACAGGAAGCTGAGCAGGACGGGAGTCAGGACCAGCAGAGGCAAGGCCCCGTCCACACAGGCCATCCCTGCTATGAGCAGGCACATGGGCGAGTGCAGACTGTGGTGCCGCAGAATCACAAATATCAACAGGAAGTTAGCCCCCAAAGACAGGAAGTAGAAGAGAGACAAAGGCAGAAAGAGAAGAGGACGTAGACGACCCAACTCCAGGAAACAGCTGAGCTCAAACACAGTGTGAGAGCTGATGTTGGCCATGGCACCAGTAGGGGGCGCTATACAGTGAACTAATATAGACTGAAGAACTCACTTCACAATAGTTTTCCACCTACACTGTAGAAAACATTTTATACCATAATCTCAGTCCAACACATTCACTGAAGACTGGAGACATGATCCAGACACTAAAGATGAACTTCAGAGAAGAAAACTCTGAAAACAAAATAAACATCAATACACATCGTTATGAAAAAAAATTTGTAATAAAGTGGTGACAAATCTTCAGTGACTTTATAACAGCAGCTTGTGAAAAGACCCTAACCCTAAAGTGGCTCTGATACAAATAATATAACTGTAAGAAAAACTTGAATAATCTTGTATTCTCTAGGACTTTTTCTTAAGAATTTCCCACATTTGTTTGACATGACGGGTGCATGTGTGTTGTACGTATTATGTACATAAAAGAATATTGATGACATTTTTTAAAAAGTCTTTAATCTTATCATAAGCTCTGTCATAAAAGGGGAGAATTTCTGATAATAGTTGTGATTTATTGACCTAATAGGAGAATGGATTTTGAGAATATTGGAAGATCTTCAAACTAATCAGCAAACACAGCCAGGTCTCACAACAAACTTCAACATCAGTGCAATCAGATGAAATCTGAGGTTTAATGTTGCCATCAAACCACCAATCAAACCACTGAAGTATTCTGCCTGGATTTATATAAATATTTGAACTATTTGAAATACTGTATCTCAGTCAATGTCTTGCCAAACCAAATCATGATTTAGCACAGAGGTGTCCCACTGTGACCAATTCAACACCACAACCTCCAGAAACATTGTGACACAGACATTAATGTTCTGATGAACCTTTTTAGTCTTATTAAAGGTGCAGTTTCTCTTTGAAGGCTCGGTCAGACCTCTGTAAAATACATCTGTCTGAAAGAACGACAGTATTGAACACTGTCTGTGACCTTGGTCAAAAACCTTTGGACATCCCTGATTTAGAAGATTAAATCACTCAACACTTTAACAAAGCATTACAGACACAGTTTCTCATTAGATCATATCTCATACTAAACAGACACAAAGAGCATATGCCATCATTATTATTCTGATAATATGAAACAAAAAGAAAATAGGTCAAGAATCAGTCAATAAAATTTTGTCAGAATGCACAAAAAAGCGATAGATTTCCATAGTAATTCCTTTCAGCATTACAGGCAAGGTTTTCAAATTACACTCAAAACACTTTAGTGCAAAAGATTTTAACCAAAGAATAATTCTAACATTATTTCATGTTAGAGAAAGTGGAGAGTGAAGAGAGCAAACGGAGACCCAGTGCTTTAATGTTATCTGTTGGACAAGCTGATTGGCTGAGAGCTCTCATTAATCATCATCAGAATCTCCATTATTCCTTCATCTCTGACCTGTGACCTGCTGCTCACCTCAACACAGACTTGTAGTGGTTGAATCTCATTAACCAGGAGGCTCTGAAGCATCTTTTTTTTAACCTTTCCTTTTGTTGTTGTATCTTTTCTCGCACAGTCATGTCATGGAAGACTTTCAGAAACATGACCAAGCTCTGACTGAAAATCTGCTGCAGCCCAAAAAGCATTTTCCCATAGAGTACGATGTAAACACAAACAGCTCATTGCCGGTTGTCAGAGCACCTACAGTTCCTTGTGCTTCACGCTCATGTGGTAGAAGAGTGTCGTGCATGTCCAATCCCTTTTCTTGCATTTAATTTGTAAGAAATATAAGAGTGTCGTGTTTAAATGTGAGAATACAGTATACCATAGACCAGCGGTGCCCAATACGTCGATCGCGATCTACCAGTCGATTGCCAAGGTCATGTGGGTAGATCGCCGTGTCTCGTCTCGGACTCGATCGTGTTTGGACTCGGTCTTGTCTCTCACTCAAGGTCTGACATTCAACAAGTGTGATCATATTTCATTACGGCCGCTGCTGTTGGTAATAAACTTGTAGCGGGGTGCAGGAGCGTGTGGGGCGTCTCCGTGCAGCCTGTGCGCTCATTTGAAACCCGCGGAGACTCTACGGCACATCACAAACACACACGCTCCCTATGCACGGCTCGTCTGCAACAGCGTGTGCCCTCGTGTACCAGCGTGCATCACAGGGCAGGTTCAACTTCCTAAACATCCTACCTGTCCATCTGCCTCACGTCAGCACGCCGCCCCTCGCCTTTTCACGCTCTCGCTCCTTCCTGCGTACAGCCAACACAAGCCCCTCCCACAGTGCGGCTGATTAGAAGAGCAAAACCAAACGTGAAGCAAAAACCAGTCTAAATTTGTGTTCCAGTGTTGGCACAAAGCAGGTCTACAGCATAGAGCGGATCTACAGAACAGACCTACTGCCACATTTGGCTGAAGTTTCTCTGACAAAAGTGCACAAATGCATCTGTGTTTGTCACGATGTGCGTTTGGTTTGGTAAATGTTTACTTTAAAAAACAGGTTTAAAAATCTTATCTACTTCCTTCACTTTTTTCACAGTTTTGTGTAAAGTGCCAGAGGAAGTTCTCTTAAAGAAGGGATTCTCAAACTGTGGGTGAGGGTCCAAAAAGGGGCACAGAGTAAGCTAAAGATGTTCATTTTGTCTTCTTATATAGTTTAACTTCTTGGGTTCTTTTTACCAGTTCTGAAGATGGCTTGCCGCTAGCAGCCGAAACATGTTAACAAGGTAAATACACTTTACTGCATTGTCTTTAAAAAGAACCCAAGAAGTTAAAGGGGCACAGAGTGTTTCAGTGCAGTTTGCTTGGCTTTGTATTAGGTAGATCATTTTGGCTTGGTCATTTTGTAAGTCGCTCGCATGCTGAAAAAGTGTGAGCACCCCTGACATAGACTGTGTAAAGAAATGGACATAGCTAACTCCAATTTACCTTGACTTGAAAAACCGTCGCCCCTCTCTCTGTAACTGCTGATTTCAGGCACTTCTTTTTGGTCTTAAAATGTTCATATTAACTCACTCTACATGATCTTGATGTCTTTATTTTGTTATTTTGTCCGTAAATCAATTCCTGTTCCTAATAGCGCACACTCCTCCAAATTTGCTCTGTAAGTGCAAGACTCGATGAGCTTCATTTGACTGGAGCCAAACAAACAAATATAATAATTGTCAGATATAAAGTTGACTACTTTGCGGATTTCACCTATTGTGGGTTATTTTTCGAACGCAACCCCTGTGATAAATGAGGGTCCACTGTATCAGATTAACCCACTCCTGTTCAATAAATAGTTTCAAAAATTAAAAAATGTTGTGGTTGCTGTACATTGATGACAAAACTTCTCAAACATTTACATATAGCAAAATAAATTACATGCTATGAATACAAAATATAATTTTAACCCAATTTATTCCTTTTTTTTTGTATTGTACTGTATTATGGTCGTACAAACTAATAATAATAATAATAAAGAAGTCACAGAAGTTTATCGTTTATGATCGTGTCAAAATAAGCAAAATGAGAATGAAGAAAGTATGGAGTGTTTTTAGGCCTGAGCCCCAGAGATTTTCAAAGGGCCTATTAGTATCGCAAAGCGAAGCTCCTAGTGGCCAGAAAGTGAAATGGCGCAACGTGACTCACCCGTAGTGACCAGGGACCCTTGCCATGATGTAGCAATGTGCCAGAGGTTTCCGAAAATGTATAGTTTAATCATCAATGTATAGAAAATTTGTGTGGAAAAATAAAATTTTATGTGTCATAGTGTCATGTTGTTTTACAAAGGTGCGGCGTTTGAGGGGTGTCACGTTTGCGGGGCACGGCGTAGGTGCATGCGAGGGCCGATCATCACCGCTTGAAGCTATATTTTTCCATTTATGGCCGTACAAACTAATAATAATGTTAGCGAATGCACAAAAGTTTATCATTTATGATCGTATAAAATAAGATATACACAGAATCTAGACACATACAGAATATACACAGGTTAAAATTGCAGGGGCAGTTTTGATGCCTCTAGTGTCACTTGAGGTGTAAAGATACGCAGGTATGCAGGGTCACCTACATACGTTTCTGTAGATCTATAGGTGAGTTTCATTGTTGACAAAAGTGCACGTTGCATGCTGGGAATTATTTTGGTCGGCAGCAAGAAACACTAATTCAACATGACGGACGGAGCGAGAAAGCACGTAAAGGGTATTGATCCCGGTTATTTATCCACTCTAACGGCAGAGGACCCAAGACCATTTGACCAGAAATTGGTCATAAGCATCGATGGACGAAAAATCACCCTTTTCAACCCCTACAAAAGCCTGGACCAAACCAAATTTCTGGTCAGAATCGCCAACTACCTGGACAAATATTCACTTCGTCGATATCCACAATGACTTGGTGGAAACTCCTGGGCCATTCACAGCAGAAAAGATGAAAACCTCCAAGAGTCTCGATGTGTTGTTGAACTTGTTGGAGTCCACGGTTTGTTAGGATCTTCTACGTTTGCTCTGCGAATGTTTGAAAGCCGTTTAATTCACCGTTAGTGGTTCTTTTCACTCGGAATACGAAAAAGACATTTTCCTTCTTCCGTGCTCCTATTTGTGCATCCGATGATGCAGCAGGAATTTACCATTATCGGGGATAAATACACGAGGTGTATTGACCGCTATCATGTTTCTTGCCTCCGACCAAAATATTTCTCAGCATGCAACGTGGGCTTTTAATAACAATGACGTCAGCCGAAACTCGCCTATTACGTGGCCAGGAGAACCATGCCATGTGAGATGTGTGGTCTGGAACCATTCTTCC
Source organism: Boleophthalmus pectinirostris (assembly GCF_026225935.1). NCBI lineage: Eukaryota > Metazoa > Chordata > Actinopteri > Gobiiformes > Gobiidae > Boleophthalmus > Boleophthalmus pectinirostris. Next base: position 4,947,117 of record NW_026571541.1, on the reverse strand, counting down.
AGATTTAAGTTGGCTCTGATTGACAGGTGCATTAACCAATCAGAGAGATGCATAGTCTATTAGTATCAAAACAAAGAGGGCGTCTGTCACGTAAAAAAAAAAAACGGAGAATAAATAAGAAGCTGCTAAGAAACAGTGAATTCCAGGTTGAGCTTGGTTTATGCATCCATGACTCTCCATCTGGTTTCATCTTGGGAGTGTACTTATGTTCCCATAGTTGTATGTTCCCAAAGCCTTTCTTGCATTTAAAATATTTTTTAAACAAAGTCCATAACCCTTTGTCTCACCCTGTCCTTAACCAGGCCCTAACCTTAATATAATAATAACCATAACCCTACAGCACTATACATGTGAGAACACAGAGCAGTGGGAACATGGACCTGACTAGCCTGATTCATCAGCTGGTTTCACTTTGTAGAAACCATCTGACCTCGCAGCATTTGGATTTGTTCACTTGACAGCAGGTGGGTACTTTTTTTTATTTAACCAGTTGCTGCTATTTGGTCATGATGTATGTAATGCACCAAGAAGAAGGGCAATAGCGTCTTTCCCATTGATAAAATTCACCAAACATTCTCTTTGTTCCAGCTTTAAATCCTCAATCTCAGGAATCGTTGCCAACACAGAATGTCTGTCTTCGTCTACATCCATCTCGACATTTTGTTTACTGTTGTGTGTACCACAAAATGGACCCAGACAGGCCCTTGAGTTTGACGTCATGGCTTCACAGCTCTTCACTGATTGGCCGGTGCCGTCTACAACTTTCAGGGTTCTTGCAAACTGTCTAGTTTATTCGCTGTCGCTGGAGAGAAATGAAATTGAGTGGAGGCACTAGGTGGCGCCAGCCTGGCTAGGACCTGACTCCCTAATTTCATGACTGCAGACTCGCCCTTCAGCACAGTGTCTGCACTGACCTGATTTTCTGCACCTGTGGCACAAGAAAATTTGTATCTACACAGACTGTCTGTGAGGAAATGAGTGCAAGCCCTTTTAGTAAAGTAGCTTCTATTTTTATTGTGTGAAGTGGTACGGCCTGCAGACTATAAACATAGCTGAAGTTCTCAGTTTGATTTTGTGTGATCTCAGGCTACGTTCAAGCTGCAGGGCTTAATGCTCAATTGGGATTTTTTTGTGAAATCTGATTTTTTTGCGAGGTCATTCACATTTCCAATTAAATGCGACTGGTATGTGAACTCCAGTGTGAATGCCCCAAAAGTGTACTGCATGCGCACTGGAGGACACAACGACATCACACACAGTGAGCGTGCTCAGTGTTTACAGAAGTCGCCTAAACATAGATGCAGCATTGAGCAACTGGAGATTTTAAAGTTGCTGTTGTACCAGAGCAGAACATGTTCAGATGATTTGTTTTAAGGAGGAGACTGAGAAGGAGAAGGACCAGGTTTTTGGCTGTGGTGTTTTGCAGCAACGTCCGTAGAAAGGAACTTGTGGGTGTGGAGTCACAGTCAAGAGTGGTGGGATTGTTGAAATGTCGTTTGTCTCTTGTTGATGACGTGTAGGTGGGATGAATGTGACCTGGCTGTTCAGACTGCAGTCGCATGTCAAAAGATCAGATATGTATCGGTTTTAGGAGCACATATCCACGTGGCCTGGGTCATATTTGAAAAAATCAGATCTGTGTAGTTCAGACTGTCATTAAAAGATCAGATACAGGTCACATATGTAGTGGCGAAAAAATTGGATTTGGGTCACTTGGGTCACTCGCTGCAGTCTGAACACAGCCAAAGAAACCAAAGCAGTTCAAACCAGTGCACAATGACCAGCACACTGCATATTACATTAGAAGATCTGAGGCACTTTACTTTTTGAGCCACTGTTTGGAAACCCACAGATCCACCATCTTTTCTTCAAACTTCTGGTGCATTCTGGGAAATACCAAGTTTACTCTCCTCAAAATGACCAATGTTACAAACAACTGTGCGTGGAGACTACACCGACACCATGAGCCTCATTATGGCCTGTCCCTGGAGTATAAACTGTTTGTGTGCATGTGTGTGTATGTGTCCTAAGGGCTTGTGTGCTTATTATGGGATGTTTTGGTCATGTCCTTTCTCCACAGGGACTCATTAAATGCCCCTCTGATCCTCCAGGACCTTTTAGTCCAGTTTGTTTGTTTAAACTTTCCACATGTCCATCTTCTCATTACTCATGTTATCATAGAAGTAGTTCTCTAAGTTTCCAGTAAATTGTAATTATATGCCAACTTTCACAGCTTGATATGATAATATGGCATATGTATTTTAAAAAAGCAATCTCCCATCTTCAGTTTTTTAAGTCAAAGATACAAAACATTAAAAATCATCATTAAAAGAGAATGAAAGAGAATAAAAATCTTTCAGTCATACGCAGCTAAATAGAAGCATTTTGATCTTGAGTTAGTCTTAGTCTAGATTACTTTAGCTGAAGGATTTTACTTGGTGCTTATTTTGGGTTGAGGAGGTAAACCTGGACTGCCTAGAGGAAACCCAACCACAGGGAGAAACATGCAAACTCCACACAGAAACGTCCTTGGGAGTCGAACCCAGAACCTTCTTACTGCATGCCGGCCTCCGTGCCACTACTACAAAATGGTGAGACCACTCTGTAATGCACCGTGTAGACAAAATGTGGAGCTATCTACTTAGAGAGAAGGTCAGTGGCAGACTTTAAATCAGTGAGCTGCTTAAAACCTTTCACTGATCCTGACTCAATATCATTGAACTGATCCTGATTCCTGCCACATCTCCTCTGTGACCTCTTCTCACAACAACCAACCACGTCTTGCACACCAGTCTTCCAGTTTTAGTCCATATTAAAATGTCAAAAGTAGTAGACTGAATAGAAAAAGCCTCTTTTTCTTTAGAACATTATATTTTTCAGTCAAATAACCAATTATGATGATAGTGAATAATTGTTATTTAAGTGGCAATATTATAGTAAGGATAAAAATATAACCACTTTAGAAGCTTAAATAAGTCATATGAATGAATTACCATAATTTCCGGACTATAAGCCGCTACTCTCTTCTCACACTTTGAACCCTGTGGCTAATAAAACAATGTGGCAAATATATGGACGGATTTGTTGTTTGGCACATTGTTCATTCATATACACAGTCTATAGTTTGGTAACACAGCGGATATACGCAGCCTGAGTGTAGAAAACACTCCTGTCTGTGCGGTTACACATGGATCTAGGGTTCACATGAAGTTGTTACATGAGCTCGTGATATTGTGATAAAATAAGTTATGATGCTAAATGAACATTAGTGAGGAGGATACGTCTTACCTGTATGTGTAAATGACGAGAAGAAATGTTTCAAACTTCAGTAGCTGAACATCCACTCACACCTGATTGACAGAACTAACCCCACCCCCCGAGAGAGTCTGAAGTCTGCTGAAATCCTCCAAGACACTGACATGATACAGACAGAACAGAGGCTCTGTCTGCAGGAGACATGCGCAGTAGAGCGCGGGGAGAGATGCTCGTTTAACTGTGTTTTGAACAGTTATTTTGTGCTTCATGCACACACCCTCTTCGTGGAAAACACATGTAGAAATGCAGATGATGCAGCTTTTAAGTTAATGGCGACTGATGCGTCTGTGGAAGAAGGAAACAGAGCTGCTGCACGTGAACTCGGTATCAATGAATCATTGGTGAGGTTATGGTGACAGCAGTGTGACGAACTGATTCAATGCAAAAAGATGACAAAAACTTTCAGAGATAAAAGTAGATGACCCGAACTTGAAAACGTTCTTGTAGACGTGGACACCTTCATCTTATAATCAGGTGCGGCCTATATATGTACAATTTAAAAATTGTGTTAAAATGTAGGTGATGTGGCTATTCAGTTGAGCTCAATAGTCCAGAAAATATGGTATTCTTCAAAAGCTAAATATGTCCTTTTATTAAAGAGGACATATTGTGACAGTATAACCTGCAGGCTGCACTTTGTGCAGTCTAACTGTTAGCGGTGGCATCAGTCAGTCTCTTTCCACCTCCTCGCCCTCTTACTTTGGGTCTCCTGTTGTTGACACTGCTCGCTCACCACTGTCAGGCAAGAATCTATAATAAGAACTGAATAAGACCCTGTGTAGGTGAGCGAGGTCAGTTAGTGGCTGCTCCATTGGTACTGCAGCTCCAGAGAGCACCGGCCCAGAGAGGATTGTTCCATAGAGCACAAAGCATTTTATGTGCAATCAAAATGTGTTTGACTGACAGGGCATCCACAGCTGTCACAAAGGTTGGAATTTGGGATTCTTTTGTATTTTTACAATATTAACTTTTTTTTTTTTATTGTCAAAGTGTCTAAAAGTTGTAAGACTTAGCCTAGCCCCCGCTCTGTGCCCGCACCATACTCTCGCTCTGATTGGTCAGAACGGCACGTTTCTGATGCCACACGTTTTGTGGGATAAGGTCAGTATTAAGGAAGTAATGCCGAAGTAAAAATCTTCTTTGGCACGATGCGCCAATGAGCACAGGCCACTGAAAACAATATGATGCCTCTGCGTAGTTGTACATTTAGGGGTAATGTGCATTTTACTTTATAGATCTTGAGCCATGGAGTTGAGTGACTGGATTTACAAACAAAATGTCTTTGGAACCAAGGGTCATCCAGTGAACTGTGAAATGAATTATCCTAACTAACTAACTACAATGTTACTGTCAAACTAATCTCATTTATGAAAACATTTATAAATAAAGTGGACACTCATGCCGTGCCTCTGTTCATCAACAATGGGCCTATGTGCCTTTTCTATTCGCTGGTCCTGGGTCAGCTCTCAGGCGGCATTGTTGGTCCCTCTCCTTTATTAGGTGTTATATTTAATTCTTGGTTTAGCCAGTACATGTAGCCAACCCTCAGAATACCACATTAAGCTTTATTTTTTTTTTTTTTGGACTATTTTGTATTAAACCATGCAGTCTTTGTGGTGTTTCACCGTGGGAAGCAGCAGATGTTACACTTTTTGATTAACTGTAAGTAAGTAGAGAGCAGTGGGTGGGGATAGGTGGTATAAGTGGAAATGGATATTATCTGAACGGACAGATGCCTCATATGCTGGAAAATACAGGATTACACTGGATAAAAACAATATCTAGGTAAGTTAAATTGATTTAAATTAAGAACATTTTACTTTATTTGACTCAACTTGACAAGTAAAATGATCTACCAGTGGAACAAATGTGTTTTTCTTAATTCAGGCAACATTTGATTTTGTTTCATTTTTCTTATTTTCAGTGTAATAAGATGTATTTTCATATTTTAAACACAAAAAGTCTTGTTCCATTGGCAGATCATTTTACGGTGAAATTTACTCAAATCATGATAAAACTTTCTTAATTCAAGTCAACTTAATTAACATGGCTAGATTTTCTTTTTTGCAGTGCACTCAAACACAAAATTAAAAAATATTTCTGTGCAAGTTAACGATCAGGGAACACTGTTACGACCTGGTTAAAAGCTCTTAAAATTTGTATAATATGTTAGTTAGACAATATTAATGAAAGTTAAGGATTTCTCAGTTTGGTTACAGTGCCATATAATTGTGAGTAACTGTACTACATGTAATTGATACTTGAGTACTGGAGTAGTCCCTGGTGTTTGGTCCTTCACAGATAAAAACGTGGATCTGAGCTCAGTCTGGACCTGGGCTGAGGCGGTGTAGGTGCAGGTGCTGTTTTAATCCTTGTGGCTTTAAACAGAAGGTCAACGTTGGTGCAGATAGTGATGAAAATAGGAACATTTGATATAAAAGTTCTTTTTATTAAGATGAATATTTTGTTATTGATAAAAAATGTGTTTCGGTGAAGTCTACATACATTTGCGGTAATGTTTTGATATCTTTTTTTTTAGCTTTTTGCTCCTGGTGTGAAACAAAGCCATGTGATTTGCTCAAATGTACTCATATTTTGTATTTTAAAAGGTTTAACAAATCATTTCAGTGCATTTTTAAGAATGTTCACACTATATTTTATTTTTCTATCACATTTTTTTTATAGCAACACTTTGAACCAGAATTTAAAAGAAATTTTTATTATTTTTTTTCCTGAGTCAAATGATCGAACCAAACGCACTTTTTATTTCAGTTTGTGTTTTACTTTTGATTTTATTTCACATTGACTTGTAAGAACATCTTAAATGATTGTAAATGTTGTTTTGTTGAAATGAAATGGCTGGTTTTAGTTTTTTCTGTGGCGCATTTTTAAAGACCTGGATACATACATGTTAAACCTATGTTAAATACTGAATATTCTGTTTCTTCTTAGTTTAGGTTTTGGTAAAGAAGATTGACGTGTGCCTTGCAGCATATGAAACAGTTATTTCAGTCACGTCACTGCAGCTGAAACATGTCAAACCTCACTCACTTCACTCACTTCACCCTGACGGCGTACCTGGACCTGGGCATGTTCAGATACCTGGTGTTCTTGGTGCTGCTGGTGCTCTACGTGCTGACTTTAACCTCTAACCTGCTGCTCATATCGGTGATCATTCTGAACCGTACTTTGGCCGAGCCCATGTACTTGTTCCTGTGCAGTCTTTTCCTGAGCGAACTGTACGGCTCCACCATGTTGTTTCCGATGCTCCTCCGCCACGTGCTGCAGCAGCTCCACCAGATCTCGGTTTCCTTCTGTTTTCTCCAGATCTACTGCCTTCATTCCTACGCCACAACTGAATACCTCAATCTTGCAGTTTTGTCATACGACCGATACATTGCAATCTGCTTCCCCCTGCAGTATCACAGTCACATGAGCAGGGACCGAATTATGAAACTGATTATCTCCACATGGCTTTACGGCTTTTTGATTGTTTTGACCACTGAAGGCATCACTATAACTCTTAAGCTGTGTGATAATAAAATTCCGAAAGTGTACTGTGATAATTACTCTGTTGTACGAATGGCCTGTTCTGATGTTTCCTTGGTAAACATCCACGGATTAATTGTTACCTTCGTCACAATCGTCATCCCCTTTTTCTCTATATGATGTTCACTTACCTGTGCATCCTCAGAGTGTGTTTCTCTGGGTCCAAGTCTGTGCGGCAGAAAGGCTCTGAGCACCTGTCTGCCTCACCTGGTCACCCTTACCAACTTCACCATTGGGGGCAGCTTTGAGCTGGTGCAGAGCCGGTTCAACATGAATGGTGTGCCCATGGCCTTGAGGGTGTTCCTGTCCCTGTACTGCATCTCCAGCCAGCCCCTGATCAGTCCTCTCATCTACGGATTCAAAATCTCTAAACTTCGATCATTATGCAAAGGGCTGCTGATCGCACGGCTGCACCGCAGGTAAAAATATACACAGTACAAAGGCAACGTAGGTTCATGTGTGATTGCCTAATAACCAGAAGCTTAGTGGTTCAAAACCAACTGGTGATGAGCCCCAGAGCAAGACACTTTATCCACCTTGCATAACTATGAATGCTCTGTGTCATCACACAATGACAATACACTCTGGGATGAGCAGAGAACCTCTGACTTTGGATCCAGTGAGAAACTCCCTGAAGAATGAATAATACAACACAAAATTTTAATTTTTAGATTTATTTTAGGTATAAACAAATGCTGTCAAAATCCAATTCATTATTATTGCACAATAAAAAAGCTACGATAAGAAAGTGGTACTGTCATCTCTGTCGTCCGGAGCTCCGGAAATCACAAAATCAAGTAGTAAACAAAACATTCTAGTGACCGGTATAAAATTTGAATTCCATGAAAATGAAATGAAAGACGACCACCTCAAACTTCATCACACTTCAAATTTGTCCAAAATCACTAAAGCCATGTGCAAGTAAAGATGACCAATTAGATTTTGAATATAACTTTAAGAGTGTTCATGGTGAAGAACAAACTTCATATCGTATCTAACAACACGGCTCTCTAGTACCTCGTGAAAATGTAATTAAAAACGTTGGAAGCCTGAACATTAACTTTAATTATTCGAGATTTTTGTAAAATGTCAAATGTGGGTGAGGCAATCCCACAAACCAGAGGTGAATCTGAAAAGAATGAACTCTCTCAAATCTCTCACATGCAATGACAAACTGCATCAGACCCAATGGAACATTCTGGCACATTAACGACCTGAAGTCAGTCATATACAATATACTGTACATAGCTGTGACATAAAACTGCTCTACAGCGCCCCCTTGAAAATTTTAATGGTGCCAAAAAATTTATTTTGTCGTAGACAATAAAAATTTGACACAGAAATCCTTCTGACAATAATGAAGAAAAAAGCCAATGACAACACACCTGCGATCTGCAAACATGTTTCCATGGCAACATTTGTCAAAGAAATTCATTAGACTAAATCAGTGCTGGGCAACATTTTCTGTGCTCTGCGGCCACATAGGTGCGTCCTAAAATTTTGAAGGGCCAGACAAGTAACACACATGCTGTCAACATGACGTGGTGAAGTGCTACATGCTTTGCATATTTATATTTTCGTTTACTCCGTCTCTATCTGTAAGCGCACTACAACTCATCGTGCTGCAAAAAATCTCAGAACACACAAAACTCCTACACCACCGAACGAATGCTCCCTGCGCACACTCTGCCAATGAGAGCACTTACAGTGGAAGTGCAATTGCACTTTATTCTAAAGGCCCGTTCAGACCAAAGTCAACGCGTCCACTTTTACTATGTAAACTAGAACGTCCTGCATTTTTTTTTCGCGTCAGCGAAAGTCAGCTCGGCGTCTCAAGCGGCCAAGACGTCGTTCCAAGGCGTCAGCGTCAAGAAGTTGAAAATGCTGCAACTTTTCGCGTCATACGCGCCGCGTCAACCAATCAGGGACGAGTATCCAGAGACGCAGCGACGTTATTATCAGGAACGAGAACTAAATATATACGCCACAATCATCAGAAATAGGACCGGACCAGGACAGGACTAGACCGAGGACTAGACCGACTAGACCTATATAGACCGTAGACCGGACTAGAACCACCACTAGACCGGTATTATGATCATTAGAGTATAAATATATATACAGTCCAGGTTGATTATGTTATCTGTCTGTCTGACATTGTTTCGGGAAAAGACCGGGACCGGGCTCTTGTTTCCAGGGCAACGGACGCACGTCAAGTATTTTTGTCGACGAAAGACACGCGTCGGGGGCGTCTAAACTCAAATGCAAAGGCTCCAAATAGAGGCGACATGGCGTACGCTTTGGTGTGACGGCCCTTCAGACAGTGCCCCTAGTTTGCCCACCCCTATTTGAGAAGCACTGGACTAAATGGATGAAAAGAAAAATTTGTCATCGACAATTGAAACTTAGTACACATTGGGTTTAGATTTGTAACTTAAAAAAAAAAATACAACTAAATTGCAGAAACTGTCAGGTGCATCATTGTACAGGCCTCTTCTTCTCATTTGCATCTAAAAGAAACAATGACCCAAATGAGCCTCTCGGGGGAATCATCAGTCTGAAGAACTATAAATAATGAACCACAGCTCCCGACGCACAGATCCTGAAGTCAGTCTTTGTTTAACTGAACCATGTCTACATTCTTTTCATTATAACTATTCACTATTACTAAAGCTGCTCTTTTTTCTCTGATTTTTGAATTTTGTGAAGGCTCGTCTCGTTGGCTCTGCTTTTTTAGTTTGTGCATTATGAACAGTAATATGACGTTGTTTTCATGGGACACTTTATGGGACTTTTGAATAAGCCTTGTTTTTCTGTTAGTCTGCAGATGTGCTGAATGTAAAGATGTGTTTGTCACTGAGTCAAATGATTAGAGTGACTGTAGTTTAAATGACCACTTATTGTATCATATTCAAATATCACATTTCTGTAAATGGTTGTAATCTTGTGGACATAAGATTGATCAAGGACATGGAGCCAGCTGAAGAGAAATGGGTTTGATTTCTGGAATGATCCATTTCCATATCCAATACATTCAGTGGGATTGTGTGACTTATTGTGGTGATCAAGTTTTGTTTTGTTTTTAATTTGAAAAACATTACAGTTTTCATTAATTTACCAAATAATTGTGAGAGGTCATTGCTTAAGTGGAAAGAGCTGAGCTTTTGTTGTTGTTAAGATTTGATAGAATGGAATATGGAGTATATTTAAGTGAATGTTAATCAAAGATTCGGTCGTTTCAAGCCTCTATGTGGGTTTGGAGAAGAGTTCAGACTTTGGGCAACATAATTTGACTATTTTTTGTATTTAAAGTCTGTAAAGTTTATGTACAAGAGATAAATATTGAAATACATTTTTTATTATTTTCAAGACAAAATCAAACCAATCAAGCAATATAAGGAAAAAAAAAATCCCCATTACTATTTCCAAACTTCTCTTGTTTTGTAGAGTAATAATTCAGATGTTTGTGCATTTTTTTTTCAAATGTTGTATCCATTTATTCCTCAAAACATAGACTTAGTAGTCATTTAGTGAACTGGAACAAGCACCAGCTTTGATAAACACCACTTTATTTATTTTGAGGTTTTCAAAGTTAGTGGGGGCATTTTATAGAGGTTAAAATGTTCTGTGGCTTTGACTAAAACCGTGACAAATGACGAGCTTTCTTTTTATCACAGGAGAGAGTGCTGGTGAATGTTAAAGTGACATTTATCTCTCTGTCTACTGCCTCTTTATTTGCTTTGTCTTAAAACATGTCAAACCTCACTCACTTCACTCACTTCACCCTGACGGCGTACCTGGACCTGGGCATGTTCAGATACCTGGTGTTCTTGGTGCTGCTGGTGCTCTACGTGCTGACTTTAACCTCTAACCTGCTGCTCATATCGGTGATCATTCTGAACCGTACTTTGGCCGAGCCCATGTACTTGTTCCTGTGCAGTCTTTTCCTGAGCGAACTGTACGGCTCCACCATGTTGTTTCCGATGCTCCTCCGCCACGTGCTGCAGCAGCTCCACCAGATCTCGGTTTCCTTCTGTTTTCTCCAGATCTACTGCCTTCATTCCTACGCCACGACTGAATACCTCAATCTTGCAGTTTTAGCATACGACCGATACATTGCAATCTGCTTCCCCCTGCAGTATCACAGTCACATGAGCAGGGACCGAATTATGAAACTGATTATGTCCACATGGCTTTATGGTTTACTGGGCGTTGTTCAGACTTTATGCATCACTACGTCTCTAAAGCTGTGTAATAATGTCATTTCTAAAGTGTACTGTGATAATTACTCTGTTGTACGACTGGCCTGTTCTGATGTTTCCATTATAAATATCCATGGATTAACCTGGACATTTGTCACGATCGTTACCCCATTCATCTTCACAATGTACACTTACCTGTGCATCCTCAGAGTGTGTTTCTCTGGGTCCAAGTCTGTGCGGCAGAAGGCTCTGAGCACCTGTCTGCCTCACCTGGTCACCCTTACCAACTTCACCATTGGGGGCAGCTTTGAGCTGGTGCAGAGCCGGTTCAACATGAATGGTGTGCCCGTGGCCTTGAGGGTGTTCCTGTCCCTGTACTGCATCTCCAGCCAGCCCCTGATCAGCCCTCTCATCTATGGATTCAAAATCTCTAAACTTCGATCATTATGCAAAGGGCTGCTGATCGCACGGCTGCACGGGATAGACCAATAATTTCCACACAAAAAAACTCACATCATAATTGTAGTCAGTGAATGTGTCCTGATTTGAGTATTATACATACAGGAAATGTCTCTCACATCTTCGTTGATGTAAAGGCTTAAGAGAAGGTTTCTGATGGCACTGTGAGGTTCTGTGGATGAACGACTATTGGTGTGTGATGATTAAATTAGATGCTCTCCATGTATGTCATGGATATGTCTATAGATTATTCCTTAATAAAGTTTGAATAAGAGACTGTCTCATTAATAAAGTTTTAATTAAAAAGTACTGTGTTTCCAGTCAGGAGTGTCAGTCTTAAGGACTAAAACCTACAATATCAGAATAGCCAAAGCCAAATGAAAGCGAAGGCTAATTCTATCAGCGATTAATCCTATAGAGGCTTTGCACCGTCACGTGACCCTATAGCAACGGTACTACGCCGCCATGACACCGGGCACACTATGTCATTGACTTCAGCAGCATCGGAGAAACATGGGCAGGTTTTGTTGTGTATTTGGTTGTTCTAGACGCTCTGAAAGGGATAAAACTAAAATGTCATTTATTTATCCAGGAAAACTTGCACTAGTTTATGATTCAATGAACCCACACTGGGCTCCTGTGATCAACATGGTGCACGAGTCGAAGAGTCTGTGAGCCGAACCTCGAAAGAATCGGCCATGAAAAGATCCTCGCGAACGTTAGAAAGATCCTGCTGCAAAAAGAGATTAATTCTAGAAGACATAGTTGTGGATAAGCGAGACAATAAAGAAAACATGGGTCCTACGACGAGTGACATGTTTATATGTGCTGGAAGATACAGTTTCTACTGCCACTCACACTGCAAATGTTTTCTTTTTACATTTTAGTTCAGTAAATGTGCTTCTCTCATTAAATAAACTATGAAACTATTTAAATAGCAAATACCTTGATGAAAGTGACGTGAGTGTGTCTTGATGGGACCATAGGAAATCTCTTTGCGGTTTATGTTCTCTAGCCATAATTCCCGTCTTTTTTTTCAGTAATTTCCTTGTTTGATCCTGATAAGTCATTTCCAGAGGAACAGTGAAGAAACGAATCGTTTTATCCCGTTCAGAGCGTCTAGAACAACCAAATACACAACAAAACCTGCCCATGTTTCTCCGATGCTGCTGAAGTCAATGACATAGCGTGCCCGGTGTCATGGCGGCGTAGGTACCGTCGCAAAGCCTCTATAGGTGGAGGAGATGCATGTTTTGGGTCGGTGAGGAGCTAGGTCATATGGACATGAGATCAGACATTAGGCCATCTCTGAAAAACTTCAGTCTTCAGTTCAGTCAGTTTATAGCAGAGGTACTCATTTGGCGGACTCCGATCCAAACCCAAACGCAGTGACATCTGGATGGAGACAAAAATCTCTCTCTCTAGCCTTTTTTTCAAAGCATTCTGGATCCATGCGATATTTGATTGGCATGTGCTTTTTGGATAAAAAAAAAACAGCATAATGAAAAAGAAAAAAACATATATAAGACATACTAGACTATAAGTTGCACTTTTGGAGATAAATGTATTTTATAAAATCATTCTATAAAATCAGAGACACACATTTCATCTTGAAAGGCAAGTTACTGAAGCAGATATTCAGATAACCATAGCATAAACAACAGAACAGAACAAGTTTACCTAAATCCATTGAATTCTTCATACTTGGTGTCACTTCTGAGCAACTCGGCCACGACGTCCGGAGGTAAAAGGAGCGCCACTTCCTCTTCTGTGTCGCTGTCATCAGACTCAGCATCAGTTCCAATTAGAATGGTTCCAGCCTTTCTGAATCCCGACAGGATGATTTTGGTCATTGAAGTCCAGGCTTTGTCCAATGACTTCCAGGAAAGTTACATGGTGCACCCTCCCGGTTGCCGTGAAGCTGTGTTCTCCATGCCCGCCTTTCACCAGTCTCTCACAAGTTTCTAGCTCACTCCAAATTTTCTTTCTGCTGTTTCATTACCATTTTAAATGTTCAGTGTCCCAGCCCAGCATGTCCTGGGTCTTTCTTGGGGTCTCCTCTTGGTGGAACATGACCGGAGGCATCCAGAACAGAAGCCCGAGCCACCTCAGCTGACTTCTCTCAACGTGGAGGAGCAGTGGCTTTACTCCAGGTTCTTAAAAAGAGTCTGACCTCGTCTGTCAGGGACCACCAGCCGCCGCTTGGAATAAAATCACCACTTATGTCTGCAATTGTTTTGCAATGACCAAAAGATCATGAGTGTTTAGCTCAAAATTTGGAGATGGTTAGCCTCAGGTGACCCCAGAGGCAGAGGGATTAAAAAAGTAAACATTACTGATTCCTGTCAGTTGTCTCAGGAGTCACTAAGGCCTGATAAGGTCTCCTTTATATTAGCACTGTTTCAGAAATCCTTTGCACTCGTGGTAGTACATAGAAAGTCAAATACATGTGAAAAGTTTGAGAATTTGAGAACCTCTAGAGGGAGCTGAGAGCCGGTGAAGGCATAAAAGCCCCTTCTCCAGAGTCAGGGCTCAGTGCTGGAGGGCAGGACCGATCACAGCGGTTCTCTATGGACCTGACAGGCCTCCCCACATCTCCTCTGTGAGCCCTCAGCACAATGAACACAAACTCCTCTCACGTGGCATTTTTCTTCCTCACTGCCTACTTCCACCTGGGGCCACTGCGTTACATCGTCTTTGTTGTCCTTTTGATTTTGTATGTCTTGATGCTTTTCTCCAACGCCCTGATCTTGGCCATCATCTGTCAGAATCGAAGTCTTCATGAGCCCATGTATATTTTTGTGTGCAGTCTGTTTGGTAATGGTATCTTTGGTAGCTCCATCATTTTCCCTTTGCTTTTATACCAAATCCTCCAAGATGTACACATTGTTCCAAGTGAATTCTGCTATTTCCAGACCTTTGCCATATATGTGTACGGGACTGTTGAATACTTCACTTTATCAGTGATGTCATATGATCCTTATTTGGCCATTTGTGCACCGCTACATTACAGCTCACGGATGACCAGAAACAAAACCGCTGTGATGGTGGTGATGCCGTGGTTGTATGGTTGTTTCATTTGCCTTGTTATGATCATGTTAAGTTCATCTCTGCGTCTGTGTGGAAATGTCATCCATAAGGTTTACTGTGACAACTTTCCCATTGTAAGACTGGCCTGTTCTGACACATCCACATTAAATGCTTATGGACTGGTCATCAGCATCGTGAACATATTCTCCCCTCTGCTGCTCATCCTGATCACGTACCTGCTCATTTTCCGTGTGTGTTTCTTTGGAAATGCTCAAACGCGCCGCAAGGCCCTGAGCACGTGCATGCCTCATGTCATATCTCTGATGAACTTTGGCCTTGGTACAGCATGTGAGATAATCCAAAACAGGTTTAACATGAGTCATGTGCCTGAATCTGTGCGCATTTTTGTGTCTCTTTATTTCTGGCTGTTCCAGCCAATTTTAGACCCCTTTGTGTACGGACTCAGTATTTCCAAGATCAGAGTCCTCTGCAAAAGCCTGTTTGTCTCTAAGCTAGGACACTTGAAGTTAAATAATAATAGAAGACTTATGTTTTTCCATAGTAACTAGGCTTTTTCTGGGTTGAGACTCTCACTTCTCACCTTTATGAAAGCTGTCAATGCCCTGTCAGTCGAACACGGCCAGTTTGATTTCACAAAATATGCTATGTGTTCTATGGCATTGTTTTTCAAAGACTGGGTCGTGACCCTCAGGTGGGTCGCTAGAGATTTTTTTTAGATCGCCTTGTCATGATCTGCAATAAATTATCCTCATTAATGTTCAGTAATGGTCAAATCCACCTTTATTTTGTGATTTACGAATAATGTTTATTGATTTGGGTCTGTGACTTTTAAAATATGCATCCCTAGAAAAAAAGTTTGGGAAACACTGTTCTATGGGACAATTCTTTCAGGGCTGGAGCTCCCAGGAGCTGCAGTACCAATCGACATCACTCACGGACAGAGAGGAAGTGTCTTATCTGTGAGCTCTCAGCACAGTGAACCCAAACTCTTCTCACGTGGCATTTTTCTTCCTCACTGCCTACTTCTACCTGGGACCACTATGCTGCCTCGATTTTACTGTCCTTTTGTATGTTTTGATGCTTTTCTCCAATGCGCTTTCTTTATTTCTGGCTGTTTCAGCCAATTTTAGACCCCTTTGTGTACGGACTCAGTATTTCCAAGATCAGAGTCTGATGCAAAAGCCTGTTTGTCTCTAAGCTAGGATACTTTAATGAAATTAAACAATAATAGAAAACATTTTTTTTTCTCAATTAACGAGTAACTAGGCTTTTTCTGGGTTGAGACTCCCACTTCTCACACAAGATAGACTGTGACCTTTTCTATTCATGCAGAAAAGTGTATCTGAATGGTTAACCGCCATATAAACCATGTAAGCATTTGGCATAGACCAAAGTCTATGATATTCTATTGTTTCACCTGTTATACTCTTTACATTTTGTTAGCCTTTGGTTTTATCATTAGTATTTTTTTTTAAGTGAATTTACCTGAATCTAACTCATAAAGTCTTGGTGGGAAGTAACCAACATCTCAGGTGTCTGGAATAGAGTATTGCTCAGATCTGTCAGGAAAACTTTTGACTGTGAAGGCAAATTCATTTTCAAAGACTAAACTAAAACTAGGCTAAACTAGATTAATAGTTTAATGTAAAATACATTAAAAATGATATATGATATATGAGGACTTCACTGTGCAGGTTCTTTATGCATTGCACATAGCAGTGAAAATGGTCCAAAAGTGCATTGGGAGCTGATGTGATGAGTTTTCAGCAGATAAAGGATTTATTTGGTCTCAGTAATCAGGATTTTCACAGATATCACAGTTGTTTATGATTATTTAAGGTAGAAAAGGAATAGCCGGCCTGGTGCCACCTAGTGCCTCCGCTCAATTTCATTTCTCTCCAGCGATTAGTTCAGGAATCAGAATACACTAGACGGTTTGCAAGAACCCCGGAAGTTGCAGACTGTGCACCGGCCAATCACCTGTGAGCTGTGAAGCCATGACATCAAACTCGTTGCGCCTGTCTGGGTCCCTTTTGTGGTTCAGTACAACAGTAAACAAAGCGTTGAGATGGATGTAGACGAAGACAGACATTCTGTGTTGGCAACGATTCTCCAGATCCAGGATTTAAAGCTGGAACAAAGAGAATGTTTGGTGAATTTTATCAAGGGAAAAAAACGTTATTGCCCTTCTTCCTACAGGATTTGGCGCATTACATACGTCACAACCAAATAGCAGTGATTGGTTAAATAAAAATGTACCCATCTACAGTCAAGTGAACAAATCCTAATGCTAGGTGTTTATAAATCTGATTGCTGACTGCTGCCCCCCCTTCAGCATTCTATGTCTTCAGAACCAGTTTCCCTGTCTGGAGATCCAGTCGTCAAGGTCCCTTTGACTGCTGCCCAGATCTCTGAAGACAAATTTCCCTAGGCAAGGCAAGGTAACTTTATTTGTATAGCACAATTTGTACACAAAGTAATTCAAAGTGTTTAACAAGATAAGAAATTCATTAAAATCACAATAAAAACAAATCAAAACATAAGTAATCATCATAAATTGAAGATTTTAATTAAAAAAGAGAGAGACATTGATTATCTAAATTAGAGAAAAGAGTGCAGAATGAAAACCTTTCAGTCATATGCAGTGAAACAGAACCATTTTGAGTTTAGTCGTGACTCTGGGCACCAGCAGGAGGCCGGTCCCTGAGCTCCTCAGAGTGTGAGATGGTTCATATGACACTAACATGTCACAGATGGACTTTGGTGCTCGGCCATGGAGACACTTGTACACAAGCAGAGCTGCTTTAAAGTCTATTCTCTGAGCACAGGACTTATGTGCTCGTACTTCCTAGTTCGAGTCAGGACCCGAGCTGCAGTGTCTCACAGCTCGTTTGAAGAGACCAGTGAGCAGAACATTACAGTATCTAACATACTAGAGACAAACGCATGGATAAGTTTCTCCAAGTCTGCTTTAGACAGTAAACCTTTGATTTTTGCTATGTTTTTTAGATGGTAGAAGTCTGCAGATGTTATTGATTTGATGTGGCTGTTAAAGTTCAAGTCTGAGTCCATTATTACCCCGAGATTTCTTGCCTGATTTGAAGGTTTTAGAGAGAGAGACTGGAGGTGACTGCTGACACTGTCCCTTTGTTTCTGTGGACCAAACACTATGAATTGCGTCTTGTCTGAGTTTAGCTGGAGAAAGTTGTTTTGCATCCACACACTGATCTGTTGGATGCAGTGGCAAAGTGAGTCCACTGGTCCATAGTCTCCTGCTGCAGTGAGACATAGATCTGAGTGTCGTCTGCAGAGTTGTGGTAGGACACATTATTGCTGTGTCGGCCTAATGGCAGCATGTAGAGATTGAACAACAGGGGGCCCAGGATTAACCCCTGAGGCACCCCACAGGTCAGGGCCATGTCATCTGAGACACAGTTTCCAATTTCAACAAAATACTTCCTGTCTTCTAGATAGGACTTGAACCAGTCTAGTGCAGTACCAGAGATGCCCCCCCCCCCCCCCCCCCCCGAACAGCTAGAGCCGACAACAAGAATGTGGGTGAATAATTATTATTATTTTTTATTTCCTTAGAGGAGAACTCAAATATACATTGAGTTATAAAGTGTTTAATGCAGCTTTGTGCACATTTGTTTACATTTTACAGAAACAAAACTTAAAACCACATGACTCATTTGCATAAACTATAAGCTTTGATAAAACTGCCCGCTCCTTGTGTGCTGATGGGGTCAGCTTCTGTCGGACTAAAAGACACGACTCAGTGGAATATTTGTGTTCTTTCTGTGACAGGACGTGAGGATGTGAGAATGAGCATGTTCTGCTGATGGTGAGTCTGTTCATCGTGTCTGTCGTGTTGGAGATGGTTCATGTGAAACTTTTCACAGATGATAAATCTGCAGGTCATATGCAAAGACCGTATACATGAATGGACATATATTCTCTGCAGCATCATACTGATGTCAAAAACGTCGACACAGAACTACATAACTCACTCCGCGATGCTCCAGACTAGCCGTAAATGCTCCAACAATCCATCAAGTGTTGTGGCTTACCAGTGTCGTACTAAAACATTTTGACAGATTTTTGAGATATTAAAGAATTTTAAGTGCGCCTTATAGTCCGAAAAATATGGTACAATGTCCTCACATGTAACTAGTTCATATGGTCCAATGTAAAATGTCTGCAGAATGCAAAAGAAAAGCTCTTTATATTCAATTAGAAGAGGGGTGGTATTGAATAAGTTTCTTCTTCCCACTCCTTTTAGGGCACATTTTTTGTTGTTGTTTTTGTTGTTTGATTGCACTTATGTCAATACTGATACTGTGTTCCATTGTAAAAAGAATGAAAAATGCTTACTTGCCCAAAATATGTACATAATAAACAAAATAATAATAATAAAAGTTTTGACATGTTTTTTTCTGATTGGTTTATCTGCTTGTCAAACACACACGTCTGAATGCAGAGACCTGAAAGGGTCCTAGACTGCAGGTCATTATTATCTCCATTAAAATGTTATTGCATCTCATTGTACAATACTGTTGGCTCCCTCACTTAAGCAGTTAAGTGAAAATGATCTCTATTTTACCCCTTAAGACACACAGAATAAAACAAAAGCAGTTTGTCAGTTCATCCTAAACATTATTTTATTTTAGTCAGTACATTTTTACAGACATTTCTCATTTTGGACAGTTTCAGACCGTACATGAGTGGGTTAAACAGTGGCTGACAGGTGAGGTGATACAATGGCAGCATTATTCTCACAATAGGTGGCCAGTGGCTCATATTGAATCTGGTTTGAATGACAAAGAATAAAGCTCCAAAAACCCCATTCAACAGTGAGCAGATATGAGGAGTACAGGTGCTCGCAGCCTTTAGACGTGTCTGTTTGGAACCATTAAAACACACTTTAAAAATGTGAATATATGTGGAAACGATTACACATATAGGAAGCGGTACAACGATACTAGTAGCCACAAGTTCATACAAGTTATTTACAGTTGTGTCAAAGCAGGACAGTTTCACAACGCTGTAATTATCACAAAGAACAGTGTCAATAACATCTCCACATAGAGTCAAAGACGATGTGAGTATAGTGGTAATTAAAACAGCCACAAATGGAGGCAGCCATATTAAAATAAACAGAAATGCTACTTTTCTATTGTTCATGCAAGTGTTGTACTGCAGAGGAAAGCAGATAGCAACATATCGGTCGTATGAAATCACTGACAAACTTGAGAACTCCACAGAACCGTAATAATAAATTGTGAAGATATGCGCAATACAAAAAGAATAAGAAACTTTGTGGACGTCTTGAGGGATCTGGGATAAGAGAAACGGATACAACGCAGTGCTGCCATAGAGTTCATTCACAAATAAACTACAAAGAAAAATGTACATAGGTTCATGTAGAGTTCTGTTCAAACATATGACGACAATGAGGAGCAGGTTGGAAAACACTATGAGAATATACACAGACAATATAATGACAAAATACAACCACTTCAGAGGCCCAGTGTCAAAGTAGGCTCCCAGGGTGAAATGGGAAACCTGACTGAAATTAACCATGATTCTCTTTCTGTTTCAAAATGTAATATTCACAACAACAATATTCATTGGCAAAATGTTTACCAGGGATAAACAGGTGCAGACAGAAGAGAGAATGTGGTAGAGCTATTTTAAAATCAATTATTATAGTTAAACCTCCTTTTATAACATCAACAAAATGATGAGTATTCTAATATCCAAGTGTTTGACTCGACTGATGTGTTAAAAAAGAAAAATATATTAATTCAAAAACACAAACAACTTATATTATTAGCAAATAAATTATATTACAAACAGATTTCTCACTGTCTGATTAGATTTTAGTTTAGTAAAAAAATTGAAGATGTGTTTAAAGTCTATTGCCAGATGTCAGAGGACGGAGGATCATGGAGAGTCAGACAAGTGGAGAGGGATCAACTAAACTGGACCTTTATCAAACTGTCTGTAGGCCCCTCCCAGTTCATACACTACAATAACATTTATCAAATGACGTATGGCACCAGTGGAAAAACTTCATGTCAACAGGATTGTCAGAAGTGTTTAACCAACATCCGAAATATTTGGTGAAATGTGAGGCCTTTCAATCATGTGTTGGTGCTCTTTTGAAAAGAGTTAGAATACTGTCCAGTTCTGCACAGCGAATGAAATCAGAAACTGCTCCTGTGTGTTTCTAAAGCCCCTAAGTGTTGCACTTCTACTTTAGATGCAAGTGACAACAGTGTAATTATTGTTTGTGAATTGTGGTGCAATACTTAAGATACATGATTCTATTTAATTTCAGTGAATCTGTAACCGTGGGACTACTACCTCGGGTCAGGAGCATTATGCCAAATTAAACACACCTGTGGGTGTACAGGTATATGAATGATGCGTGTGCACACACTCACCCTCTCACCCTATCCTCCTGGTCATTGAGAGCCTCTGCCGGGCAGCTTGAGATTTTCACCGTTCTTCACACTTTTGTAGCACCCCTCTGGCTTTCCATGTAAGTTCTGTTGCAGTTTTGTGGGTTTTGCTCCTGTTGCTCCTGCAAACTTTGTCATTCATCTGGCTTGTGAATTGTTACACAAACTTAGGTCTGTATGTAGTGCTGTCGAGAGCATGCTTTCGCCTCCTCCTGGCTTGGAAAGGTTACTGCAGCTTTCTGCCTTTGTGCTTGCATTTTCTATATTATTAAATTATAATATATATGAATATGCATGTATATTATATTAGTCCTGGCTATGATGTTCAATGCCTCATTTTCTCTTTTATTTGTTTGTACTACAGGGGACTTCATTCTGTTTCTGAGAAGTTTTCTCTTTCCCTCTAGTGTGGATCTCCTGTGTCGAGATGGTTTCAAGGCTGGATAGTGACCACATGGACTGTGTTACTGAGTCTGCCATGTGGTCAAGACGTGGACTCTCCTCCCCATAAAGTGGAGTTGAAGTCTGGTGGTAAATAGACGCATGACCATGTTTATGACCCCAGGGGGAATCATCTCTAGAAACAACCGAAGGCTATGCATAAGACTATGGAGACCATGGCTGCTACACAACAACGGCCGCTGGAGCATTGAGCCCCTCTGTGTGGGTTTTCTCATCCTGATGCTGTTTCACTGGTTACTTCAGGCAACCTAGATAAGACCGACAGCTCAGGCTGCGGCTCCTCTGCTTTGTTGGATGGTTATGAGGTGGAGCAGGATGTTTTGTTGGATGATGCCGCTGGAGAAGGGCTGGACCACCAAGGTCGCGTCCCTTTGCCTGCGTATTTGAATTTTGTTTCCTGTCTCAAAGAGTCATGGGCCAAGAAAAGCTTTACCTCCCTACTCTGCAATAAGTGATCTTCACAGTGCTGCTGAGCAGAAGTTGGATGGGACCCTACAGGTGGGACCTTCGTTTGCACTCCTTGGTATCCCAGGGGTATCCCAATAGGAAGTGCACGGCCAATGACGGTTTTGTGGCAAAAGCTTATCAGTCTACTGCCATGGCTGCTAGACTGGCAAACACCAGTGCTTTTCTGCTTGTGTATCTGGAGAGTCTGAGCCCATCTGAACTCCTGCCTAAAATGATTAACATCATGGATATGGTGATTCAGGGAGCAAGTGCTCTGGTCCTGGGTAACTCCTTAGCCCATCTCACCATCGCCAGGTGCCACATTTGTTTGAGTCAGACGGCTTTGTCAGAGGTGGAACATGCTGGTGTTTTGGGTGCTAGCATTTCACCTTGTCATGTGTTTGGCCTAGCTGCAAGAGGCAGCCTTAGATGAAGCCCAGAAGGTGCGAATGCATGGTCAGGCCATGCACAATCAGGGGCTCTTGAGGTAGGGTCCTTGAATGACCCCGGAGAAATTTATTGGCCTCAGAGTCCTCAGTCAATGGGTCAGGGCTCTCCACAGGATCCTCGAGGTGGTAGACAGATCTTTGTCCCCTCGAATGGGCCGCCTAAGTCTGCTCAGCATTCCTGACTGTATTCTTTGGCTGCTGTCAAGTTTTTCAAGCAACCATCTCAGTGCTTGTAAGCTTGTACGAGTACAATGTGCTCCTTTTTGACCTGTCCCTGTCACCTCGAACTTTCACAAAGTGCATCGATGCTGCACTCTCCTCTCTCCGTCGGAGGGGTATCCAAGTGTTGAACTATTTGGACGATTGGTTGGTGTGCGCACCATCTCTAAGCATGGTTCATGAGCACACTACAGTCATTCTGGACCATTTGACTTTCCTAGGTCGTCACCTGAATGCAGAGAAGAGCCACCTTGTACCAAGCACCTCAGTGGAGTATTGGGGGCTGTTTCTGAACCCCAACACAATGACAGCCTGCCTGACACCTAAGCAGGTGTCGGCCATCAGGAAGTGCATAGCTAGCTGTCTTGCTCAGCGCACTGTGACTGCTGGGTCTATTGCACACATGACCACTTCAGTGGTCATTTGTGTGTCAGAAGTGTTCCATGCCCAGGGACAGGTTGAGGAAGATAAGCCTGTCCCACACAAGCCGCAAGGCCCTTGCATAGTGGATGGATCCCAGAGCTGTCGCAGTCGAAGTTCCCCTAGGCCTTGTTGCAGCCCGGAGCACTATAACTGCCAATGCATCCCAGATGGGTTGAGGTGCTGTGTGGAAGCAGATCTGAGGGACTTTGGACTCCGTACAACGAAGTTAGCACATCAACCTCCTTGAGATGGAGGCTGTTTGTTTGGCACTGCAGCACTTTCTCCCAATGGTGAGGGGGAAGGAGGTGATGCTAAGGATGGACAACACTGCAGTGATGTCTAACATTGATCATCAAGGCGGTCTGAAGTCTCCGTCCTTGCATGCCAGACCATGCCAGCGCCTTCTGTGGGCCCAGTCCTGGCCTCCTCAATGTTGCAGCACATCTGCTGTCCAGGGGGCGCTCTTCACCCCAGTGAGTGGTGCTTGCACCCCCAGTTGGTGGATCAGATATGGTGTCACGGTGTTCGGTCAAGCCTCAGTAGATCTTTATGCAACATGACAACGCTCATTGTCCCCTGTGGTTTTCAATGAACAGCCCACCAGGACCACTGGGGACAGATGCCCTGAGCCAGAGCTGGACCCCAGGGGTGCTTTATGCATTCTTCTTCCAGTTCTGCTTGGCAGGGTGACGTTGTTTCATGCACATGTCTTCTTAGCGGCACCGAATTGGCCACAAAGACCCTGGATGTCCGAAGTGTTTAAAATGCTGGACGAGGAACTGTAGCGCCTCCTGACCAGAGGACTTGCTGTCCCAGGGACGATCCAAGATCTGGCATCCTCGCCACAAAGCCCTGAGTCTTCATGTATAGTCCCTGAACAATGGCGCTGGCATGCTCTTGGGCTGAGCAGGACTGTCGTTGACAACTTACAGGCCACATGGGCGCAAGTTGTAGGTGGAGCCTGGTTGCTGGGTGGTGCCACAGAACTGGTGTGGACCATGTGTCCTGTGACATGACTTCAGTGATGTCTTTCCTTCAGCCCCTTTTGGATCAGGGGTGCCTGGAATCTACTCTAACATAAACATAACCAAAAAAAAAAAAACACAAAAAAAAAACTTGTGTCCAAACTTTTGACTGTTAGTGTATGTCCATCCATCCATTGCCTTCTGCATTATTGCTCACAGGCCAGCGAAGAGACATAGTCCCTCCAGTGTGTCCTGGGTCTTGTCCAGGGAGGCCTCCAGGAGGTTTCTGGAACAGAGGCCAATCTTCCTCTCTTCCTTCCTCCCTCTCCAGCTGACAACAGTCCCCGTTTGGGGCATGGTCAAATAACCTTTCCCAGGGACTATGAAGGCAGGGAACTCTACATCACTGTTTGACCCTTAGGGCACCAGAGCAGTGAGAGACTTGTGCCCAACCCAAAGATGCAGGAACGTGATCCTCTGGTTCATTGGGGTATACTCCAACACATGGCGGCTGAGCTATAGGCAAGACCACACCAGCCAAATCCTTCTCTCTGTGAGCAATGCCAGAGAAATGGAGGGTCCAATCCCAACCCAGTAGTTATGGGTAAGAGCACAAGCTGTGCATGTGAAGGTGAGCCCAACTATATCTAGTCAGTACCTCTCAACCTCTTGTATGAGATCAGGCTTCTTCCCTCTTGACAAGGTGATGTTCCATGTCACCACAGCCAGATGCTGTGTCCTCAACTGCTGCCCAGTTGTCTTTGCACACGACCCCTTTGAACCTCTTGGTGTGCCCACGGGAGGGTTAACCCGCGTCATCCGTTTGGGCTGAGCCCGGCTGGCCCCTGGCTCCAGGGTGGGGCTCTGGCTGCACCATACCAGACGATGGCATGGTCCTCGATATTCAGCTATTCATAAAGGTATGAACTCCATTTGGTCTGACCCATCACCTAGGACCTGGTTGCTATGGAAGACCTACCAGGGGCATAATGCCCCTAGCAACATAGCTCCTAGGATCATTTGGGTCAGCAAACTCCCTCACCACAATAAGGGGCAGTTCAAAATTTATGTAATAATCTGTCCGAAATGTAATGTATTTTAGGTCTGTAGGGGCTGGGTGAACGAGGTGAGGCCTGGACCGTGGTAATAGTAAATTCTTTAAGTTTATTTTTTGGACAAACCAGTTACAGCCGCATGGTTGTTATAAAGTCCATCAAATTCCTCGCAAAATATAATGGCATCATTTAGAACAACATCTGTGTAATCTCTTCCACCATTTAATAGTGCTTTGGCAGGCCACACTGTTTCTTATTCCTGTGTTATGCTTTTTTACTCCATACCCACCATGTTTGTTAACTTTTTTTTTTCTGATTGGTTTATCTGCCTGTCATCAAAGTATTATTGTATTATATTGTACAATACTGTTAGCTCACTCACTTTAGCAGTTAAGTGAAAATACTCTCTATTTTACACCTAAAACAAAAGACACACAGAATAAAACAAAAATCATTTGTCAGTTCATCCTAATCATCATTTTATTTTTAGTCAGTACATTTTTACAGACATTTCTCATTTTGGACAGTTTCAGACCGTACATGAGTGGGTTAAACAGTGGCTGACAGGTGAGGTGATACAATGGCAGCATTATTCTCACAATAGGTGGCCAGTGGCTCATATTGAATCTAGTTTGAATGACAAAGAATAAAGCTCCGAAAGCCCCATTCACCAGTGAGCAGATATGAGGAGTACAGGTGCTCGCAGCCTTTTGACGTGTCTGTTTGGAACCATTAAAACACACTTTAAAAATGTGAATATATGTGAAAATGATGATACATACAGGGAGCAGTACAACGATACTAGCAGCTACAAGTTCATACAAGTTGTTTATGGTTGTATCAAAGCAGGACAGTTTCACAACACAGTAATTATCACAAAGAACAGTGTCAATAACATCTCCACATAGAGTCAAAGACGATGTGAGTATAGTGGTAATTAAAACAGCCACAAATGGAGGCAGCCATATTAAAATAAACAGAAATGCTACTTTTCTATTGTTCATGCAAGTGTTGTACTGCAGAGGAAAGCAGATAGCAACATATCGATCGTATGAAATCACTGACAAACTTGAGAACTCCAAAGAACCGTAATAATAAATTGTGAAGATATGCGCAATACAAAAAGAATAAGAAACTTTGTGGACGTCTTGAGGGATCTGGGATAAGAGAAACGGATACAACGCAGTGCTGCCATAGAGTTCATTCACAAATAAACTACAAAGAAAAATGTACATAGGTTCATGTAGAGTTCTGTTCAAACATATGACGACAATGAGGAGCAGGTTGGAAAACACTATGAGAATATACACAGACAATATAATGACAAAATACAACCACTTCAGAGGCCCAGTGTCAAAGTAGGCTCCCAGAGTGAAATGGGAAACCTGACTGAAATTAACCATGATTCTCTTTCTGTTTCAAAATGTAATTATTATAATTAAACCTCCTTTTTTAACATAAAAAACTACAAGTATTCCAGTTTCCAAATTTGACTTGACCAACGTGTTAAAAAAGGAAAATATATTAATTCAAAAAACAATATCACAAATAAAACTTATATTATTAATATCCAAACAAATTCCACACTATCTGATTACATTTCAGTTTAGTTAAATAACTGAAGATATGAGTAAATAATTGAAGATATAAATCTATTGCCAGATGTCAGAGGACGGAGGATCATGGAGAGTCAGACAAGTGGAGAGGGATCACCTAAACTGGACCTTTATCAAACTGTCTGTAGGCCCCTCCCAGTTCATACACTACAATAACATTTATCAAATGACGTATGGCACCAGTGGAAAAACTTCATGTCAACAGGACTGTCAATCAAAAATGTTTAAATATTTGGTGAAATTTGAGGGCTTTCAGTCACGTGTATGAACACTCCAGTGCTGATGCTCTCTTGAAAAGAGTTAGAATACTGTCCTGTTCTGCACAGGGAATGAAATCAGAAACTGCTCCTGCATGTTTTGAAAGCCCCTTAAGTGTTCAAATGATCAGAGCTTTGCACTTTTAGTTTAGATGTAAGTGAAAACAGTGTAATTATTGTTTGTGAAATGTAGTGCAATGCTTAAGATACATGATTTTTAATGTACATAAGACTGGCGATAAATTATACAGGAAGTCATTATTGTTAATATGCAGCTTTACCTCGACAAAACAGACAAACCAATACTGATAATGTGAACTATTTTAAATTGTTTTAGGCTAAATTAGCTAAATTTTTACATATAACTATATGTAAGAAACACTTTGCTCTATGATGTGGTTATACCGCAGAAGTGCCAGGAAAGGTATCCAGTAGAGAAAGCCCTTTCACTGAAGTCAAGGGAAAATATTTATTATATTTTAATAAATATAGGAGGAGCAGCAGCTCTACTCCCAAGTTCCTTCTGTGTGACTGAGCTTTTAAGCCTATCTCAAAAGGGAGTGAACAGCCACTCTGCAGAGGAAACTCATTTTATCCGCTTGTATCCGTGATCTTGGCCTTTCGCTCATTACCCAAAGCTCATGACCTTAGGTGAGTGTAGGAACATAGATTGGGTGGTAAATCAGACCTTTGCCTTTTGACTTGGACCCTTCTTCACCACAACCGTCTGATACAGCGACTCCATTACTTCTGCATTACGCTGCACCAATCCACCTGTCAATCTCACGCTCCATCCTTCCCTCACTTGTGAACATGACTCAGAGATACTTGACTTCCTCAACTTGAGGCAGGGCCTCTCCAGTGTAGTGTAGGAACGTAGATTGAGCAATAAATCAGAGCCTTGCCTTTCGACTCAGACCCTTCTTCACCACAACAGTCTGATACAGACTGACACATGTCAATCTCAAGCTACATCGTTCCCTCACTTGTGAACAAGACTCAGATATACTCGACTTCCTCAACTTGAGGCAGGGCCTCTCCACCCACCTGGAGAGGGCAAGACAACTTTTACCAATCGAGAACCATGGCCTCGGATTTGGTGGAGCTAATTTTCATCCCAACTGCTTCACACTCGGCTGCAAACCATTCCAGTGCATGTTACAGGTCCTGGTTTGATGAAGAAAACAGGACAACATCATCTGCAAACAGCAGAGATGAGATTCTGTAGTCCCCAAACCAGACCCCCTCCGGCCCCTGACTGCACCTAGAAATTCTGTCCATAAAAACAATGAACAGAACCAGTGAC
Source organism: Boleophthalmus pectinirostris (assembly GCF_026225935.1). Lineage (NCBI taxonomy): Eukaryota > Metazoa > Chordata > Actinopteri > Gobiiformes > Gobiidae > Boleophthalmus > Boleophthalmus pectinirostris. The sequence continues at coordinate 4,918,875 of NW_026571541.1, read as the reverse complement.
AAAGGGCAGCCCTTGTGGAGTCCAACATGCCCTGGGAGCAGGTCTGACTTACTGCCAGCAATGTGAACACAGCTCCTCCTCTGGTCATACAGGGACTGGACAGCCCTTAGCTAGGGATCACTGACCACATATTCCCAGAGCATCATCTACAGGACACCATGAGGGACATGGTCAAATGCCTTCTCCAGATCCACAAAGCACATGTGGACTCACTGAACAAACTCCCATGCACCCCCGATCACCCGATGGAAAGTATAAAGCTGGTCCAGTGTTCTGCGACCGGGACGAAAACCACACTGCTCCTCCTGGATCTGACTATTGTTTAAATTCTCCTCTTCAGTACCCTGGCATAGACCTTACTGGGGAGGCTGAGGAGTGTGATTGCCCTATAGTTGGAACTCACCCTATAGTCCCCTTCTTAAACAGAGGGACCACCACCCCGGTCTGCTAATCCAGTGGGTCCCTGACCGCCACATGATCCTTCAAAGACAAGTCAGCCAGGACAACCCCACAACATCCAGAGACTTAGGACAGATCTCATGCACCATCGGAGCCTTGCCAACCCCCTCTGCTTTCTTCTCAGAAGACGTGATGGTGGGATTGAGGGGATCCTCAAAATATTCCTTCCACCGCTCAACACCATCCCCCAGTTGAGGTCACCAGCTCCCCACCTGCACTGTAAACAGTGTTGGTGAAGCACCACTTCCCCCTCCTGAGGTGCCAGACAGTTTGCCAAAATTCCTTTGCGGTTGACCAATAAAGTACTCCAATTCCATGGCCTCTATAAACTCCTCTCATGAGCCTCATGAATCTCACAAGCCAACAAGGCTCGATAGAACTCCTTCTTCAGCTTTTCAGAATCCCTTACTTTCCTTCACCACCAGGATTGCCACTGTAACAAGCACCAGAAACCTTGCAACCACAGATATGAGCAACTGCATTGACAATGGATAATAGGAGCTGGGTGAATGAGGCTCTCCAATTCCAGGTGTGGTCTTGACCCTGGTCGTAGAAAATTCTTCAAGTCCACTTATACAATGCCACAATAGAGGTTAGAAGAGATAGGAAGTATAGTAGTAGTAATAATAGCAATAGGCTAGATCAGAAGACCAGGGTTCGACTTGAAGGGAAGTGGGGTGTTTAATAAGACAGCCACACAGGCTTGTAGTGCTGAGTTGTGGTGTATTTACAGTGTACAAACAGAGATTATTTACAACATTTAGAGATATGCATTTCCATATGATTAAGCTCAGAGTCTATGATCAATGAGTTCAACGCATTTTAGTCCTTAGTCCGAGCCGAGATGAGCCGCAACAAAAGTTCATATAATCCACACGGGATCGCGACAAAAGACACAAAAAAAGAGTTCCAGGGATTGTTGTGATAAGGTGGGTAATTCCCAGCACAGTTCAATAAGAGCCCAGTGCCCACAGAAGGGGGCAGTGGGTGTTTGAGTGTGTGTGTGGGGTTGAGTGGCTGCTACGCCTCCTACTGCACTGGCAGATGCTTGCACTCTGAGTTTGGTTCAGGCTCTAGGCCTTAGCTCAACATCCAGTGTCTGGAGAGTCCAGTTTCTGGAACCTGGCCAGTTCCACTTAGTTAAATCTAATAGGATCACGACAGCACTTTGTCATGAAGGCAAGAGGCATCTGCTGCAGCTCAGTCACACCCCGGACCGACACAACACACAACTGAATGGTAGCGCGCGCGGCCATTTTTAAAGAGCTTGACTCACTAAGTCTTGTGATATGTGTGCGAAGTCTCGCGATAGTTGAGAACAACTGTGGCTAAAATATAAGGTAGAGATGGGCCAGGGACAGAAAAATACCTGGGTTACATTATTTTTTGGACAAACCAATTACAGCCGCATGGTTGTCATACAGTCCATCAAAGTCCTTTCAAAATATAATGGCATCATATAGAACAGCATCTATACCACCTCTCCCCCTGTTTAATAGTGCTTCAGCAGGCCACACTGTTTACTCCTTAGCCACGATGTTTCTTCTGATGTGTTTTTTTCTGATTGGTTTATCTGCCTGTCAAACACACAAGTCTGAATGCAGAGAAATGAGAGGGTCCTAGACTGCAGGTCATGAATATCCAAGTGTTACTGCATCTCATTGTACAATACCGTTTTCACCGTTTACTTCAGTGAAAATACTCTCTATTTTACACCGAAAGACACACAGAATAAAACAAAAATCATTTGTCAGTTCATCCTAATCATCATTTTATTTTTAGTCAGTACATTTTTACAGACATTTCTCATTTTGGACAGTTTCAGACCGTACATGAGTGGGTTAAACAGTGGCTGACAGGCGAGGTGATACAATGGCAGAATTATTCTCACAATAGGTGGCCAGTGGCTCATATTGAATCTGGTTTGAATAATTAAAAATAAAGCTCCGAAAGCCCCGTTCACCAGTGAGCAGATATGAGGAGTACAGGTGCTCGCAGCCTTTTGACGTGTCTGTTTGGAACCATTAAAACACACTTTAAAAATCTGAATATACGTGAAAATGATGATACATACAGGAAGCATTATAGTCACACTAGCAGCCACAAGTTCATACAAGTTGTTTACAGTTGTGTCAAAGCAGGACAGTTTCACAACACAGTAATTATCACAAAGAACAGTGTCAATAACATCTCCACATAGAGTCAAAGACGATGTGAGTATAGTGGTAATTAAAACAGCCACAAATGGAGGCAGCCATATTAAAATAAACAGAAATGCTACTTTTCTATTGTTCATGCAAGTGTTGTACTGCAGAGGAAAGCAGATAGCAACATATCGATCGTATGAAATCACTGACAAACTTGAGAACTCCACAGAACCGTAATAATAAATTGTGAAGATATGCGCAATACAAAAAGAATAAGAAACTTTGTGGACGTCTTGAGGGATCTGGGATAAGAGAAACGGATACAACGCAGTGCTGCCATAGAGTTCATTCACAAATAAACTACAAAGAAAAATGTACATAGGTTCATGTAGAGTTCTGTTCAAACATATGACGACAATGAGGAGCAGGTTGGAAAACACTATGAGAATATACACAGACAATATAATGACAAAATACAACCACTTCAGAGGCCCAGTGTCAAAGTAGGCTCCCAGAGTGAAATGGGAAACCTGACTGAAATTAACCATGATTCTCTTTCTGTTTCAAAATGTAATATTCACAACAACAATATTCATCGGCAAAATGTTTAAACTCAAGTACCGTGTTACTAACCAATATTTACCAGGTATAAACAGGTGCAGACAGAAGAGAGTATGTGGTACAGCTATTTAAAAGATAGGACCTAAAACAGATCGACGATAATCAATTATTATAATTAAACCTCCTTTTATAACATCAACAAAACTACAAGTATTCCAATTTCCAAATATTTGACTTCACCAACATCTTAAAAGGAAAATATAGTCATTCAAAAAACAATATCACGCATAAAACTTATATTAATAATATCCAAAAAGATTCCACACTATCTGATTACATTTTAGTTTAGTTTAAGATGTGTTTAAAGTCTTTAAAGTCATCGGATGGAGGATCATGGAGAGTCAGAGAAGTGGAGAGGGATCACCTAAACTGGACCTTTATCAAACTCTCTGTAGGCCCCTCCCAGTTCATACACTACAACAACATTTATCAAATGACGTATGGCAACAGTGGAAAAACTTCATGTCAACAGAACTGTCAATCAGAAATATTTAACCAATCATATGAAGTTTAGTTTAGATGCAAGTCAAAACTGCACATTTGTGAAATGTGGTGCAATACTTGTGATACATGACTTTTAATGCACAGAAGGTTGGTGATCAACTCCACAGGAAGTAGAGTCACTATCGCTAATCTGCTGTGTGGATGTAAACAGACACACGTCAGGATCTACTCTTACCTTTTTACTTTTAAAGATCACTTCACACTGGATTAATAGAACTGTTTTGTGGACTGGATGTCATTATTTGCGGAGGACTAATTCTATGGATAATATGGCTGAGGTGCTTAAATTTATAACTTTACTGGAGGTAAATAAAGTTTCCTCATAATTTTCACTGTTTCCTGAGTTTGTATTTTCCTCCATTATGTCCATCAGTCCTCTGCCCCTGATGCTCTCTTTTAATGGCTTTTATTACTCTATGAAGTCGTGAGTCTGGCCACTGTTGAACACTGTTGAGTTAAGCATTTCCCAAATCCCGTAGGAAGAAGGACAATAACGTCTTTCCCCTTGACAAAATTCGCTGATTGGCTGGTGCCCAGACTTGCACTTCCAGGGATTTTGGCGAACCGTCTATTGTATTTTGATTCCTAACCTAGTCTGGAGAGAAATGAAATTGAGGCACTAGGTGGAGCCAGCCTGGTTAGGAGAATGGGGCTACTCTTTTAAAGATCGCCTAAAACACCTTGAAAGCTCCACTTGAGGTGGCGATTCATTATTGATTTTCCAGTGCTCTAATAATGACTTCATAAATGATGTTTAGATTAGCAGTAGGACTTGATGTGCTGGAGCCAGTCAAACTCAGACACTTTCTCCATTTGTAAAGGCATAAAAGCAAAAATCACATCCCTAGACCAATGAGCCAGAATGCCTGAGGCCAACAGCCAACAGTTGACTGAGTGAAATCAGGTATGAATTTAGATTTTTTTTTAGTGGATGGTTTGGAACATCTGGGATCTTTACTGAAAACCTGCACAGACTGGAAAGCAGGATCCATGGTGTCCTTCAGGCTTTAACTTGTTGATGAAAACAGCAAATTCATGAAAATTCACTGTAACCAGACAAACAACACACTGCTGTAGAACCGGGCTCATCCGGGAGTTGAACCCGGGACCTCTCACACCCGAAGTGAGAATCATACCCCTAGACCAACGAGCCACATTTCCCCACTGAATGTACATTCATGGTAGGTTGCGGTAGGCTCAGAAAAATTGACAAAAATGGTAACCTGGTGCAGCTGTTACCAAATGGTTTGTTGGGTTGAAACATCTGGGATGGTATCCTCTAGACTTTAACTAGCTGATGAAAATGCCAGATTGGTGCAGCTGCTTCCAGATAAACTGCTGAACAGCAGGGCTCATCCGGGATTTGAAACCGGTATATTAAGCATTTCCCAAATCCCGTAGGAAGAAGGGCAATAACTTCTTTCCCCTTGATAAAATTCAACAAACATTCTCTTTATTCCGGCTTTAAATCCTCGATCTTGGGAATCATTGACAACACTGAATATATGTCTCTTCGCTGATTGGCTGGTGCCCAGACTTGCACTTCCGGGATTTTGGCGAACCGTCTATTGTATTTTGATTCCTAACCTAGTCTGGAGAGAAATGAAATTGAGCGGAGGCACTAGGTGGAGCCAGCCTGGTTAGAAGAATGGGGCTACTCTTTTAAAGATCGCCTAAAACAGCCTTGAAAGCTCCACTTGAGGTGGCGATTCATTATTGATTTTCCAGTGCTCTAATAATGACTTCATAAATGATGTTTAGATTAGCAGTAGGACTTGATGTGCTGGAGCCAGTCAAACTCAGACACTTTCTCCATTTGTAAAGGCATAAAAGCAAAAATCACATCCCTAGACCAATGAGCCAGAATGCCTGAGGCCAACAGCCAACAGTTGACTGAACATCTGGGATCTTGATTAAAAACCTACACTTAGGCTTTAACTAATTAATGAAAACAGCAAATTCATGAAAATACACTGTAACCAGACAAACAACACACTGCTATAGAACCAAGCTCATCCATGAGTTGAACCCAGGACCTCTCGCACCCAAAGCAAGAACCATACCACTAGACCAACAAGCCAGCATGCCTACTCACATGGAGTCAATAACTGATTCCGTCAAATTGGGATTCTTTCACCCAGTGACCAGGTGGTTTGTTGGGTTGGAACATGTGGGAATCATTGAATGAACCTGCATAGACCGGCAAGCAGGATCCATGGTGTCCTCTAGGCTGAAACCACTCGATGAAAATGTCAAGCTGTTTCAGCTGTTACCAGATAATAACCACACACCGCCGAGAAGCAGGGCTCTTTCGGGATTTGAACCATAGACCTATCGTACCCTAAGCGAGAATCATACCCCTAGACCAACGAGCCACACTTCTCCATCAAAAGCAGGATCCATGGTGTCCTTTAGGCTTTAACTAGTTGATGAAAACAGCAAATTCATGAAAATTCACTGTAACCAGACAAACAACACACTGCTGTAGAACCGGGCTCGTCCGGGAGTTGAACCCGGGACCTCTCACACCCGAAGCGAGAATCTGAATCTTAAACTGGTGCAGCTGTTACCAAATCTTTTGTTGGGTTGAAACGTCTGGGATGGTATCCTCTAGACCAGGGGTGGGCAAACTTCCTGGCTCGTGGGCCACATAGGGTCCTAAAGTTTGACTGAAGGGCCGGACAGAAGACAGGACATAACGTGTTAAGAGCTCAGATTCATTACATTCTTATTCACATTTATCTAGGACTTCAGACGTGCTACACGTTTCATCACTACTGTGAAAGATTCAGAACATAAAAACTGTTGAGACCTGTTCCACTGCACAACATGAGTGAATGTATATCCTGAGTTCACCGTTTTCGAATATGACTGGTAACAGCTCAAAAACAAAGCTCACGTCATACAACCACAGATACACACCTGTGAGTGTGATAAAACCTGACTCCAAATGTTGTACACATTAATAATTACAACTCAGAGTCCATAATTTTCTTTGATTGACTTTTACCAACTCAAAATGGAAGCAGTGCAGTCTTTTATCTTAAGCACCAACTACTTCACTCAAGGTCCGAATAACTCCTGTAAGAACACTTTCCCATAAAGCATTGCAGCCAACATAATACGTCGCAACTCAATGTATATATAGTGCACCATCTACTAGGAAACGCTGGAAATGCATGACAAATAAAACATCAACAAGGTTTATTATTGTAATTTATTCCAGTTCGGCGGGCCGGATTAAAAGATTTAAAGGGCCGCATACGGCCCCCGGGCCGTAGTTTGCCCACCCCTGCTCTAGACTTTAACTAGCTGATGAAAAAGCCAGATGGGTGCAGTTACTCCCAGATAAACTGCTGAACAGCAGGGTTCAACCGGGATTTGAACCCTAGACCTCTCACACCCTAAGCTAGAATCATATCCCTAGACCAATGAGCCACGCTTCACTCCTGAAGGCCCATTCATGGTAGGTTGTGGTAGGCTCACAATAATTGATGAAAATGGTAACTCAGTGCATCTGTTACCATATGGTTTGTTGGGTTGAAACGTCTGAGATCTTAACTGAAAGCCAGCATAGTGTGGAGGATCCATGGTTTCCTCTAGGCCAGGGGTGTCCAAACCTTTTTCATCAAGAGCCACATATTTAAACACAGATGAAGCAGAGGGCTGATCGAGGGCCGTAGATTCAGCTTTGATCACATTTGTTTACATTTTGCAGAAACAAAACTTAAGACCACATGGCTAATTAGCATAAACTGTTAGCGCTGATAAAACAGCTTGCTCCTTGTGCCACTGATGCGATCAGCTTCTGTCGGACTAAAGGACACAACTCAGTGTAATATGTGTATTGTTTTTGTGACAGAAGAGGCACTAATGATGGTAAGTGTGTTCTGTGCATGTGTTGTATAGGAGATAGTTCATGGTTTAGCACACAAGTGCAGGTCAGACGAGTGCAGATTGTATGTGTGCAGGTTTAGCACAGCTCTTTATTTTACAGTCATTTCACTCATGTATGGTCACTTTATTTATGTTGGTCACTTTATTTATGTTGGTCACTTTATTTATGTTGGTCACTTTATTTATGTTGCTACTGTTGCGGTGAAAAGACTGGAAAGTGTTTGTCTTTTGGACGCATGCACACTCAACTTTATGTTGCAGTAACCGGGATACTGCGCATACATGCCACCAGTGTTGGGAAGGTTACTTTTAAAATGTAATCCCCTACAGATTACAGATTACACACCCCAAAATGTAGTTTGTAACGTAATCCATTAAATTACTTAAAGTGAGTAACGTAATCTGATTACTTTGGATTACTTGATATTGTCATGTTTTTTTAAACGACATGAATGTAGCAACCACATCCTGAAAATTCTTGTTTGTTGTCTTCAAATTGTCTGAGCCCAAGTCTCCATGAATAAACAACTGTTTACTGTAGAGAAACAAAGACCACGAGATCTTAATATAAGAGGTTTTGTCTGTTAAAAGACAGAAACAAGATCAGCTTTTCCTTCACCAGATTAAAAAATATTATTGATAGAGAAATTTTTTTTTATATGAGATCACCTTAAATTATGTCAACCTACTGTTAGGTGTCATGTTGTTTAGACCTGGTTTAGTCCTGGTTTAGTCCTGATTTTTAGACCTGGTTTACTCCTGATTCTAGTTCAGGTCTTTAGTTCTGGTTTAGTCGTGGTTTAGTCCTAGTTTAAACCTGGTTCAGTCCTGCTTTAGTCCTGGTTTAGTCCTGGGTTAGTTCTGGTTTAGTCCTGGTTTAGTTCTGGTTTAGTCCTGGATTAGTCCTGGTTTAGTCCTGGTGTTAGTTCTGGTTTAGAGGCGCACAGGAGGAAGCGCGGTTTACGCGAGAAAACACGGTCCACTCGCGGCGCACGAGACGTCGGTGTCCGCGCTGTAACTACGGAAGGAGACGTGGTCCGCGGGTTGTCAGGTTGATGACGATGATGAAAGGTGTGTGTTTGTGTGTGTTTGTGTTTGTGTGTGTTTGTGTTTGTGTGTGTTTGTGTGCGTGTCCACTCATGTGGCAGGTCACTATAGGACAGTGGTGCAGATATTATGAATCTATGCAGGTTGTTTTCACCAGTGCCAGTAGCTCCTGTTTCACATTTAAGTTGTAGGCGATTTTATATTTGTTTTTTTTTTATATATATATATATATCTCACATCGGGAGAAGAATTTCCAAGACACAAATGCGTTTTTACCAATGCACTGCTGCTTCCACTGTGTGACTGACACCGCCAACTTTAACATGACGTTTACATCGCTCTTACTGCGCGCGTTCTGTTTGGTTTCCGGCAATGAGTGAAATTACCGAAATAAAAAAATAAATAAATGCGAGGTAGCACAAAATGTGAAAACAGGAAAATACCGCCTTGTAATCCACTTATTTCAGCAAAGTAACTGTAATCCAATTACCACTTATTGAAACAGTAACTGTAACTGAATACAGTTACTCATAATTTGTACTCTGATTACGTAACGGCGGTACATGTAATCCGTTACTCCCCAACACTGCATGCCACAGTATCCCAGTTACTATCGGAATAAACCAGCTACAGTATCCCGGTTTCTAATAACCGGGATACTACCATAAGCGGGATACTGAAACCGGGGTACTGCATATACATGCACCATGAAGAAACCGGGATACTTAAAAAACCCGACCATCACCCATGCCTTCAGATAATGTGTATCAAATCTGAGCCTGTTCGGGTGACTGCCTTGCAAAAAAATGCAAAGAAATATTTAATCCAACATGGCTGACATCCAGGAGAATGGACGGCATATAATATTTTTTAACATGTCTTGTCATGATCTAATTTTTGTGATTCTACAGGCTTTTTCCCTGGCACAATTCCTTTTCCTTATTGCAATTTTTTTTTGTGTGGTGGCACTGAGACGTATTCCTACGTCATGGTGAGGGTTAGTGACCTTCTCGTCAGTGCACTTATGTGGCTTTATGATACTAATAGGCCCATCACCAGTTTCTGGCACTCAGGCCTAATAAAACCATACAATTCTGTCAAAGTTGCCTGGTCTCTGTTCCAACATTTCCAAAGGTTTGTTCCAAATATGAGCCTATTCTTACCCATACCATAACCCTGAACATGTATGACCCTAACCCAAACTAAACCAGACATGAAAAGGTAAAACCTACATAAAAACCTAAATGTGGTTCACTTAATGTGTGGAGATAATGTTCAAAGTGTTTGGGTGCAGTTGAATCCAGGAGACAACTTTCTCTTTGACGTCATGATTTTGTGACTGGGGAGGATCTGATAAATGTCACTTGTGTCAGGCCCTCAGAGCCACTTGAGGTTTTTGGTGCAGCTCAGCTCCCACTCTAACCAAATTATGACTTAAATATCTGTCCACAAACAAGAAGATATTTTTTTTTCATCCATGTTTTGGTGTTTTTGGGGTATGATATGCATTTTCAGATTTCACAACAGAAATCTATATCAGTTTTATTCACTCTGCTTTTAACTTTGTTTTCCTTTCTGTCCTAATTTAAAGTGTTATTTTAATGAATGAGGATGTATAAGGTAATTTAATATGTTGCATTTTGAGTCAGTTTTTGTACTTAATGGATGAAAATGATTGTGCACTTTTGCAACACTTCTTTATAATGTTCAAAACATTATTAAATGTTATAATTCTGTTTTCCTTTGTGAAAACTGAGCAGCTTTTCTTTGCTTTACTGAATAGCTGAATGGTTTCTAAGACCACATACCTTGAGATAGCAGTGATAATGCTGTTTAAAAAGCTTCATGTACACTTATAATTTTACTATGTGATAGGTCAGTTTCACTTATAGTGTTTTTACAAACCAAAAGCTATGGTGAATTTCACTCAGGTTTCCTATTTCACTCTGGGAGCCTACTTTGACCCTGGGCCTTTGCGGTGGTTGTATTTTGTCATTATATTGTCTGTGTATGTTCTGATAGTGCTGTCCAACTTGCTCCTTATTGTGGTCATATGTATGAATACTACTCTACATGAACCTATGTACATGTTTCTATGTAGTTTATTCATCAATGAGATAAATGGCAGCACTGTATGTTTACTTTTCATTGCATATCAAATCCTTCAAGATGTCCACACAATTTCATATAATTTATGTTTTCTTCAAATATTCTTGCTGTATTCTTACCTCGGAGTGAATTTCACAAACCTGGCTATTATGTCATATGATCGATATGTGGCCATCTGCTTTCCTCTGCACTACAACACTCACATGACCCCGAGGAAAGTCACCTGTCTCATTGTTGTCATTTGGTTGTCTCCATTAGTGGCTGTTGGAGTAACAATTGTTCTCACTGCATCTTTAAAACTTTGTGGAAACATCATAGACTCTGTTTATTGTGATAACTACCTCATCATCAAACTGGCCTGTTCTGAGGCAACAGTGAATAACTTTTATGAATTAGTTGCTTCTATGGTCTTTATCTCTGTACCTGTAATAGTTATTTTCTTTACATATATACAGATTTTTCGAGTGTGTTTTAATGGAACCAAACAGACACGGCAGAAGGCTGTGAGCACCTGCACACCACACCTCTTCTCTGTTGTAAACTTTGCTTTTGGAACGGTGTTCCAAATTGCCCAAACCAGGTTTGATCTGAGTCATTTGCCTCAAATGTTGAGAATAATTTTATCATTATATCATCTGACATGTCAACCTCTGTTAAACACACCAATGTATGGACTGAGTCTGACAAAAATCAGAAATCTGTGTAAAAATATATTTTTTAGCTCAAGAAATGCTGTGAATATGATCCAGATGACTTGATGGTCAACATCAATTGCAACCAATATATTTATCCTTAAGTTTTCTCTTTTTATGTATTAATTTTTCTCCAGCGAATGACCAAGCCTAGCTCAAGGTCTGGAGATACAGTAGGTCCCTGGACACTGTGCTGTGGCCCTCACTGCTCGTTTACCCATGCACAATTAAAGAAAAGGTCAAATACAGAGGGCAAATTTCCCTCCAGGGACAGTAAAGTGTGCTTTAATGAAAACATATTGTGCATACTAGTTTGCCTGGAATCCAGAAAATGCACTTCTCGAGCACTTTGTAAAGTACTTTTGGTTACTGTTTATGTCTCCCCATGGGTGTGACTGACAGGTGGATTATGGAAAATAAACAAATGAAGTCCTTAGGAAACATGAATGACATGGTAATAAAGCAATGCATTTGTTGTGAACACAATTTGATCACAGAACCAGTCCAGTGGAATCTTAAAGTGTTAAAAACTGTGCAGGAGCAGTCTGGATTTTTAGCTGTGACCCAATAATCCAGGCAAGTACAAACAGAGCAATATTTCTGAGCTCAGAGAAGACGACTTTGGATTAATGGATTAATGAAACAAGTTTAAATGAAGTAAAATACAACTTCAGTTACGTTTTTGATGATGAGACTATACATATAATATAACACGGTTATTGTCTTTAAAAATATGTGAATTTTGCATAATATGTGTCCTTCCGCAAACTCTGAATGTGCTTTGATGCCAACAAAAAGAAATACTAATAAAACCATACAATTCTGTCAAAGTTGCCTGGTCTCTGTTCCAACATTTCCAAAGGTTTGTTCCAAATATGAGCCTATTCTTACCCATACCATAACCCTGAGCATGTATGACCCTAACCCAAACTAAACCAGACATGAAAAGGTAAAACCTACATAAAAACTTAAATGTGGTTCACTTAATGTGTGGAGATAGTGTTCAAAGTGTTTAGGTGCAGTTGAATCCAGGAGACAACTTTCTCTTTGACGTCATGATTTTGTGACTGGGGAGGATCTGATAAATGTCACTTGTGTCAGGCCCTCAGAGCCACTTGAGGTTTTTGGTGCAGCTCAGCTCCCACTCTAACCAAATTATGACTTAAATATCTGTCCACAAACAAGAAGATGTTTTTTTTTCATCCATGTTTTGGTGTTTTTGGGGTATGATATGCATTTTCAGATTTCACAACAGAAATCTATATCAGTTTTATTCACTCTGCTTTTAACTTTGTTTTCCTTTCTGTCCTAATTTAAAGTGTTATTTTAATGAATGAGGATGTATAAGGTAATTTAATATGTTACATTTTGAGTCAGTTTTTGTACTTAATGGATGAAAATGATTGTGCACAACAATGGTTATGTCCTCATTATTAAATGTTATAATTCTGTTTTCCTTTGTGCAAATTGAGCAGCTTTTCTTTGCTTTACTGAATAGCTGAATGGTTTCTAAGACCACATACCTTGAGATAACAGTGATAATGCTGTTTAAAAAGCTTCACGTACACTTATATTTTACTATGTGATAGATCAGTTCCTCTTATAGTGTGTGTATAAACCAAAAGGAGAGCGATGGTGAATTTCACTCAGGTTTCCTATTTCACTCTGGGAGCCTACTTTGACCCTGGGCCTTTGCGGTGGTTGTATTTTGTCATTATATTGTCTGTGTATGTTCTGATAGTGCTGTCCAACTTGCTCCTTATTGTGGTCATATGTATGAATACTACTCTACATGAACCTATGTACATGTTTCTATGTAGTTTATTCATCAATGAGATAAATGGCAGCACTGTATGTTTACTTTTCATTGCATATCAAATCCTTCAAGATGTCCACACAATTTCATATAATTTATGTTTTCTTCAACTATTTTTGCTGTATTCTTATATCGGAGTGAATTTCACAAACCTGGCTATTATGTCATATGATCGATATGTGGCCATCTGCTTTCCTCTGCACTACAACACTCACATGACCCCGAGGAAAGTCACCTGTCTCATTGTTGTCATTTGGTTGTCTCCATTAGTGGCTGTTACAGTAACGATTGTTCTCACTGCATCTTTAAAACTTTGTGGAAACATCTTGGACTCTGTTTATTGTGATAACTACCTCATCATCAAACTGGCCTGTTCTGATACAACAGTGAATAACATTTACGAAGTGATCACTGCTGCAGTTTTTGTCTCAATACCTATAATAGTTATTTTCTTTACATATATACAGATTTTTCGAGTGTGTTTTAATGGAACCAAACAGACACGGCAGAAGGTTGTGAGCACCTGTACACCACACCTCTTCTCTGTTGTAAACTTCGCTATTGGATCTTCATTCCAAATTGCCCAAACCAGGGTTGATCTGAGCCATTTGCCTCAAATGTTAAGAATAATGTTATCATTATATCATCTGACATGTCAACCTCTGTTAAACACCCCTATGTATGGCCTGAGTCTGACAAAAATCAGAAATGTGTGTAAAAATATAATTTCTAGGTCAAGAAATGTTATGACTACTGCTTAATGATCAGTCACAGTCAAGAATTTTGTACATATATATATATATATATATATATATATATATATATATATATATATATATATATATATATATATATATATATATATATAATTAGGGCCGGGCACGTTAACGCGTTAACTTTGCGTTAACTAATTAAGTCATTAACGCCAACAATTATTTTAACGCCGTTAACGCAGTTTTTTATTATTTATTTATTTTATTGTAAACGTCTGTTTCTCACTGGCTTTTATTTTGAAAAAGTCCACCGCGAGCGTTTCTTTAAGTTTGACGTCTTTTCTTGACACTTTTTTCACTTTTTTCTGACCACGTGAGATGCAACGTGCCCGAGCCTCCGCGAGCCACGGGCCCGGCCGCGGGTTCGGCCGCAGGCTCCGACTCCCGTCGCGGCTCCAGCCGCGGGTTCAGCCGCGGACACCAGCTCTGAGCTGAGCTTATTTCTTTAGTTCAGTGCTGGAGTCACTGATTTACCCAGATACCATTGGAAGAAAAAATGTGATTGGTCCATTTCCATTCCATTATATTAACCCTTTGTTTCCTAAGAAATATCAGTCCAAGTTTATAACAGTCATCTAGAAATTATTACTAGTGAAGAGTTCATTACTCACAGCATAAGAAATATTAAATAAATATATTAGTAGTACAAACGTCCATTCAATATTTTTTCTTGAGCCTTCCCTGAATACCTTGAAGACTCTGAGGTTCCCCTGTGAAAGAAATGCTGTTTGCACAACAAATGTGTGGCTCTTTCATTTACATTTTCAATAAAAGAGCGCTATACTCTACTTTTTAATTCATTAATTGGTTTTGCGAATAACATGCGATTAATCGCTCAAACTCATGCGATTAATCACGATTAAAAAAAAATTTATTTTTGCCCAGCCCTAATATATATATATATATATATATATATATATATATATATATATATTATATATATATATATATATATGCCGCTGCCTACTTCATACAATGATGAGAGACAATAAAGCTGACTGATGATGTAGACTCAGACAACGCCCTGCCAAAAAAGGTCCACGTCATGTGGAACAAGACGGAAATGGGCGAGATGAGAGATCTGATGTACACTTCAGCAGCAGTGATCCTAGAGGTGCTGGGTTACAAGAGCAACCATGGGAGTCCTGAGAAAATCCCCCCAAGGAAAAAATGGTTGGAGGCTAAAATCAGGATGGCGCAGAGTGAAGTGAGCCACCTGTCAGAGGCCCAAAAAGATGCAATGAAAAAGATGGCCAGCCCCCTAAGGAGTTACATGGGAGACAGTGAAGCCAGACGAATAAACTGCCACACAACCTGTGAAAGTGTACGCTCAGTGGCAGAGTAATAACACCGGAGCAGACCCACCAAGACTGAAGACTGAACGATACAAGAAAGGCATATGGGAGAGGGAGGCATCACATAACTCTGATGCACATTGGCTGATGACTCTGAGAGAAGACCACACCAACCTCCCTGAACAGAATCCAGTCACCATCACTGATGTAGACATTCAGGAAAGAGTCTCAGGCCCTGACATGATCCACACCTACTGGCTAAAAAAACTCACTGCCCTCCATGATCACGTGTCAGTGCAAATGAACAAGCTGCTAAGGAATGAGATTCACTTTGAATGGCTAACCAAAGGACGTATGATCCTGATCATGAAGGATCCCTCAAAGGGGACAGTACCATCCAACCTTCGGTCAATAACTTATCTCTCCACAACATGGAAGCTCATGTCAGACATCATTGCAGCTAAGATAAGTGGGCACATGGATCAATATATGAAAACAGCACAGAAGGGCATTGGCAAAAACACCAGGGAAGCCAAACAGCAACTCCTGCTAGACCGAACAATCGCCTGTGACTGCAGAGCCTGTCAGACCAACCTGTGCATTTCCTGGATTAATTACAAGAAGCCTATGACTCAGTGCCACACACATGGATCACTGAGTACAATATCAACAGGACTCAAAGGGCCTTCATTGCAAACTCAGTGAGGTTGTGAAAAATCACCCTTTAAGCCAATGGGAAGCCACTGGCACAAGTGTCCATCAAATGTAG
This sequence comes from Boleophthalmus pectinirostris, assembly GCF_026225935.1. Taxonomy (NCBI): domain Eukaryota; kingdom Metazoa; phylum Chordata; class Actinopteri; order Gobiiformes; family Gobiidae; genus Boleophthalmus; species Boleophthalmus pectinirostris. The sequence continues at coordinate 4,902,746 of NW_026571541.1, read as the reverse complement.
CATATATCAAGGAGACTCACTGTCCGCACTGCTGTTCTGCATAGGTCTGAACCCCCTCAGCCAAATCATCGACTGCACTGGCTATGGAAACTGACTCAGAAATGGGGCCACCATCAGTCACTTCCTCTATATCAAATCAAATCAAGTCAAACTTTATTTATAAAGCGCTTTTCATACGAAAATGTAATGCAAAGTGCTTTACAGTGATTAAAACAATCCCACATTTCATCAGCTGTACATTAAGAGCGAACGAGACATCGACTCACTGATCCACACCACCAGGATCTACAGCACAGCCACTGGAATGTCATTTGGGCTTAAGAAAAGTAGTCGGATGGAGGAAAGGTAGTCGACACAGGGGGTCTCACTTCCAGAGGGAACAACAGCAGACCTTGAGGACAGTTGCAAGTACCTTGGTATCCCACAAGCAAATGGCAAACTCGAAGAGGCTACAAGGAAAGCAGCTACTGCCAAACACCTGCAACAAGTGAAGCAAGTCCTGAGCAGATCAATGGCAAGAACAAGACCTAGCAGGAATCACCCACTGGCCAAAGGAGGAGCTACAGACCACAGATGACATGAAAACTCCTGACCATGCATGGAGGGTTCCATCCCAAATCCAGCACCCTGAGACTCTACGTGAGCTGGAAGGAAGGAGGCTGAGGACTAGTGAGTGTGGGAACCACTGTCCAGGATGAAACATCCAAGCTCCATGAGTACATCAAGGACAAGACCCCGACAGATGACGTGCTCAGAGAATGTCTGAATGGAAGAGGTGCTAGAGGGACTATCATGGCAGGAAAAGCCCCTACATGGGGTGTACCACCAAAACATAACTGAACTGGCTGATATCAAGAAATCCTATGAATGTCTTGAGAGAGAAAACAACAGACATCTCAGTCCAGAAAAGCACAGTACTGCTGGAACAGCAAAGATACTGCGTAGAACTCTCACGCGCCCAGGCCTCTGGTAGAGGACCTGAGCTGGATGAGGGTAAGAGACCAACCACCGTGGAATATGTATATATCATGGAGGAAAGTTCAGGAGACAGACAGTTACTCTAGAAGAGCTGGACAGAGCCGTAGAAGGTCCTCAAACCACCAGCAGGACCCATATCTGCTCCTTTGTGCAGGAGGAACAGGTTGAGTTCTGTCCGTGCCCTACAGAAGGACCTCCAGCAGGACACTGGTGTGAATGTCTCTGCCTAAACAATCAGAAACAGACTTCATGAGGGGGGTTTGAGGGAGTCACGTCCTGTAGTGGGCCCTGTGCTCACCACCCAGCACCATAGAGCTCCACACTCTGCTGCCTGTTTGATGGTGGGTAAGTGATGGTCTGGGGAGGCAGATCCATGGAGGGGTGCACAGACCTTCAGAAAATTGTAGTCTGACTTCCATCATGTATCAGGATGAAATCCTTGAACCCACTGTCAGACCCTACTCTGGTGCAGTAGGGCCTGGGTTTCTCCTGACACAACAATGCCCATCCTCATGTGGCAAGAGTCTGCAACCAGAACCTGGAGGATGAAGTACTGATAGAATTAATTGGCCCTCACAATCACCTGACATAAAACCGATAGAACACCTCTGGGACATTATGGGAACATCACACAAGACCTCGTCTAATTAGGAGCCTGCCATGACGTTGTTGAACATGCAGACAAGTACGTGCAGGCCACACAAGATAATGAGAATCATTTTGAGTTGCAGAAATAAAATTTTGCCAAAATGAACTAGCCTGGACTAGCCATGATTTTACTTAAATTATCAGGAAGTCTATAAAATGAAGCTTTCTGTAGGCTGAAAATTTAATTTCCATTAAAGGAGGTGTCATACTTTTGTTCCTAAGACATTGCCCTGCCCATATTTGTATTTTTTGTACTCAACACCCCCATGACCCCCCTTGATCTCCCATGACCAAAGCACATTTGTGTCCGTGTGTCCCTGCCCAACCTCGATCACTATTTGCCATGAATCATGAAAAACATGATAAATATGATCAAAGCATTCACATATTTCAACAAGTTGGTGAGTTAAATATGCTCCCACCAAGTGTGTTCTGGTAAGTTTGGACATTTTTAATCACCACTGAAGCTATAAGACAGTTGTGACAAGCACAAGTGGGAATGATTTGAGATTGTTTTTAACCATTGTATTCTGTGTGCTGTAATACAATGATTTTAATGCATCTGTTTTATTCCACTTCCTGCTCGTTGCCCTGCCAACAGGTCAAATGACTATCCCCTCCTACGCTGTGTGCGCAGCCATCAACACATCTGGGTTTTAGTGAGAAAAAGGCATAAACAAAAGTAGAGAGGAGTAGACTGTCAGGAGAATTTGAGGGGCATGGATAGGTGGGCGTGACGGAGGCAGGACGGCCAGGATGTGGAGCCTCAGACGATCCCAGCTGCCAAGAGAGAACGTGCAGAGAGAGCACTGGGCAGTAGGCATGGAGCGCCGCGATCCCCGGAAAGACTGACAAATACTTTATTAATCCCGAAGGAAATTCGAGTTTTGCTGTAGCAAATTGTTGCAGTTGATGTTACTGCAACATTTCCACTTCGGGTCTAGCCTATGCTGCCCTACAAACACAGAACACTATGACAACTGTAACATCCAAAACCATAAGTGAAACTATGGCAGAACGGCGTAACAGTTGTTATGGCACTGAGCCTTTGTTTCACCCACTGGAGTTGAGGTAAGATGTTCTTGTATCACCAGGCATCAAGAGAGATGTTATGGTGCTGCAGTGATGTTACTGTACTCTGTCTTTGTCGTCTATCAAAGTTTGTTGCTCTTTGTCACTAAAGCATGTAGCATAAACAGAACACTTCACTGAAATAAAGTTAAGGCTGTGGAGTGCTTGTTTGTGTTGTGTGTATAATGTGATAGCATAATGGCTAACAACTCTCGTGGAAACATGTTGGTGGAGATGGCCTCAAAACCCAGACATCAAGTGCAAGGTAAGAACAAAGCCTTCCAAAAACATGATGAAGTTTATTATCTAAAACTATGATACATTTTCAATTGCATTCTAGTTCAGATAGCCAGTGAGAAAAATGTAGCACAACTGTGGCCAGACAAACTGCTTCAAGTAAGAAATCAGAAACAAAGCAAGATGAACAAACCATGATATCTATAAATCATGGTACGATAGGTTGTTATTAAGCTTATTCATGGTCATTCAGAGGTTTCGGCAGAGTGATGGTTCAGATCTGCCAATGTGACAGCTCGGAGTTAGCTGTCAGTGGCGAGTAACTTCGATGCTGATTCACCTCCTCACAGTCTAGCTTCAGATCAGACCTCTAAAACTAATTATTAAATATTAAATACACAGGCATCCTACCTTTCCATGCAAGTCGATATGATCTACGGCTGGGGTTTTCAAATTGGGTAAATGTGAGCCTCCCTTTAGAGCAGGTAAAGACCCCCCACCACCACAATTCCCCAAAATCCAAAAGTTTAGTCCTGGTTTAATCCTGGTGTAGTTCTGGTTTAGTCCTGACCTGCCAATGGGTAATTATTACCAAGGGTCCTCTATCTGGTGCTCACAAAAACAAAAAGAACAAGTGTAAGTAAATCAAACTTATATTAACTAAAATGTGTGCTAATTAGTATATAAGTCTAAATAAAGTATGTGTAATGTGATTAACTTAATGTAAATGAAATTATACTGACACTATGGAGTGGTGGCAGAGGTGTCCACCACTCTCCAGTTCTGCTTCGACTCAAGGCACACTGCCGCCGTCGCCTTGTCACTGTTGTTTTTGATTTATGGATGTGCATCGAGGACTATGTGCCGCATCGAGGTCATTGCCACAATGTTAGGAGGCTAGGATTTAAAAATGGTGTTTGTGTAAACAAAATGAAGAGGGAAAGTGGAATATTGGAAATGTATGTAGAGCAGATGTAGAGGGAACCAATCACAGCCCTTATTGTCTGTGTCATTTCCCATGCTGTCTGCATTGTTTAGTTAGAAAATGTTGGTGGTGCATGTCAGTCGATGCAGACACTCAGCAGAGGGGGTTCACGGCAACGCAGACTCTGCATCGCGACACAGACGATTTGACGCATGACCATAAATTGGACTTTAGGTCAATTTTGAGTTCAATATTTTTGCATGCAAACATTTCTTCATTATAGCAACTAGTTGTCAAATTTTAGGAGCCCTGTAATACTTTTGTCTGGACAAAACAGAAACTAATTTTTCATTTTCTCAATTTCACACTCTGGCGAGTTAAGATCTTTTGCCTTTATAGGGCAGTTTGTGTCTCAGTCAAAGGTCAAGTGCAGTTTAACAGGAGGACTGGTCAGGTAGGGTCAGCAGTTTGAGCAAATGAAGAACCAAAAATGCCCCTTCTCTGTGTCCTGCTGCATCACAGCAGTTTCCAGAGGGAAGCAGATGAACACAACAGGAAAAGCCTCGTTTAATCCACTGTGGTGTTTCAGTTGGTGATGAAATGGTACGGTCCTTCAAAGTGTTTTCTCTGGATTATCTTCTGCCACATTTGTTGTCACCCAAGCCAACCACAGGAGCAGCACCCATGCACGGCTTGGTTGGAGGGCACCATGAGGCAGAAGATCAGAAGTGAGCATGAGGCTTTGCAGTAGTGCTCTAATTAAAAGGTTTATGGCCAGAGGCCTGTGTTAGTTGGGCATGTGCTGGCTTTGTGTTGAGGAGGACGAGGTGGTGGCAGTTCGGTGGAGGAGCCAGCTGGCCCGTACAACCTCACCTGTGAACGGTGTCGGAGGAGCCTCAGTCCCACTGTTCTGCTGGCGAAGTCCAGTCACATGCAGGAGCATGAAGACACTAGGACATTCACTGATGCTTTTTAGGTTGCATTCACACTAGAACTTTAGAACTGCGCCATGCTCAAGCACGACTGCACAGGGTTCTATGTTCCACACTCACACTTGTACATCTGAGCTGGGCCATGACCCGATGACGTCATCACGCGGTGCTGTTTGTTTACATGTGCTGATGCTTTTAGCGGAAAAAAATTTCTATTAGGGGCAGAAATATCTATTAAACAGTGAGGCAGATGTGCATCCTCTTGTGATAGATGCTCCTCCGTGAGTTTATGGAGATAAAAACAGCATGGAGCAGTAAGGACAGCTAGAGACGAGAGGCAGCTAAACTTCTGTCTGTTCTTACTGAAGGTAAGTGTGGGTTTGCAGTGTGTTTTGAAGCAGATTTTATTTAATGTTTTTCTCATATGAGTAACATCAGTGCTGAGTTTCTTGTTTAGACTACATGTTGTCTGTTCTGATCTGCATGCAAGTGTTATACACTGCATATAGTGTTCCTGTGCTTTGATTATAGTGATCATAAAATAATTTGATCTGGTCAAGTGGTTGTCAGTTGCTTTAACAGCCCTGATGTCTCATAGTTTGTTGTGTTTGGTGGCTAACACTAACTTTGTCACTGAAAATGCATTGGAGATAAAGGAATAGAATTAGCCTATGGAATACATGTGTTCTGTTTACAAACTCTGTAAATGGACAAATTTTGAATATGTTTTGATGCCAAAGAATATTACTAAAATACCACATCACTGTGTTAAAGTTTCCTGGCCTCTGCTCCCACATTTCAATGACGTCATGATTTTGTGAGTTGGGAGGATTTGATAAAGGCCAGTTTGTGTCAAGCCCTCAGATCCACATGGGTCTCTCCACTGGTGCAGCTCAACTCCCACTCTAACTCTATCCAAGTTTTTGATGTATACTTATGCATTTAACTTTGGAACTCCTAGTTCTTTTAAATGAGTGAGGATGTATAATTTAATCAAACATGTTACAATTTAACTGAGTTTTGTACATAATTGATGAAAATGATTGTGCACATTTGCTACACTGCTTAAACATTTAAGTTTTTAATGAATGCACATTTACTCAGAACCATAAGCAATAGCTGTTGTGTCCTTCTTATTAAATGTGCTAATCGTCTTTGTTTTGTTTTGTTTTTTTGCTCATGCACCTTGAAAGAACAGTGATAATGCTATTTGTAAAGCCTTGTTTACACTACTATTTTACTATGTGATAGATCAGTTCCACTTATAGTGTTTTTACAAACCAAAAGCTATGGTGAATTTCACTCAGGTTTCCTATTTCACTCTGGGAGCCTACTTTGACCCTGGGCCTTTGCGGTGGTTGTATTTTGTCATTATATTGTCTGTGTATGTTCTGATAGTGCTGTCCAACTTGCTCCTTATTGTGGTCATATGTATGAATACTACTCTACATGAACCTATGTACATGTTTCTATGTAGTTTATTCATCAATGAGATAAATGGCAGCACTGTATGTTTACTTTTCATTGCATATCAAATCCTTCAAGATTTTCATTCAATTTCATATAATCTATGTTTTCTTCAAATATTTGTACTTTATTCTTATGGAGGAGTGAATTTCACAAACCTGGCTATTATGTCATATGATCGATATGTGGCCATCTGCTTTCCTCTGCACTACAACACTCACATGACCCCGAGGAAAGTCACCTGTCTCATTGTTGTCATTTGGTTGTCTCCATTTGTGGCTGTTGGAGTAACAATTGTTCTCACTGCATCTTTAAAACTTTGTGGAAACATCTTGGATTCTATTTATTGTGAAAACTACCTCATCATCAAACTGGCCTGTTCTGAGGCAACAGGTGAATAACTTTTATGAAGTGGTTGCTGCTATAGTCTTTATCTCTGTGCCTACAATAGTTATTTTCTTTACATATATACAGATATTTAGAGTGTGTTTTAATGGGACCAAACAGACACGGCAGAAGGTTGTGAGCACCTGTACACCACACCTCTTCTCTGTTGTAAACTTTGCTTTTGGAACTTCGTTCCATATTTTCCACACCAGGTTTGATCTGAGCCATTTGCCTCAAATGTTGAGAATCATTTTATCATTATATCATCTGACATGTCAACCGCTGTTCAACACACCAATGTATGGACTGAACTTAACAAAAATAAGAAATGTGTGTAAAAATATATTTTTTAGGTCAAGAAATGCTGTGAATATGATCGAAATGAATTAATGACCTTAATGATCCAAGTCAATCACAATCAGAATATACTGTATATGTTTCTATTCTTAGCTCTCACAAAGCCTTTGGTACATTACTATTCACATGTATTCATTTTTAGGCATTAGATGCAGACCAATCTCATTTTGTTAAGTGTGGCTTTTAAAGTATACTTTCAGGGAAAAAAAAAAAAAAAAAAAAGTAGTCTTTTACAAGAATCAAAGTGGGTACCCCAGGTTTAAGCTTACATTAACATCCTACCGGTTGTATAATCCTCTATAAATGATGTTATAAAATACCCTATACACCACAAAGAGTTCTGTATTTCTATTTCTGTTGAGTAATTCTTTTATTCAGGTGTTTGCTGTTGTGGCCCACATTCTTTATAAACCTGAACACTCGACACTCTGTGGGCAAAGTTCAGCTGCATCCTCTCGCTCTGAATGTTTACTACGTTATATGGCAGTATTGACATTGGTTTGACTATGAGAAGTATTCCTTTGTTTTTTTTTAGTTAGGGCTATTTAAAGGGGAAAGGTTTTGGTTGTTTTGCCTGCCTAATTTGTTGGTATAACAAATTAATAATTAAAGATTATTTATTTATATCACACCATTTATTAATTTTTCTATTTTTTTTCTAAAGTTTGCTGCAAATCCTTCTTTGATGATATTAATGTCATCTGCAAATGATACCTTTTTTTTGTTTTATTTTTATTTTTAAATACTGTATATATTATTTACCTACAGTAAGAACAATTTTGGCTCCAATATTGAGCCTTGTGGCACATTTGTGCCACGCAAATCTGACATGATCTCATTTTTTTGAATGAACTATTATTCCTTAAGCGTTTCAGCCATGACACTGTGCCTCTGACTCCATATTCCTCAATTTTTTGGCTGATTAAACTGATTGATTATGTGAAATGTCTTACTGTAATCCAAAAATACACCTACCACACACTGCTTTTGGTCCAAATACCCTATAATTTCCTTTCTCAAATCGAGTGATGCTAATGATGATCTTCCCGCCCTAAACGTAAACGGACTGTCTGATAGTGAAACATGCTTATCAATAAAACTCTTGCTTCGAATCTTGATTCTAGTGAGTGGAATCCAGTATTAAATATGTTAAATCTTTTGGAAGACTTTGCCTTTCAACTTTGGGCGTTCCCTTCGAGACAGGGTGAGGAGCTGAGTCACAGGGGAGGAGGTGGGAGTAGAGTGTAATCCTTCATGTTGAGAGGAGCAGCTGATGCTTGGGCATCTGTTTTGGATGCCTCCTGGACGCCTCTCTGGGCAGGTGCTTGGGGCATGTACCACAGGTAAGAGGGCCTGGGATAAACCCAGGACACGCTGGACAAACTGTCTCTCAGCCGGCCTGGGAATGCCTTGGGATCCCACCGGAACGGCTGGAGGAAGTGCCTGGGGTGAGGGAAGTGTGGAAGTCCCTGCTTAGACTCTTGCCCCTGTGACCCGACCCCGGATAAAGTGAAAGAAAATGGATGGATGTAAGACTTTTGAAATTGTGGTCAAATGGACAATAGTTGTTACAACAATGTTTGTTGCTGACTTTATATAATAGTAACACTTTAGAAATGTTCATTTCCCTCAGGAATATTCTGATCTGAAAAGATGAATGATTAAAACATCTGCTGCTTTGCAGTCAGTTGAGGTCTTTGGTTTAAGGTCATGGTCTCATTCATGAAGCCTACTTATGAACACATTTGTATTTAATGCCTTCATATGAACATTTTGGGCATTAAGATAATGTTTTCTTAACTGAAAATGTTCTTCTGGAAGAACAAACCCTACAAACACTCATGAGAGCTTGTATTCTCAAAGTTGTGCTGTTTTACAACATTATTACTCTTAAAATGTAACCAAAAATTCCTGCATGACTGTTGTTTATTTTCTTTAATTATTTCTTATAAAAATATGACTGTGATGAATTTCATTGAGCATGAATAGTCTATTTGGTCTAACAGACTTTATACAGGCTGCTGACTCACTGCCCACACCCTTTGTCAACACCGTCCTTTCTGGCTCCTTTCATCACCCACAGAATCCACACCTCCCTCACCTCTGGAACTGTGCCCACACGGCTCAGAACTGCTGCTGTCACTCCCATTCTCAAAAAAAATCTGGTTCAGATCCCGCTGTCCTCAATAACTTCCACCCCATCTCTAATCATCCATTCATCTCCAAAACCCTTGAAAATCCCTTTCTGCCCGTCTGCACTCTTCCTCCAATAAACATGCAAATATTGTACAAACATTTCCAGTCTGGCTTCCATCAGTGAACTATGATGAAAACACTCACATATTTAAATATCCTCCCACCAAGTAAGTTTGTGAAACAGTGGTAGACGTGCGCTTGACTTCTTTGTACACTGTCTCCCTCTCCCAAGCCCACATGTAGAAATTGACAGAGTGTTTCTTGGTAAATGCATATTATTTTTTATATAAATTAAATGTAAATGAGTGTCATGGTGTTCATAGCTGGATGAGGGGGAATAGACGCATCAAGAATCTAGGACGTTCCGGTCATCGCTCAATTCATACTGGGAAGGATTTTCTGAAAAAGTGAGCATCAAACCGCCATGTTTGTTTTCCCAGTGGGATGTGTCTATTGACAAAGTCGATCTTTTCAAGTCTTTTGAACCATATCACTTTTGTTTCTGGTTCTGATATTGTCATATTTTAGTTTTGGGTTTCGGACATTGTAATTATGTGGTTGTTGGATCGTAACAGTGGAAAATGGCTTGAGAAATGTGTTTGCGAACTCCATAAGTACAAAAGGGAATCAGATGTGTGTGACTCAAACCTCCATTCAAACTGTTTCCCTTCCCAATGGAATTGAAAAATAGTGAAAGGCGAAGGCGATGGGTAGTACTGATCCACGGGAAGGACGAAAAAATAAACCTTTGACTGTCTAAATCATCCCGAGGTTTGGGGCAAACATTTTGTACGTGGAGCGACATCAAAGTGGGATCCCGTTTGTTAATCGAGAGGTGCAGAAGACAAAAAGACTGAGCTGCACTTTCTTGGTCTTGTAGTTTCACAGCAACATTAAGTGTTGGTCTCTTTGCAGTGGAAGTTGTTTCTTGGTGAACAGCTGGTGCCTCTCGTTTTGGCATTGACTTTTTAAATTCGTAACCAAGACTGAATGAATGGGTTTTGCTTTGATGGCTCCACATACCAAATGTTCGCTGCAAACTCGGGACGATTTAGGCAGTCAAAGATTACCTTTTTCGTCCTTCCCTTGGATCAATCCTGCCCATCGCCTTTGCCTTTCACTATTTTTCAATTCCGTTGGGAAGTGAAATAGTTTGAACAGAGGTTTGCAGTCACTCACATTTGATTCCCTTTTGAATCTATGGAGTTCGCAAACCAATTTCTCGAGTCATTTTCCACTGTTAGGATCCAACAACCACACAACTAACAATGTCCAAATCCCAAAACTAAAATATGACAATATCAGAACCAGAAACAAAAGTGATATGGTTCAAAAGACTTGAAAAGATCAGACACATCCCACTGGGAAAATAAACATGGAGGTTTGATGCTCACTTTTTCCTTCCCAGTGTGCACTGCGCAATGACTGGAAGTCCGAGATTCTTGATGGGTGTATTGGGCACAACTGTCATTCAATAAGAAATCTGGCTGCATAAGAAAGCATTGTGAATCTGGCACACAGTTTCCTGGCCACTGCTCCCACATTTCAATGACGTCATGATTTTGTGAGTTGGGAGGATTTGATAAAGGCCAGTTTGTGTCAAGCCCTCAGATCCACATGGGTCTCTCCACTGGTGCAGCTCAACTCCCAAGAACAACAGGTTTTATATCCACATTTTGGGATTTATGGTGTATACGTATGCATTTTCAGATTTCATAAAAGAAATCTGTTTTCATTTTCTTATCTCTGGATTTAACTTTGTAAGCGTTTCTTTTAAAAGAGTGAGGATGTATAAGGTAATCAAACGTGTTACAATTTGAGTGTCCTTCTTATAATATGTGCTAAATGTGGTTTCCTTTGTGCAAAAAAGAGATTTTGCTTTGTTTTGTTTTTTTGCTCATGCACCTTGAAATTACAGTGATAATGCTATTTGGAAAGCCTTGTTTACATTAGTATTTTACTTTGCAATAGATCAGTTCTACTTAAAGTGTGTTTAGAAAAGCTATGGTGAATTTCACTCAGGTTTCCTATTTCACTCTGGGAGCCTACTTTGACCCTGGGCCTTTGCGGTGGTTGTATTTTGTCATTATATTGTCTGTGTATGTTCTGATAGTGCTGTCCAACTTGCTCCTTATTGTGGTCATATGTATGAATACTACTCTACATGAACCTATGTACATGTTTCTATGTAGTTTATTCATCAATGAGATAAATGGCAGCACTGTATGTTTACTTTTCATTGCATATCAAATCCTTCAAGATTTTCATTCAATTTCATATAATCTATGTTTTCTTCAAATGTTTTTGCTCTATTCTTATGGAGGAGTGAATTTCACAAACCTGGCTATTATGTCATATGATCGATATGTGGCCATCTGCTTTCCTCTGCACTACAACACTCACATGACCCCGAGGAAAGTCACCTGTCTCATTGTTGTCATTTGGTTGTCTCCATTAGTGGCTGTTACAGTAACAATTGTTCTCACTGCATCTTTAAAACTTTGTGGAAACATCTTGGACTCTGTTTATTGTGATAACTACCTCATCATCAAACTGGCCTGTTCTGATACAACAGTGAATAACATTTATGAATTAGTCGTTGTTACTATTATTCTTGTAATACCTACAATACTTATTTTCTTTACATATATACAGATTTTTCGAGTGTGTTTTAATGGAACTAAACAGACACGGCAGAAGGCCTTGAGCACCTGTACACCACACCTCTTCTCTGTTGTAAACTTTGCTTTTGGATGTTCATTCCAAATTTTCCAATCCAGGTTTGATCTGAGCCATTTGCCTCAAATGTTGAGAATAATTTTATCATTATATCATCTGACATGTCAACCTCTGTTCAACACACCAATGTATGGACTGAACTTAACAAAAATAAGAAATGTGTGTAAAAATATATTTTGTAAGTCAAGAAATGCTGTTACTACAGTTGAGATGACTTCATGATTGATGGTAATTAGAATAGGTTTATTCATCCTCTTGTTTTCTTTCATTTTATTTAATGTGATGAGCATTTCATGCAGTTTCATCTCCATCATCAAATAATTATGTGTGAGTCCCCATCAACCTGTGATCATGTCACATACATCTTGGACAACAGGTCCATATAAGCAGAAGAAATCTTCCCCTGGATTTTTGGTGAGAGCGGGCGGCTGCAGCCGGGGGAGCAGAAAAATGCCTGGACTCAAGTTGCAAAATCCATGAGTCAAAGAACAGCATATGTGCTTCAGTGTACAAAGCAAAAAGATGATGGATGTTTGTGTTTGTGGTTGATACTTCTGTCTTGTTTGCCTAGTGAGAGGTCAACCACATACGTTAACTGGATTTTCTTCATTTGAACTGTTGTACAGTTGAAATGTTAAAAAGGCCATTAGAACTTCTACACAAATGGGAGGCCGTGCACAATGACCACAGCATTATCTAGTTTGTTCTTGAAATGTGAGAAAGACTGTCCAAGAACTTAGAGAAAACAGAGAAAAACCTGCAGGATGCTCAGAAATCCCAGGATGCCACTTACAATCACCAAGCCTGCAGTTGTGAGTTTCAGCCAAGTCAGAAGGTGCTACTTTTGGCCTTTACATTGTTACCTACAAGATGTGGCATGTCCTGCAGCCTGAGAAAAAAGTCCATGATAACTTCCTCAAGGAGTGGAGGGAGTGCCCAATTCAGACTCCAGCAAAAGTCGTTTGTCAGAAATGTGGACAAAAAGAGAATGAGAAGGAGCCAAACACGGGACTGGAGGGATTGAGTCCACACATCATACCTCATCACCATCCCTTGTGATTAAGACACACAGTTACTCTAGTCCAGACCTTCAAGAAGGTGTCCTCGCTGTTAAGAGTCAGCCTTGGCAAGACTACAGCTGGAGGATGCCATCTGCCTGAGGGATGTCCAACCAATTCCAAGTCTTTACCGTTACACAGCAGCTCATTGGAAAGGTTTGGGGTCACTGATCCCTCCAACTCTGAGTGCAGCAGCCCTGTAGTGCAGTGTCCTACTACAGCAGAAGTTTAACACATAGTTGATGCCAACAATTAAAAACTTGTTGGAGTGGTGCAGCTAAGAACATGAGTTTTCATAGACTCCCACTACAGTCAGAGACTGCAGATGGAAACTAATTATTTACTTTTGTTTGTTTTTAAATGAGCTTCATGTGTCTGTACATTGTTCCTTTAAATAAAGACTAAACTAAACATTCATATTTCAGGTCATACATGTTGGTTTAAAAATGTCACAGTCATTTTTCAACAATACAAACACATAAATGAAAATCTGCTGTTTGTTACAGTGAAATGCCTCCATGAAAAGGCAGAGCCTATCAGTTCTGCAGAACAAGAAATTACTGGATCCATATATTTTATTAAACTGTTTCAGATCAATCATAAAATTAATTCAAACAATGATCTATGAATGTTATTGTTAAATACTAAATCCCCAGAAAGGCCTAA
>NW_026571541.1:4876585-4884085 GCF_026225935.1 Boleophthalmus pectinirostris | reverse complement strand
CCATCATTACGTTTTATGGAGGTGGGTGAAGGCCTCGAGTTATTAGCAGCACCTATGCCCATATGGAAAAGATATAAACAAATCATACACCATTTGAACATGTTTTATCTGAATCCTAAAAGATTTGTATATGACAGTGAAAACAGTTACAAGATCTTTGGTAAATATGTGCAGCATGAAACATATAAAACTTTGTAACCTGCAAGAGCTGAATATGACACTAATCCCACACACAATCTCCTCACAAGTGTTGGACAAAGGTCATTTTTACCACAGAATCACAGAAAAACAAGTGAAATGATGATTGTTTCCTTAAACTCGATTGATGTGTTGTGTGTGTATGAGAGTGAGAAAGAAAATGATCACAGTGTGTGTGTGTGTGTGTGTGTGTGTGTGTGTGTCTGTGTGTGTGTGTGTGTATCTGTGTATGTGTGTGTGTGCGTGTGCATGTGTCTGTGTGTGCATGTGAGTGTCTGTGTGTGTATCTGTGTATGTGTGCCTGTGTCTGTGTGTGTGTGCGTGTGCATGTGTCTGTGTGTGCATGTGAGTGTCTGCGTGTGTGTGCGTGTGTGTCTCTGTGCATGTGGTGTGTCTGTGCGTATGGGTGTGTGTGTCTGTGCGTGTTTGTGTGCGTGTGTATGCCTATGTGTGTGTGAGTGTGTCTGTGTATGTGTGTGTGTGTGCATGCGTGTGTGTGCATGTCTGTGTGTGTGTGTGTGTGTGTGTCTGTGCGTAGGTGTGTGTTTGTATGTGTGTTGTGTCTGTGTGTGTGTGTGTGTGTGTGTGTGTTGGGCAGCATGGGGGTAAACACAGTAATACAAATATTGCATTAAAACCTTAAAAAACATAAGACACACACTCTTCCACTGATGTCACAGTGAACAAACATCAGGCTGTGAAAATATTTTTACTCTGGAAAATCCTAATTATTACAAAGGTTTATATTGATATATTGACTTGTAATATTCAAAAAAGCAGCTATACACTTATGTAGAGGTCATATCAACTGGTAAATCACTGGACTTTCACATGGGCGACCTGGGTTCAAATCCCTCTTGTGACTCAGATTTTGTTTTGTTTTTTTTAACTGCAACATATAATTAAAGAATACAAACATTACATGGAACATAGAAAGAAAATGTAGTTTATCATGCACATTACCTGTAAATGTCATGCAAAATGTTCACTTTATCTTTACTAGTTTTTCATAATATAATTGTATGAGAAAAATGTAAAAGGAGCCACTTTCAGGAGTAAACCACATGACACATATTAACTTTATATAAAGATTTACTACAAAGACAGTGGTAAATTCTTTTTTTTTTCCAGTTTTTTCCCATATGAGTGTAACCGTGCCGTCGTACTGTCCTGCTGCAACTGCCTTCACCTCTTTGCTTTTCTTAAATCTTTTAACCAGTGAAAGGAGGAAATATGTATTAGTTTCAAGTCCATAAACTCTTTGGTAAATTGTTAATATTCAGATGGGGAAGTAAAATTGGCTTAGACTGCTGCCTCCGCGACCCGGCCCAGATAAGAAGAAGAAAATGGAATGGAAGTAAAACTGGGGCAGACCGCCAAAGCTAGGTCAATCTTAGCACTGCTTACAGTTCTTGACAATCATCACCAGGATTTTGCCATGTTACAATTGCAACTCTTAATGCAAAATCAACAAATCTCAAATTTTTGCAACTAAACAGGTGTTGACCAGTTTAATCTGTCATGCTTGACAGGGTTGGCATAGCAGCAACTGGGGCACACAGGTTGGCAGACAGTCCCTTGGGGTCAGTGTTGGAGCCTGTTGAACTTAGAAAATGCAATCTTATTAATGTCTTATAATTCATGTTCCTAAATTAAGGCTTTATAAAGTCTTAAATTATGTTTTCCAAGTCTTATTTTTTTCACAAAGGTCTTAAATTTCATTAGCCTATTTTTTGTAAACTCAACAGGGCTGCAGTGCGATGTTAAATGAAGGCAGGAAAAAAAAAACAGCCAAGTGAAATCATGTAATGTGAATGAACGTCTGATTTGGAGTATCCACTAACAATACTTGGGTTTCTAGCGCGGTCGGCAATGATGATCCAACAGCGCCAGAAACCCAATGATGATCATTTGAGTGGAGGAAGACGTTGGATCATGGGGAAGTGTAGGTTTAATCCTCAGTGACTTTTAGGTTCTAGATACAGTAGTTGGTTGAGGGAGGTTCTGGAGATTAACATTGAGGCAAGATGTTTAATGTGTCGAAAGATGTTCAAACTTTCCACCATAGGTGATCTCGGGTTAGACTTGCATATTTTACCAGGACCAGAACTAAACCAGGACTAAACTAGGTCTAAAACAGGACTAAACCAGGACAAAACCAGGTTTAAACCAAGTCTAAGCCAGGACTCAACTAGGACTCAACCAGAACTAAACCAGGTCTAAACCAAATCTAAACCAGGACTAAACCAGGACTCAACCAGGTCTAAAGCAGGTTTAAACCTACACTAAACCAGGACTACACCAGGTGTATGAACGGCCTCCCTGATCTGAACCCGAGCGGTGTTCTGTTATTGGACTTCTGTGCTAGTCACGGTTTGTCCGTAACGAACACCATGTTCGAGCACAAGGGTGTCCATAAGTGCACGTGGCACCAGGACACCCTAGGCCGGAGGTCGATGATCGACTTTGTAGTCGTGTCATCTGACCTCCGGCCGCGTTTCTTGGACACTCGGGTGAAGAGAGGGGCTGTCAACTGATCACCACTTGGTTGTGAGTTGGGTTCGCTGGTGGAGGAGGAATCCGGAAAGACCTGGCAGGCCCAAGCATGTAGTGAGGGTCACTACACCTGAACCCGGTGGTGGGAACCCAAAGTAAGGGATGCCATTAGGCTAAAGATGGTGTCCTATCGGGCCTTTTTGGCTCGTTGGACTCCTGAGGCAGCTGATGGGTACCAGCGGGCCAAGCACACAGCAGCTCGTGCGGTCACAGACACAGAGGCAAAAACTCGGAGCTGGGAGGAGTACAGGGCAGCCATAGAGGAGGACTATCAGAAGGCCTCAAAGAGATTCTGGCAAACCATCCCGTGCCTCAGGAGGGCGAAGCAGTTCTTCACCAACACTGTTTACAGTGCGGGGGGAGAGCTGTTGACCTCGACTGGGGACGTTGTCCGGTGATGGAAGGAATACTTTGAGGATCTCCTCAATCACACGTCATGTCTTCCGAGGAGGGAGCAGAGGCTGGGGACTCGGAGGCGGACTCGTCCATCACCCTGGCCGAAGTCACTGAGGTGGTTGGCAAGGTCCTTGGTGGCAAGGCTCTGGGTTTGGATGAAATCCGTCCTGAGTATCTTAAGTCTCTGGATGTTGTGGGGCTGTCTTGGCTGACACGCCTCTTCAACATCACGTGGCGGTCGGGGACAGTACCTCTGGAC
This sequence comes from Boleophthalmus pectinirostris, assembly GCF_026225935.1. Taxonomy (NCBI): domain Eukaryota; kingdom Metazoa; phylum Chordata; class Actinopteri; order Gobiiformes; family Gobiidae; genus Boleophthalmus; species Boleophthalmus pectinirostris. Next base: position 4,880,676 of record NW_026571541.1, on the reverse strand, counting down.
TGGCAAACCGAGGTGGCGGTCCCTCTGTATAAGAACTGGGACCAGAGGATGTGTTCCAATTACAGGGGAATCACACTCCTCAGCCTCCCTGGTAAGGTCTATGCCAGGGTACTGGAGAGGAGAATTCAGCCGATAGTCGAACCTCGGATTCAGGAGGAGCAGTGTGGTTTTTGTATGGGGGTGCCCTGGGAGTATGAGGTCTGGGGTCCTCTGCTAAGGGCTGTCCGGTCCCTGTATGACAGGACCAGGAGCTGTGTTCACATTGCTGAATTTCTAGGTCCAGTCAGGAGCTAGAGGGGGTCCGGTTTGGGGACCGCAGGATCTCATCTCTGCTGTTTGCTGATGATGTTGTTCTGTTGGCTTCATCAAACCAGGACTTGCAATGTGCACTAGGGCGGTTTGCAGCAGAATGTGAAGCGGCTGGGATGAGGATCAGCTCTTCTAAGTCCGAGGCCATGGTTCTTGACCAGAAAAAAGTGACTTGTCCTCTCCGGGCGGGTGGAGAGTCCCTGCCTCAAGTGGAGGAGTTCAAGTATCTTGGGGTCTTGTTCACGAGTGAGGGGAGGACGGAACGTGAGATTGACAGGTGGATCAGTGCAGCATTGGCAGTGATGCGGTTGCTGTATTGGACCGTTGTGGTGAGGTGGTCCCCCTGGAGGAGCTGGAGGACGTGTCTGGGGTGAAGGAAGTCTGGGAGTCCCTGTAATAGACTCTGCCCCGCAACCTGGCCCCAAATAAGCGGAAGAAAATGGATAGATGGATGTTTGTGTTATACAAATACAGCTGTCTTGCCTTGTAAAGAGTTTGGTGCTTTGTTGATTCTGCAGAAATCCGCAGTTTCTCAGTATTTTCTCAGTACTAGTATTTTTTCTACACTTTTTTAAATGTAAGCCACCACAGAATGGAGCATGCGTCTTTCCGCCTGTCAATTACAGTGTCTGAATTCAGGGAGATCGGATACGGTTCCAGACCGTCTTTGTAAAGTTTTGTGTCAAAGCGTGGGGGTACAACCCTTAATCGCCATACCGCCTCTCCGACAGACCCCCACCCTGACATTCCCTCATTCTGACAACCTTCCATTCTGACATGCCTCCATTCGGACACTCTTTGATGCCGCCATTCCAACACTTTATATGTCGCCATTTTGACAACCTACTCATAGCTTAGAGTGTTACCTTTATTACCTTGTTTGTAGAATACCAGTGTTTTTCTAATCTCAACATCTAACGAGCAGGGGTGAAAGTCAACCTACATACTGTTTTTGCGCTATGTAAGATTTTCTCCCGTACACCACCTGACCACGCCTCTAAACCAGGACTAAGCCAGGACTAAAATCTGGACTAAAACCAGGTCTAAACCAGGACTAAAACATGATTTAACTAGGACTAAACCATGCTACGTGCACCACGCCTCTTTCCGTACACTGTGCGCACCGTGCCTCCTATGCCTCCAGTCTGTGAAAATATTGTCCTGAAAACAGCGCCGCCGCAACTTTATAATTACTATGTGTGTCAGAATGGCAGACTATTGAACAAAAAGTGCTTAAGTGCTGCCACTCCAACCAAAGAAAAAAAAATGTCGGAGTGCAGGGACGTTTGATAAAAAATGGAAATGCCACCACTCCGACAATTAGACGTCAATATCGGAGTGGTGGTATGTCGGAATGGCAGCATATAACCGACAACTGAAGTACTTCGGCATATTTGAGTGAAAATGTATTTAGAGACTATTTTGGTTGTGAATAACGTGCAGAAGTACTTTGTGCATTTGTGGACAGGAAAGATGTCTGTGCTTCTCTCAACTGGATGTAACCAAAGTTGGATGCTTTGACCAATCAGCTTGAAATATCAGTTGAAATATTACACAATTTTACACAAAGATGTACATATGTTATAGTTTAATCTTAAATACCCAAAACAAATAATAGGTTTAGGTCTTTCAATCTTACCAAACCAGACATAACATGGTAGAAATACATAAAAACTCAATATATGTAAGGAAAAAGTGCTAAATGTTTGGGTATAGTTGAATTCTGGAGGCGATGTGGTTGAACTTTGTCTGACGTCATGATTTTGTGACCTGGGAGGATCTTGATAAAAGTGAGTTTGTGTCAGGCTCTCAGATCCACATGGGGTCTTTTCACTGCTGCAGCTCAGCTCCCACTCGAACCAATTATATATGTACATATACTTTCCAAAGAACATGCTTTGATTTCCATGTTTTTGATTTTTTTTGCGCAAGGTTATGTGTTTTTAAATTTCATAACAGAAATCTATATTTAGTTTATCTCTGTGTCTAACTTAGGCTGAATTTCAGTCCTATTTTTTGTTTGGTGTTTTCTAAATTAGTGAGGATATAAGGTCATCTAGTGTGTTCCAAGTTGAGTTTTTGTACATAATTGATGGACATGGCTGGATGAAAAATGTAGGTTTTTAATAAATACCAGTGTATTCAATATGTAAAACTACCGTAAAGCTTCATAATGTTAAAAGCAATAGATATGTCTTTGTTATTAAATAAGGTAATTCTGTAAAGTTACGCACCTTGCAATAACTTGCTATCTGTAAAGCCTTGTTTACACTAATGTTTGTGATAGATCAGTTCCTCCTAAAGTGTTTTTACAAACCAAAAGCTATGGTGAATTTCACTCAGGTTTCTTATTTCACTCTGGGAGCCTACTTTGACCCTGGGCCTTTGCGGTGGTTGTATTTTGTCATTATATTGTCTGTGTATGTTCTGATAGTGCTGTCCAACTTGCTCCTTATTGTGGTCATATGTATGAATACTACTCTACATGAACCTATGTACATGTTTCTATGTAGTTTATTCATCAATGAGATAAATGGCAGCACTGTATGTTTACTTTTCATTGCATATCAAATCCTTCAAGATGTCCACACAATTTCATATAATCTATGTTTTCTTCAAATATTTTTGCTGTATTCTTATGGTGGAGTGAATTTCACAAACCTGGCTATTATGTCATATGATCGATATGTGGCCATCTGCTTTCCTCTGCACTACAACACTCACATGACCCTAAGAAAAGTCACCTGTCTCATTGTTGTCATTTGGTTGTCTCCATTAGTGGCTGTAGGAATAACAATTGTTCTCACTGCATCTTTAAAACTTTGTGGAAACATTATGGACTCTGTTTATTGTGATAACTACCTCATCATCAAACTGGCCTGTTCTGAGGCAACGGTGAATAACTTTTATGAAGTGGTCGCTGCTACGGTGTTTGTCTCAATACCTACAATACTTATTTTCTTTACATATATACAGATTTTTCGAGTGTGTTTTAATGGAACTAAACAGACACGACAGAAGGCTGTGAGCACCTGTACACCACACCTCTTCTCTGTTGTAAACTTTGCTTTTGGATTTTCATTTCAAATTTTCCAAACCAGGTTTGATCTGAGCCATTTGCCTCAAATGTTGAGAATAATTTTATCATTATATCATCTGACATGTCAACCGCTGTTCAACACACCAATGTATGGACTGAGCCTGACAAAAATCAGAAATGTGTGTAAAAATATAATTTCTAGGTCAAGAAATGCTGTGAATATGATCCAGATGACTTGATCAACATCTGTCACCATCACCGTATTTTTAATTTTATACTAATTTTCTTTCTTTTTATTAATTTTTAACATGATACACCTCTCACAAAGTTCCATGTCCATCATCAAATAACTATTGCAATGTCAATCTCCCACATTTGAGGCTGATGTTTTTGAGTCCCCCTCATCGTGACCTCTGTAGTCATTTTTACATTTGAGCGTGTAATCCTGCACTCAAGTCATTCACGTCCCCTCTCATGGACTCACAGAGCCTACAGTTCTTGACTTCCTGGGAACCTACATCAGGATCTTGTTTGTGGGCGCCAGCTCTGCATTGAACACCATCCTCACTGCTCTTCTCCAGGACAAGCACTCTCTGCTCAGCATGCCCGACTCCACCTGCAGGGACCTGCACCTCTTCTCCCTGTACACCACCTGCTGCACCTCCAGCTGCTACTCCATAAATCTGATCAAGGGGCCGTCTACATGACAACGTTTTTTTGGTCAAAACTGAGAAGTTTGTAT
>NW_026571541.1:4871100-4875977 GCF_026225935.1 Boleophthalmus pectinirostris | reverse complement strand
GAGCTGAGTCACAGGGGAGGAGGTGGGAGTAGAGTGTAATCCTTCATGTTGAGAGGAGCAGCTGATGCTTGGGCATCTGTTTTGGATGCCTCCTGGACGCCTCTCTGGGCAGGTGCTTGGGGCATGTACCACAGGTAAGAGGGCCTGGGATAAACCCAGGACACGCTGGACAAACTGTCTCTCAGCCGGCCTGGGAATGCCTTGGGATCCCACCGGAACGGCTGGAGGAAGTGCCTGGGGTGAGGGAAGTGTGGAAGTCCCTGCTTAGACTCTTGCCCCTGTGACCCGACCCCGGATAAAGTGAAAGAAAATGGATGGATGTAAGACTTTTGAAATTGTGGTCAAATGGACAATAGTTGTTACAACAATGTTTGTTGCTGACTTTATATAATAGTAACACTTTAGAAATGTTCATTTCCCTCAGGAATATTCTGATCTGAAAAGATGAATGATTAAAACATCTGCTGCTTTGCAGTCAGTTGAGGTCTTTGGTTTAAGGTCATGGTCTCATTCATGAAGCCTACTTATGAACACATTTGTATTTAATGCCTTCATATGAACATTTTGGGCATTAAGATAATGTTTTCTTAACTGAAAATGTTCTTCTGGAAGAACAAATCCTACAAACACTCATGAGAGCTTGTATTCTCAAAGTTGTGCTGTTTTACAACATTATTACTCTTAAAATGTAACCAAAAATTCCTGCATGACTGTTGTTTATTTTCTTTAATTATTTCTTATAAAAATATGACTGTGATGAATTTCATTGAGCATGACTAGTCTATTGGGTCTAACAGACTTTATACAGGCTGCTGACTCACTGCCCACACCCTTTGTCAACACCGTCCTTTCTGGCTCCTTTCATCACCCACAGAATCCACACCTCCCTCACCTCTGGAACTGTGCCCACACGGCTCAAAACTGCTGCTGTCACTCCCATTCTCAAAAAATCTGGTTCAGATCCCGCTGTCCTCAATAACTTCCACCCCATCTCTAATCATCCATTCATCTCCAAAACCCTTGAAAATCCCTTTCTGCCCGTCTGCACTCTTCCTCCAATAAACATGCAAATATTGTACAAACATTTCCAGTCTGGCTTCCATCAGTGAACTATGATGAAAACACTCACATATTTCAACAAGCTGGTTAAATATCCTCCCACCAAGTAAGTTTGTGAAACAGTGGTAGACGTGCGCTTGACTTCTTTGTACACTGTCTCCCTCTCCCAAGCCCACATGTAGAAATTGACAGAGTGTTTCTTGGTAAATGCATATTATTTTTTATATAAATTAAATGTAAATGAGTGTCATGGTGTTCATAGCTGGATGAGGGGGAATAGACGCATCAAGAATCTAGGACTTCCGGTCATCGCTCAATTCATACTGGGAAGGATTTTCTGAAAAAGTGAGCATCAAACCGCCATGTTTGTTTTCCCAGTGGGATGTGTCTATTGACAAAGTCGATCTTTTCAAGTCTTTTGAACCATATCACTTTTGTTTCTGGTTCTGATATTGTCATATTTTAGTTTTGGGTTTCGGACATTGTAATTATGTGGTTGTTGGATCGTAACAGTGGAAAAAATGGCTTGAGAAATGTGTTTGCGAACTCCATAAGTACAAAAGGGAATCAGATGTGTGTGACTCAAACCTCCATTCAAACTGTTTCCCTTCCCAATGGAATTGAAAAATAGTGAAAGGCGAAGGCGATGGGTAGTACTGATCCACGGGAAGGACGAAAAAATAAACCTTTGACTGTCTAAATCATCCCGAGTTTGGGGCAAACATTTTGTACGTGGAGTGCCATCAAAGTGGGATCCCGTTTGTTAATCGAGAGGTGCAGAAGACAAAAAGACTGAGCTGCACTTTCTTGGTCTTGTAGTTTCACAGCAACATTAAGTCTTGGTCTCTTTGCAGTGGAAGTTGTTTCTTGGTGAACAGCTGGTGCCTCTCGTTTTGGCATTGACTTTTTAAATTCGTAACCAAGACTGAATGAATGGGTTTTGCTTTGATGGCTCCACATACCAAATGTTCGCTGCAAACTCGGGACGATTTAGGCAGTCAAAGATTACCTTTTTCGTCCTTCCCTTGGATCAATCCTGCCCATCGCCTTTGCCTTTCACTATTTTTCAATTCCGTTGGGAAGTGAAATAGTTTGAACAGAGGTTTGCAGTCACTCACATTTGATTCCCTTTTGAATCTATGGAGTTCGCAAACCAATTTCTCGAGTCATTTTCCACTGTTAGGATCCAACAACCACACAATTAACAATGTCCAAATCCCAAAACTAAAATATGACAATATCAGAACCAGAAACAAAAGTGATATGGTTCAAAAGACTTGAAAAGATCAGACACATCCCACTGGGAAAATAAACATGGAGGTTTGATGCTCACTTTTTCCTTCCCAGTGTGCACTGCGCAATGACTGGAAGTCCGAGATTCTTGATGGGTGTATTGGGCACAACTGTCATTCAATAAGAAATCTGGCTGCATAAGAAAGCATTGTGAATCTGGCACACAGTTTCCTGGCCACTGCTCCCACATTTCAATGACGTCATGATTTTGTGAGTTGGGAGGATTTGATAAAGGCCAGTTTGTGTCAAGCCCTCAGATCCACATGGGTCTCTCCACTGGTGCAGCTCAACTCCCAAGAACAACAGGTTTTATATCCACATTTTGGGATTTATGGTGTATACGTATGCATTTTCAGATTTCATAAAAGAAATCTGTTTTCATTTTCTTATCTCTGGATTTAACTTTGTAAGCGTTTCTTTTAAAAGAGTGAGGATGTATAAGGTAATCAAACGTGTTACAATTTGAGTGTCCTTCTTATAATATGTGCTAAATGTGGTTTCCTTTGTGCAAAAAAGAGATTTTGCTTTGTTTTGTTTTTTTTGCTCATGCACCTTGAAAATTACGGTGATAATGCTATTTGGTAAAGCCTTGTTTACATTAGTATTTTACTTTGCAATAGATCAGTTCTACTTAAAGTGTGTTTAGAAAAGCTATGGTGAATTTCACTCAGGTTTCCTATTTCACTCTGGGAGCCTACTTTGACCCTGGGCCTTTGCGGTGGTTGTATTTTGTCATTATATTGTCTGTGTATGTTCTGATAGTGCTGTCCAACTTGCTCCTTATTGTGGTCATATGTATGAATACTACTCTACATGAACCTATGTACATGTTTCTATGTAGTTTATTCATCAATGAGATAAATGGCAGCACTGTATGTTTACTTTTCATTGCATATCAAATCCTTCAAGATTTTCATTCAATTTCATATAATCTATGTTTTCTTCAAATATTTTTCTTTATTCTTATGGAGGAGTGAATTTTCACAAACCTGGCTATTATGTCATATGATCGATATGTGGCCATCTGCTTTCCTCTGCACTACAACACTCACATGACCCCGAGGAAAGTCACCTGTCTCATTGTTGTCATTTGGTTGTCTCCATTTGTGGCTGTTGGACAGTAACAATTGTTCTCACTGCATCTTTAAAACTTTGTGGAAACATCTTGGACTCTGTTTATTGTGATAACTACCTCATCATCAAACTGGCCTGTTCTGAGGCAACAGTGAATAACATTTATGAAGTAGTCGTTGTTACTATTATTCTTGCAATACCTACAATAGTTATTTTCTTTACATATATACAGATTTTTCGAGTGTGTTTTAATGGAACAAACAGACACGGCAGAAGGCCTTGAGCACCTGTACACCACACCTCTTCTCTGTTGTAAACTTTTTTTGGATCTTCGTTCCAAATTTTCCACACCAGGTTTGATCTGAGCCATTTGCCTCCAAATGTTGAGAATAATTTTATCATTATATCATCTGACATGTCAACCGCTGTTCAACACACCAATGTATGGACTGAACTTAACAAAAATAAGAAATGTGTGTAAAAATATATTTTTGTAAGTCAAGAAATGCTGTTACTACAGTTGAGATGACTTCATGATGATGGTAATTAGAATAGGTTTATTCATCCTCTTGTTTTCTTTCATTTTATTTAATGTGATGAGCATTTCATGCAGTTTCATCTCCATCATCAAAATAATTATGTGTGAGTCCCATCAACCTGTGATCATGTCACATACATCTTGGACAACAGGTCCATATAAGCAGAAGAAATCTTCCCCTGGATTTTTGGTGAGAGCGGGCGGCTGCAGCCGGGGGAGCAGAAAAATGCCTGGACTCAAGTTGCAAAATCCATGAGTCAAAGAACAGCATATGTGCTTCAGTGTACAAAGAAAAAGATGATGGATGTTTGTGTTTGTGGTTGATACTTCTGTCTTGTTTGCCTAGTGAGAGGTCAACCACATACGTTAACTGGATTTTCTTCATTTGAACTGTTGTACAGTTGAAATGTTAAAAAGGCCATTAGAACTTCTACACAAATGGGAGGCCGTGCACAATGACCACAGCATTATCTAGTTTGTTCTTGAAATGTGAGAAAGACTGTCCAAGAACTTAGAGAAAACAGAGAAAAACCTGCAGGATGCTCAGAAAATCCCAGGATGCCACTTACAATCACCAAGCCTGCAGTTGTGAGTTTCAGCCAAGTCAGAAGGTGCTACTTTTGGCCTTTACATTGTTACCTACAAGATGTGGCATGTCCTGCAGCCTGAGAAAAAAGTCCATGATAACTTCCTCAAGGAGTGGAGGGAGTGCCCAATTCAGACTCCAGCAAAAGTCGTTTGTCAGAAATGTGGACAAAAAGAGAATGAGAAGGAGCCGAACACAGGACTGGAGGGATTGAGTCCACACATCATACCTCATCACCATCCCTTGTGATTAAGACACACAGTTACTCTAGTCCAGACCTTCAAGAAGGTGTCCTCGCTGTTAAGAGTCAGCCTTGGCAAGACTACA
>NW_026571541.1:4660011-4870600 GCF_026225935.1 Boleophthalmus pectinirostris | reverse complement strand
CCTCCCTGATCTGAACCCGAGCGGTGTTCTGTTATTGGACTTCTGTGCTAGTCACGGTTTGTCCGTAACGAACACCATGTTCGAGCACAAGGGTGTCCATAAGTGCACGTGGCACCAGGACACCCTAGGCCGGAGGTCGATGATCGACTTTGTAGTCGTGTCATCTGACCTCCGGCCGCGTTTCTTGGACACTCGGGTGAAGAGAGGGACTGAGCTGTCAACTGATCACCACTTGGTTGTGAGTTGGGTTCGCTGGCGGAGGAGGAATCCGGAAAGACCTGGCAGGCCCAAGCATGTAGTGAGGGTCACTACACCTGAACCCGGTGGTGGGAACCCAAAGTAAGGGATGCCATTAGGCTAAAGATGGTGTCCTATCGGGCCTTTTTGGCTCGTTGGACTCCTGAGGCAGCTGATGGGTACCAGCGGGCCAAGCACACAGCAGCTCGTGCGGTCACAGAGGCAAAAACTCGGAGCTGGGAGGAGTTCAGGGCAGCCATAGAGGAGGACTATCAGAAGGCCTCAAAGAGATTCTGGCAAACCATCCCGTGCCTCAGGAGGGCGAAGCAGTTCTTCACCAACACTGTTTACAGTGCGGGGGGAGAGCTGTTGACCTCGACTGGGTACGTTGTCCGGTGGTGGAAGGAATACTTTGAGGATCTCCTCAATCACACGTCATGTCTTCCGAGGAGGGAGCAGAGGCTGGGGACTCGGAGGCGGACTCATCCATCACCCTGGCCGAAGTCACTGAGGTGGTTGGCAAGGTCCTTGGTGGCAAGGCTCCGGGTTTGGATGAAATCCGTCCTGAGTATTTTAAGTCTCTGGATGTTGTGGGGCTGTCTTGGCTGACACGCCTCTTCAACATCACGTGGCGGTCGGGGACAGTACCTCTGGACTGGCAAGACCGAGGTGGTGGTCCCTCTGTATAAGAAACTGGGACCAGAGGATGTGTTCCAATTACAGGGGAATCACACTCCTCAGCCTCCCTGGTAAGGTCTATGCCAGGGTACTGGAGAGGAGAATTCGGCCGATAGTCGAACCTCGGATTCAGGAGGAGCAGTGTGGTTTTTTGTATGGGGGTGCCCTGGGAGTATGAGGTCCGGGGTCCTCTGCTAAGGGCTGTCCGGTCCCTGTATGACAGGACCAGGAGCTGTGTTCACATTGCTGAATTTCTAGGTCCAGTCAGGAGCTAGAGGGGGTCCGGTTTGGGGACCACAGGATCATCTCTGCTGTTTGCTGATGATGTTGTTCTGTTGGCTTCATCAAACCAGGACTTGCAATGTGCACTGGGGCGGTTTGCAGCAGAATGTGAAGCGGCTGGGATGAGGATCAGCTCTTCTAAGTCCGAGGCCATGTTTCTTGACCAGAAAAAAGTGACTTGCCCTCTCCGGGTGGGTGGAGAGTCCCTGCCTCAAGTGGAGGAGTTCAAGTATCTTGGGGTCTTGTTCACGAGTGAGGGGAGGACGGAACGTGAGATTGACAGGTGGATCAGTGCAGCATTGGCAGTGATGCGGTTGCTGTATTGGACCGTTGTGGTGAGGTGGTCCCCCTGGAGGAGCTGGAGGACGTGTCTGGGGTGAAGGAAGTCTGGGAGTCCCTGTATAGACTGCTGCCCCCGCAACCTGGCCCCAAATAATTGGAAGAAAATGGATAGATGGATGTTTGTGTTATACAAATACAGCTGTCTTGCCTTGTAAAGAGTTTGGTGCTTTGTTGATTCTGCAGAAATCCGCAGTTTCTCAGTATTTTCTCAGTACTAGTATTTTTTCTACACTTTTTTAAATGTAAGCCACCACGAATGGAGCATGCGTCTTTCCGCCTGTCAATTACAGTGTCTGAATTCAGGGAGATCGGATACGGTTCCAGACCGTCTTTGTAAAGTTTTGTCAAAGCGTGGGGGGTACAACCCTTAATCGCCATACCGCCTCTCCGACAGACCCCCACCCTGACATTCCCTCATTCTGACAACCTTCCATTCTGACATGCCTCCATTCGGACACTCTTTGATGCCGCCATTCCAACACTTTATATGTCGCCATTTTGACAACCTACTCATAGCTTAGAGTGTTACCTTTATTACCTTGTTTGTAGAATACCAGTGTTTTTCTAATCTCAACATCTAACGAGCAGGGGTGAAAGTCAACCTACATACTGTTTTTGCGCTATGTAAGATTTTCTCCCGTACACCACCTGACCACGCGCCTCTAAACCAGGACTAAGCCAGGACTAAAATCTGGACTAAAACCAGGTCTAAACCAGGACTAAAACACGATTTAACTAGGACTAAACCATGCTACGTGCACCACGCCTCTTTCCGTACACTGTGCGCACCGTGCCTCCTATGCCTCCAGTCTGTGAAAATATTGTCCTGAAAACAGCACCGCCGCAACTTTATAATTACTATGTGTGTCAGAATGGCAGACTATTGAACAAAAAGTGCTTAAGTGCTGCCACTCCAACCAAAGAAAAAAAATGTCGGAGTGCAGGGACGTTTGATAAAAAATGGAAATGCCACCACTCCGACAATTAGACGTCAATATCGGAGTGGTGGTATGTCGGAATGGCAGCATATAACCGACAACTGAAGTACTTCGGCATATTTGAGTGAAAATGTATTTAGAGACTATTTTGGTTGTGAATAACGTGCAGAAGTACTTTGTGCATTTGTGGACAGGAAAGATGTCTGTGCTTCTCTCAACTGGATGTAACCAAAGTTGGATGCTTTGACCAATCAGCTTGAAATATCAGTTGAAATATTACACAATTTTACACAAAGATGTACATATGTTATAGTTTAATCTTAAATACCCAAAACAAATAATAGGTTTAGGTCTTTCAATCTTACCAAACCAGACATAACATGGTAGAAATACATAAAAACTCAATATATGTAAGGAAAAAGTGCTAAATGTTTGGGTATAGTTGAATTCTGGAGGCGATGTGGTTGAACTTTGTCTGACGTCATGATTTTGTGACCTGGGAGGATCTTGATAAAAGTGAGTTTGTGTCAGGCTCTCAGATCCACATGGGGTCTTTTCACTGCTGCAGCTCAGCTCCCACTCGAACCAATTATATATGTACATATACTTTCCAAAGAACATGCTTTGATTTCCATGTTTTGATTTTTTTTGCGCAAGGTTATGTGTTTTTAAATTTCATAACAGAAATCTATATTTAGTTTATCTCTGTGTCTAACTTAGGCTGAATTTCAGTCCTATTTTTTGTTTGGTGTTTTCTAAATTAGTGAGGATATAAGGTCATCTAGTGTGTTCCAAGTTGAGTTTTTGTACATAATTGATGGACATGGCTGGATGAAAAATGTAGGTTTTTAATAAATACCAGTGTATTCAATATGTAAAACTACCGTAAAGCTTCATAATGTTAAAAGCAATAGATATGTCTTTGTTATTAAATAAGGTAATTCTGTAAAGTTACGCACCTTGCAATAACTTGCTATCTGTAAAGCCTTGTTTACACTAATGTTTGTGATAGATCAGTTCCTCCTAAAGTGTTTTTACAAACCAAAAGCTATGGTGAATTTCACTCAGGTTTCTTATTTCACTCTGGGAGCCTACTTTGACCCTGGGCCTTTGCGGTGGTTGTATTTTGTCATTATATTGTCTGTGTATGTTCTGATAGTGCTGTCCAACTTGCTCCTTATTGTGGTCATATGTATGAATACTACTCTACATGAACCTATGTACATGTTTCTATGTAGTTTATTCATCAATGAGATAAATGGCAGCACTGTATGTTTACTTTTCATTGCATATCAAATCCTTCAAGATGTCCACACAATTTCATATAATCTATGTTTTCTTCAAATATTTTTGCTCTATTCTTATGGTGGAGTGAATTTTTACAAACCTGGCTATTATGTCATATGATCGATATGTGGCCATCTGCTTTCCTCTGCACTACAACACTCACATGACCCTAAGAAAAAGTCACCTGTCTCATTGTTGTCATTTGGTTGTCTCCATTAGTGGCTGTAGGAATAACAATTGTTCTCACTGCATCTTTAAAACTTTGTGGAAACATTATGGACTCTGTTTATTGTGATAACTACCTCATCATCAAACTGGCCTGTTCTGAGGCAACGGTGAATAACTTTTATGAAGTGGTCGCTGCTACGGTGTTTGTCTCAATACCTACAATACTTATTTTCTTTACATATATACAGATTTTTCGAGTGTGTTTTAATGGAACTAAACAGACACGGCAGAAGGCTGTGAGCACATGTACACCACACCTCTTCTCTGTTGTAAACTTTGCTTTTGGATTTTCATTTCAAATTTTCCAAACCAGGTTTGATCTGAGCCATTTGCCTCAAATGTTGAGAATAATTTTATCATTATATCATCTGACATGTCAGCCGCTGTTCAACACACCAATGTATGGACTGAGTCTGACAAAAATCAGAAATGTGTGTAAAAATATATAATTTCTAGGTCAAGAAATGCTGTGAATATGATCCAGATGACTTGATCAACATCTGTCACCATCACCGTATTTTTTAATTTTATACTAATTTTCTTTCTTTTTATTAATTTTTAACATGATACACCTCTCACAAAGTTCCATGTCCATCATCAAATAACTATTGCAATGTCAATCTCCCACATTTGAGGCTGATGTTTTTGAGTCCCCCTCATCGTGACCTCTGTAGTCATTTTTACATTTGAGCGTGTAATCCTGCACTCAAGTCATTCACGTCCCCTCTCATGGACTCACAGAGCCTACAGTTCTTGACTTCCTGGGAACCTACATCAGGATCTTGTTTGTGGGCGCCAGCTCTGCATTGAACACCATCCTCACTGCTCTTCTCCAGGACAAGCACTCTCTGCTCAGCAGCATGCCCGACTCCACATCTGCAGGGACCTGCACCTCTTCTCCCTGTACACCACCTGCTGCACCTCCAGCTGCTACTCCATAAATCTGATCAAGGGGCCGTCTACATGACAACGTTTTTTGGTCAAAACTGAGAAGTTTGTATTCATTTTGGCCTTTTGGCCACATGTAGCTGGTTTTTCGAGTGGGTAAAAACAGATTTTTTTTAGAACGGGTTCCAGAGTGGAGAAATCTGAGAATGCCGGCGTCGCATTGTCGTGTCTACAAGCAAACCTCCGATGCATCAAAGCCTGCAGCCCTCAAACTGGCCTCTACAGACTGAAAGAGGGTTGCCAAAATGGGTCTAGCCTACAGAGCCACTCCCGTCGCCCAGTAACTGAGACACGTTGCTAGCACCAATACCAACAACACGCACCACAGATTATGCACACGGATCAAACAGACTACGTTTACACTGAAACGAATCCGTGTATCAGAAACGATCTTCATCCAGACACGTGGTTTCTGTGTCCGCAAGCCTCCCCATCCACACAGCTTTGTGCATATTTGTTTACGTTTTACAGAAACGAAACATAAAACCGCATAAACTAAGAGCTCATAAAACAGCTTGCTGTTGTGCGCTTATGCGGTTCAGCTTCTGTCGGACTAAAGGACACGACTCAGTGGAATATATGGGTTCTTTCTGTGATTTATGTTTAACTTTTGCAAAACAAAACAGCTATAGTTCTGGGATACATCTAAAATAGGCTAAATTACCCTAAAGTTTAAAAAACTGTGCTGAGATATATATTATTACATTATCATTGTTAACTGCACCACATACAGGTGTGGCACATGTATTGCATCGTTTTCACTCAGTGCTCTGTTGTTTTGTGGACATGAATATTTGCTGTGGACGCACATTTTTTTCAACCCGCAAAGAAAAAAATCCAGGAGCGTTGTCATGTTAATGTAGCTCAAGTTTGTGGACAACATCACTCTCACTGGGCTCATCTCCAACAGTGATGAGTCTGCTTACTAGAGGGAGATGGATTGTCTGGTCATGTGGTACAGAGGCAACAAGCTGGAGCTTAAATGGCCATTCACACCAGAGCGTCAAAAAACACCTCTATTTGGATGCCTTTGCATTTGAGTTCAAGTTCCCGGTCCCGGTCTTTTCCAGAAACGATGTGAGACCAGGCTGGGAGAAACTTTAGTGTATTTATTACATAAAACCATCAGTGAAGGCAATCGGCTCAACGACTGTGGCGTATATATAGGTACACTCAGCTAATGACACTGGTCCAGTCCTGGTTTAGTCCCGGTCTAGTCCTGGTTTAGTCCAGGTTCAGTCCTGGTCCAGTTCTGGTGTAGTCCTCATGATCTGCTCCATGATTGCGGTGTATATATTTATGCTCCGCTAATGCTTGTGGCTCTTGCTCCGGTTCTCGGGTCTTTCTCTTTCTTCAGGATAATAACGTCGCTACGTCACGAGATACTCATCCCTGATTGGTTGACGAGGTGCGCCTGACGTGAAAAGTTTAGCATTTTCAACGTCTGACATTGATGCCTCAAGACACCCGTGTCTGACCCCCGAGGACGCGCTGCAAAAACGCAGGACGCCCTAGATGTGCGTCCACATAGACTTTACATGTAAAACTAGATGCTTTGACGCTCTGGTGTGAACAGCTCTTAACGCCCAGAAGAGAGGGGAGATGATGGTGGACTTCAGGAAAGTCGCAGCATCCTGCCCTCCTCGCCCTTACCGAAGCCCACATCTGTGCTTCCTCTGCTCCTCCATCACCCAGTGTCAACGTGAGAGCTGACCATCTACTCCATCATCCAGAAGGCCCAGCAGAGGATGGACTTACTGCAGCAGCAAGCTCAGTATAGTACACTGGGGCCACTGTCAGGAACAGACACAGATTGCAGCAACTCACAAACGCTTTGCCACATTCTCAATATTAATCTGCATAAAATTTAGAACCGCAAACTCAAACTGGGATGGACAGCCAAAAAGTCCAACAGAGCTCTCCTGATTGCTCTTACTTCCAGGTTTACAGTGGATAGAATATTTTATCTGATGCAAACAGTACACAGTGGTCTGATTTTGTTAAAGGTGCACTGTGTAACTTTTCATTTGAGGTCATGTCATTGCTCTGCCTGGAATGTTCCACAGTATGACATTAAACAGCCTTACCTTAGATTTACTCAATTACAAGTAGTTTTATGGCTCAAAAATACCTAAAATAAAAAAAACTGTATCACCAAAAAAAAAAAAAGACACAAAGACACAATTCTCAGTCTTATTAACATTTCTCTTGAATAAATTATGATTCTTTCGTTTGTTCAGAGTTAGAGGTGGGTCCTGATGTGGCGCACAGTCTTTATAAAGATCCACAGGCAGAGATCAGCTGCATCCTCTTTGCTCTGAGGGTTTACTTCAGTATGTGGCAGTATTTACACTGGCTCTGATAAGTATTCTTTGGTTTTATTTGGCGATATGTAGAAAGAAGCTACACTTTTTTATTTAGATTTTTTATTTTATGAGTTTTGTGTTGCAGTTGGGAGAAGAATGATGCCCTGAGTAAAAATGTGTTTCATTTTTCAGTATATCTGAGTGGATCTTTTGTAGATTTATTCAATGCTTGGCGAGTTTATCCAGATTGTCTTGGATGAAACATGCTCAGTAATGTTTTACTCTGTTATGTAATTGTATTTTTTGTCATTTTTAAGTGTGAGGATGACAAAGATATTTAGTACCAACAGCATATGTAGTGTTTATGTCAATGTGAATTATTTTATTTTATTTTCTCAAATGTATGTTTAAATTTGATTCAAAAATGACCGTGGCGGAGCTGTTGCAAATCAAAGTTGTAAAAGAAATCGGTGTTTGCAATCAAATGTGTGCACATAGGTTAGGGTGACCATATTTCCGTTTGTCAAAACCAGGCCACTGGGTGGGAGAGAGGTGGGGCCTCGTCATCGACATTGAGATACTCTCACCTGGCAAAGCTTTTTTAATGTTTTTCAGTGTCCTGGTGAGCTTTGAGGTCCCTGGCACCCTGCTGGACACTGAAACATATGTGCTGCTTTGTACAATGTGCACATGGCCTCCCACTTGTCCTGACCGGGACCGAAAGCGAGGAATTTCTTGTACAAGTCATCGTTAAATGTGCATTGCGCTTCGGCATGTTGCAGGCTGACCTGACTGTTTGTGTCTCATTGCTCAGCTCCTTCTGAGTCAGACTCACAGATTACTTTTGCTTCTTACAGATTTTCTGCATGTACCACTATGCGAGCGCTGAGTTTTTTATGTTAGCCGCCATGTCGTATGATCGGTACATGGCCATCTGCTTTCCACTGCAGTACAACAGGAAGATGAATGTCACTAAAGTGTCTCTCCTCATTTTCCTGAGCTGGTTTGTTGCGTTTGTGGGGATTGCAGTCATGACTTCTCTGAGTGTGCCTTTAAAACTGTGTGGCACAATGATAGACAAGATTGTATGTGGGAACTACTCCATTGTTAAACTGGCCTGTTCCAACACTAAAGCCAACAACATCTTTGGTTTGTTATACACTCTTCTCTCCGTGTTCCCTATCTTCAGCCTGATCTTGTTCACGTACGTGCGCATTCTTCAGGTGTGTTTCAGTGGGTCATTGGACACGCGGCACAAGGCCCTGAGAACCTGTGTGCCTCACCTGCTGTCTGTGCTAAACTTCTCCTTTGGCTGTTCGTTCCAGATTGTTCAGAGCAGGTTTGACATGAGCTCTATCAATCGTATGATGGAGATTCTGCTGTCACTTTATTTCTTAACTGTGCAGCCTTTGTTCAGTCCAGTCGTGTACGGACTCAAAATGTCTAAAATCAAAGATCTGTGTAAACATTTGTTGTGTGGAAAATGAATTAAAGAGATTCACGTGGTCCAACTGGTGTCACTGCTCATGTCATTGTTCACAGTGTTGTGTCTATTAAGGGTGATAGAATATAATCATATCATATCATGTATAATATAATCAATAAAAGTTTATTTTGATAACCCCTTCCAGCAGTTTCTGGACACATTACTTACATAATGTATGACATAACTATAAGTCGCACCAGCCAAAACATGTGTAATGAAGAAGAAAAAAACTGTTAAAATTGGCACAGTCTCACTTTTTGGGGGACATTTATTTTATAAAATCAGAGACCAGGAACCGACATTTCCCGTTGAAAGTCAAGTTGTAGTAACAATAGAAGAGAGAACAACAGACTGTTAATGTCACATACGAACAGTTCTTCAGATAAACTATAACATAAACAACAGAACAGAACAAGTTTAACAAACTCTCCATCTCACTCCAACATCACTAAATCCATTCAATTCTTCATCCTCGGTGTCACTTCTGAGCAACTCCACGACCTCCAGAGGTAAACAGAGCGACGCTTCCTCTTCTGTGTCGCTGTCGTCAGACTCAGCATCAGTTCCAGTTAGAATTATTCGGGTCTTTCTGAATCCCGACAGGATGGTTTCGGTGTCACTGAAGTCCAGGCTTTGTCCATCCATCCAGTGACTTCAGGAAAATTGCCGGTTATCGTGAAGCTGCGTTCTCCATCCCTGCTTTCCTCCAGTCCCTCAGAAGTTTCTCACTCACTCCAAACTAGGGGTGGGCATTCAATTAAATTATCTTAATAGATCGCCAGGAGGATTAATGATCGATTTTCAATTAATCATGAACTTTTTTATTTTAAAATTATCACCATAATTATTGCTATCTGCACTACTAATCTCCATAAATAAACTCAACCTCTACGATATATAAACCATAACCACTCTAGAGCCACATCAGCCTGTTTGACATTATAATGTGTTTAATGCAGCTTTGTGCAAATCTCACAGAAATGAAACTTAAAATCACATGGCTAATTTGCATAAACTAAGCGAAGTAAACAACAGCTCTTGTGTGTTGATGCGGTCAGCTTCTGTCGGACTAAAGGACACGACTCAGTGGGATATAGGCATTCTCTCTGTGACAGAGAGATGTTGATGCCAATGGTGAGTCTGTTGTTTGCGTATATTGTGTTGGAGATGGTTCATGTTTTCAGAGATCAGGTTTGTGTGCAGGTTTAGTGCAGCTCTTTATGTTGCAGCAGCCGGGGTTATGCATATACATGCACCATGACGAAAACCTGGATACAGGTGTGCATGTAAATGCACTCACTGAGTTGTACAGTGTCTCCAAGCAGGTGCCAGAGCCAAAACGTGGGACTGTGAGGCCGCAACTCCAGTGTTTGCTCTGTCAGACACAGCCTAGGGTCACCATATTTCCGTTTGTCAAAACCAGGACACCGTACGTGGGGGTGGGAGGTGGGGCCTTGTCATCCACATTGAGCTAATCTCACCTGGCAAAGCTTTTTAATGTTTTTCAGTGTCCTGGTGAGCTTTGAGGTCCCTGGAATCCCCCACTGGGAAACAAAACATATGTGCTACTTACACACTGTGCACATGGCCTCCCACTTGTTGGGACAGAAAGCCAGGAATTTCTTGTACAAGTTATTGTTAAATGTGCATTTGTGCTTCGGCATATTGCAGGCTGACCGACTGTTTGTGTCTGCTCGCTCCTTCTGAGTGCACAGAGAGCTACAAGAGCAGCTCCTTTTACCTTTAGTTCAGTAGAGATCGACAGATCTGAAATGATCCAAATGATTCTAGTGAAGGTGTACGGAGTTTAAAAGCACAGTGGAGCATTTCCTGTACTACCACATGACATCACAAGATGGAAGAGTGTTTTCACTTTATTTCTTGACTGCGCAGCCTTTGTTCAGTCCAGTCGTGTAGGGACTCAAAATGTCTAAAATCAAAGATGTGTGTAAACATTTGTTGTGTAGAAATGGTTTGGGTAAGAGTTTATTCCATTTTCTTCCGCTTATCCAGGAAGAAAATGGAATAGAATGGAAAATGGAGTTTATTCATTTATTTAATTATTTAACAGAGACAGAGTACATTAATTAACATTTCTGTAAATGCATCAGATTTAGCCACAATCATATCATATATTAGCCAGGCTGGCGCCACCTAGTGCCCCTGCCCAATTTCATTTCTCTCCAGAGACTAGGTCAGGAATTGGAATACACTAGATGGTTCACAAGAACCCCAAAAGTTGTAGACCTCACACCAGCCAACCAGCGAAGAGCTGTGAAGCTATGACATCAAACTCGTTGCACCTGTCTGGGTCCATTTGTGGTCCAGCACAACAGTAAACAAAGAGGTCGAAATGGACGTAGACAAAGACAGACATTCTGTGCTGGCAACGATTCACGAGATCGAGGACTGAAAGTTAGAATAAAGAGAATGTTTGGTTAATTTTATCAAGGGGAAAGATGTTATTGTGGTTCTTCCTATGGGACTTGGTGCATCACATATGTCACGACCAAATAGCAGCAACTGGTTACATAAAAAAGTACATGCTTACCATCGAGCAAACAAATCCTAATGCTGCGAGGTCAGACGGTTCACACGAAGTGAAACCAGCTAATGAATCAGACTAATACTAGTTTCCAAGTACTAGTTTCTGGACAGATGTTACATTAGTCACCCTTAAAAGACAGATTAAAACAAAGTATGTTAGTCGAACTGCTGTGTAGGGCCGTGTCCAAACTATTGCTCAAGGGCTAAATACTGAAGTACCTCAAATTATCTTATAATCACATAACAAATATTGTAATACAAACTTAAAATTATTGTTCCAAGCATTAATTAAACCTAGTGGGGCTCTGTAAATGCATGTCATTTCAAGTGAACAGCTCCTTTAAACTTTAGTTCAGTAGAGACTGACAGGTCTGAAATCATCCAAATGATTCTAGCGAAGGTGTATTTGAAAGAAAAGCTTTGTGCATTAAACATGTGTGAATGAAACAAAACATTACAACATAGATCAGGAAAAAGAGTAAGATGGGCCCTTTAATGCCAGACTGAGGGACATGGCAAAGCAAAAATTGTTGCTGAATTAAAAGCATCTTAAAAATGACTTAAGAAAAGACTTTTACAAATGATCCGGATCTTGGACATGTTGAGGCCGTACAGCAGGGGGTTAAACAGTGGCTGGCACGTTAACCAGTACAACGACAGAATGACCCTCAGCATGTTGGGCACACCGCTCATGTCAAAGCGACTCTGAAGGATCTCAAAAAACGCCCCGAAGGAGAAGTTCAACAGTGACGCAATGTGAGGACCGCACGTGCTCACGGCCTTTTGTCGCGTCTGAGCCGAGCCGGAGAAACACACCTTTAAAATGAGCACATACGAGTACAAGATGACACTTAATGGCACAAAGACAAACAGAGATGTAATTAAGAGGCCCCAGGCATTGATGAGCGAAGTGTCAGAGCAAGCCGACTTTGTAAAGGAATGATTATCACAGTATACTTTTTGAATGACGTTATTGCAAAGGTGTAAAGTGGCACTTAAAGACGTCATGATTATGCAAAAAATACATGGGGAAACCCAAGTCAATGCGAGAAGAAATGAAATTCTGCTGGGCGTCATGCGGGCTTGGTACTCTAGAGGGCAGCATATGGCAAGATAGCGGTCATACGACATGACAGCGAGGATCAACAGCTCAATGGCCCCATAGGAGAAGAGGCAGAAGTTTTGCAGGAGGCATAAAGACACAGGAACTCGGTGGATGTCCGATAGAATCTGAGTTAAAAGCAGCGGGAACACTGCACTGCTGCCGTACACGTCATTCACAAACAAACTGCAGAGGAAAATGTACAAGGGCTCGTGCAGACTTCGGTTTATGCAAATCACGTACACGAGCAGTGAGTTGGCGCCGATGATACACAAAAACAAAGAAAGAATGATCAGGAATAACAGGTACCTGACCTCACCAACATCAACATACGCCGACAATATGAAGTAATACGGATAAGTGGAGTTCAGAGGCCCAGGCATTTCAAACTGTCCAACACCACAACAAAAGCGAGTAACAAACAGCCATGAGAGCACTACACAGCAGCCGTGTATACACCCCACTTCAAACTCATAGTTGCAGACACTCGCCAACAGCGAGCATCATAGGATTAAACTCCAAACACATCAAACAAAGCTGAATTTACAGAACATAGTAAACCTGAAACACTTCAGTACGATGTGCATCTATTAACCCTAACACTAACCGAACGTCTTTTATTCTCACAAGTGTGTTAATATGTTCGAAAGCTCAGGAAAACTGGAAAAAACAATAATTTAGTTGATGTGATGAAGAATGTTAGTCATACATCTTGAACTGTCATCTTGAAAGCAGGCAAAAATAGTGACTTTTAAGGACTCATTCCTTAAAAGTTCAATGTATTCAATGTATTTTCACATTCTCTGCTGTAAAGATGGAAAAAAAAAGAGAAATAGAGAACTGTCAGTCAGAATTCCATGAAAAAAAAGTATTGTCAAAGATTCAAAATACACAGTATATTAATCTAGTTCACGGTACCTGTAACTAGTGAGTTTGAAAATCCAAAAGAACAATAGTCCCTTTTAGTTATGCATTTTCTCTTTAGATACTGAATGTTGAAAACAGTGCCTTCCTCAAAGAAACAGGCTCATGTCATTCATTTGATTTTCTAACAATTTCTAAAGAGTTACATTTGAAAAGCAAAATCAAATCATCTATAATTCTATATATTCAGAAACACCACATTTCAACTGATTGCAATATAACAAAGTCCAAAAACAGACCAAAAATACATGAATGGAATTCAAGTTTGTCAAAATCTGCTTTGGTTTTAAATGTAGAACTAGTTCTTCTATAAATCTTTCTGGTCGTACATGGTTTTATTTTGTCTCCAGATGGACCAGTGTAAAGTCAAATCTTCAGTTGTTTCTGACTCTGAACTTGGCCGAGCTGGTTTTAAAACATTTGTGACGTCGCTGTGTCTCACACGCCACTGATTATTCATCCTTTGAGATTTTATTTTTTTATCTTTATGAATTCATAGTTGCTTCTCATTTATATGTGTATGAAAGGTTATGTACTGTATGAAAAAAAAAGAAGTAAAATTTACTAGAAAATATCTTCGGAACAATTTGCACTAGCACTTTTTAACAAAATTTTACTGCTGTATTATAAGGTACAATTCACTTGTCAGTATTAAGTAAAATGTACTTACCACCACAATTAACAGACATGAATTTACTGAGTAACTTTTACTCAGTTTTTTAAAGTTAGAAGTCAAATTTATGTAAATAAATTAAGTAAAATATATGAAATATTGTCATAATTAACTGCATAGCTGTGATGAAGTAAATATTATCTGTCTTGTATTTACTGATGTAGAATAGATGGTCACATTTTTAAACAGAGCTTTTCCACCTTCAAGGCGCAAAGTGTTTTACAACAAGGAACCACTCACACATTCACACACACACATTCACACACCAGTGTATGCAGACACTGGGGGCGAGGTGTCTTGCCCAAGGACACAACAACAGCATTTATCATTGGGAGCTGGAATCAGGGTGGATTTGACTGCTCTCCTTATCATTGGACATACAAATGCTCTTACCAACTGAGCTACAGCTGCTGAGTGCAGGGAATTCTCTAGAAGGCCTTTGTATTACTTCGTATTGTTGGGTTTGTGAGTAGCGACTGTAAAACCTTTCAAACATGTTGGTGATTCTGTAGTAGAACTTACTCATTAAACACTATACTTCAACTTCATGAGTAAATTAAGTACATTTTGTCCATTGCTATTCAATAAGGTGTAGTTCTCAAAGAATGATGTTATTTCAGTGTAAATATTACAACAGTTGCTGTAATATATTTTACTATCAAGTGTTTTTAGTGTAGAATAGTGATGAAACTCACCAGACTGTGTATTTATACAAATGTAACACACAACAGTTATAATAATGTAGCTTCCTCATCACAAACAGACCTTGTTTCATTCACATGTTTAATACATAAACCCTGCATAGGTTGTGTTCTATTCTCAAACAGAACACTCCGTTCCACCTTGTGATGTCATATTGTCATATAGGAATTGCTCCACTGTGTTTTTAAACACTATACCTCTTCACTAGAATCATTTGGATGATTTCAGCCCTGGAACTGACAGTCTCTGCTGTTGTTAACATGCTGTTACAGGGTTCCTCCAGGTTTCTTCATGTTAAATTCAAGTCTTTTTAAGACCTTTTTAAGACAGTTTATATAAAAACTTAATACCCATTTCACGGCCTATTTCATAAAGCTACCGGCAAAGAAAAACAAAATTCTTGAACACTCCTTTTGTAGGCAAATAATGGTGGTTGACAAATTAAACTTTTGAGGAGAAATGCAATATGGAGAAGTTACATACTGCACAAATGTTAAGACCCGGATATAAAAATTCAAGACTTTTCAAGTCTTTTTAAGGTATTATTTCCAAATTCATAAATTCTGTGCTTTTAGACTTTTTAACCTCCTAGGACCCGAACTCTTGCATGGCTTTATTCATTTCTCTTTGTTATTTGGGCTGATTGGGACGTGATGAGTGCAAAAACAAAGAATTATATTTATATGTCCACATGTGACATATAAAACATTCAGTTTATGTTTTAATCATTTTGACGGAACACAATAAAGTCACAGTTGAATAATGCTTTGCAAAAACTCTTTTTTAAGAGCCTGAACAACACAAAATGTGTTGGACATATGTGGACGCCAGGTCCTAGGAGGCTCCAGCACCACAGGAACCCTGTGTTAACATGAAAACTACTGCTTCATGACATCACAAGGTGGAACAGAGCATTTGGAGCTTAAGGGATAGGCTTGAGTAATCTTTTAAAATGTGTCTGGTTTTAAGTCTTTAATCCTTAGATAAAAAATTACAGTTCAACCTGTTTTGCATTTGACTTTTGGACTGATTATTCCATGATTGCTTTTACTGCTTTTACTCCAGTGAAATACTGAAGAGCCTGTTCTGCAGTTTGCACAAATATGCAGCAGATGGTACCAAACTGCCTCTAACTCACACTACACTTCTTTGACCTTTTTAAACTGTACTTTGGCCTCTTTAGAATGCTTCACAGATGACACCTGTTTTACTGGTTAGGTGAGCAAAGGCACTAAGAGCTCCAGCCGTGAAAACACATCACACACACGCCTTCGAGTCTGAGGTTATTAGATCACGTCCTGACTCAGACACTTCAAATTGTGATCATGCACAGTCACTCAGTTTGTTAGTCCTGTCCTTGAAACTGTTTTTGTTGTTTCTCTTCATGTGTGTGTACTGTAGTCTTTTCATTTTGTCAATCAGCTCATGCAGTTTTACTGTTTTTTAAATGTGCAGATCCACACATAGTGTCCAAAACTTTTTGAAAGGTGATTGGTTATCGGTTTGTTTGACTTAGGGGTGTGTCTTTGTCAGAACTAAATTAAAACCAGTTTAAGCACCTGGATCTGGACTAAGCTTGGATCAGTGCCTCATCTCTTTTTGTACAATTGTCAGTGTCGTACATATGTTTTGGTCAACAGTCATACTCCATCAGTATATTTCTACAATTACACGTTTTACTGGAAGAAAATTGATCTGAATTCCTCATTTGTCCCAGATTTATTTATTTTTTGACATTTTTGGCAATAATTTTTCCTGTGACAATCTTTAAATATAGAATTTTAACTGTTGAATGTGATTTGATTGAATGTCATTGTCTTCAGTTATTTATGTAGCAAGTCCAGGAACAAAGTCAGAAAAACACACAATAGCTAGAAGTACAAAATCCTTCTGGTTTATTCTTGAAAACTAACTTTTTAGAGCTCATTTTACAGTTGAAGCTGTTTGTAAAGTGAAATGTGTGTTTTTAATTATGTAAATGATTAAGTATCATGTAAATGTGGGTATTTGATGTACACACAGGTTGCTAAAATTTTGGTTTATGCTTATTCCCGTAAAAGTCCTGTTGTGTGGTGTAGTTGTACGACTTTTTTCTCGTCATTTTGTGCTGATGTTGTTCTTACTTTAGTCCCCGCTTAACTTAATTTATTATAGTCTCCTCAAGCAAAACTTAATGGTGAATTTTCAAACCAAAAGACCAACTATGGCTAATTTCAGTCAGGTTTCCCATTTCACCCTTGGAGCCTACTTCGACACCGGGCCTCTGAAATGGTTGTATTTTGTCATTATATTGGCCGTGTATGTTCTGATCGTTCTTTCCAACCTGCTCCTCATCGTCGTCATCTGTCTGAACAGGACTCTGCACGAGCCCATGTACTTGTTTCTCTGTAGTTTATTTGTGAACGAACTTTACGGCAGCACGGCTTTGTTCCCGTTTCTCCTGCTTCAGATTCTCAAAGATCTCCACACGATTCCAGCTCCGTTTTGCTTCCTTCAAATCTTCTGTATCTTTTCTTACGGACACGTAGAGTTTCTCACGTTGGCCGTCATGTCGTACGACCGATATTTGGCGATTTGCTTCCCTCTGCAGTACCATTCAAACATGACCCACGCTAAAGTTTTCATCCTCATTGCTTTGACGTGGCTCTTGTTATTTTTAGCGATCTTGATTTTGATTTCTCTCAGCGCGCCTTTACCTTTGTGTGGAAATGTTATAAACAAAGTGTACTGCGATAACTACTCTGTCGTCAAGCTGGCCTGTTTTGACACCACCGTTAACAATATATACGGGCTCATCCAGTTGTTCCTCATCACCGTGTTGCCATCAAGTCTGATTCTTTTTACGTATTTTCGTATTTTTAAAGTGTGTTTCCGGGGCTCGAAGCAGACGCAGCAGAAAGCCATCACCACCTGCACGCCTCACCTCGCCTCGCTGCTTAATTTCTCTTTTGGGGTCAGTTTTGAAATCATTCAGAGCAGGTTTAATATGAGTTCTGTCCCAAATCTGCTCCGAATTATACTGTCTTTGTACTTTTTAACCGTGCAGCCGCTGTTTAACCCTGTGATGTACGGACTGAAAATGTCCAAGATACGGAGCTCGTGTAGAAAGACGCTTTTGGGTAAACTTGTTTTCTAATTTGGAAATGTTTAAGCTGAGATGCAGGTTTACTTCGTCTGGGCATTTTACAATATAATTCAATTCAATGTACAAATGTTTATTTCATCATTTGATTACACAAGATTAAATAAATCAAATAGTAAAAAAAAGTTTTCTGGATGCTTTGAAAGTCGTCATTATCTTTTCATAATCTTTATAAGGGTCATTCCACACCAAATCTCCAAATGTCCCCAAATTTTAGCTCCCAACTCCTTATAGTTTTGTCATTAAAAAATATTTGGTCAACTCTGCCCTGACCTGTTTTGAGCAGAGTTTTTCAAGGAGCCACTTTCAGATTGTTGTATCTAAAAATGTATGGTCAGTCCTTCAAATTTTCAAGGGTTAAAATTTGGCAAATGTACTTTTAAACTTGTTTTCTAATTTGGAACTGTTTAAGCTGAGATGCAGGTTTACTTCATCTGGGCATTTTACAATATAATTCAATTCAATGTACAAATGTTTATTTCATCATTTGATTTCATAATCAATCAAATAGTAAAAAAGTTTGCTGGATGCTTTGAAAGTCGTCATTATCTTTATGTGCATATAAGGGTCATTCCACACCAAATCTTCAAATGCCCGCGCTCGACCATCTCAGATTTAACTGAAAAAATTCCCAAGTCCCAAATTTAAGCTCCCAGCGACTTATAGTTTTGTCATTAAAAACATTTTGTCAACTCCCCCCTGACCTGTTTTGAGCAGAGTTTTTCAAGGAGCCACTTTCAGATTGCTGTATCTAAAAAAACTATTTATGGTCAGTCCTTCAAATTTTCAAGGGTTAAAATTTGGCAAATGTACTTGTAGAATCTGCCCTTACAAAGACCATCTTGCTGTTCGAAATACGTTGGCGTCCCTTCATGTAATAAAGGACTTTTAATATATTCAGTCGTAAAAAAAAGTTTGCTGGATGCTTTGAAAGTCGTCATTATCTTTTCATAATCTTTATAAGGGTCATTCCACACCAAATCTCCAAATGTCCCCAAATTTTAGCTCCCAACTCCTTATAGTTTTGTCATTAAAAAATATTTTGTCAACTCTGCCCTGACCTGTTTTGAGCAGAGTTTTCCAAGGAGCCACTTTCAGATTGTTGTATCCAAAAAACTATTTAAGGTCAGTCCTTCAAATTTTCAAGGGTTAAAATTTGGCAAATGTCCTTGTAGAATCTGGACTTTTACAAATGTGCTTTTGGTTTATCACAGATTTCTGGGGGTTTGAATTTTTTTTTATGAGAATACTATAAGGAGTTGGGAGCTAACATTTGGGACTTTAGTGTGTGAACCTCCTAGAATTTTTTCAGTCAAATCTGAGATGGTTGAGTGGGGGCATTCGGAGATGTGGTGTGCAATGACCCATATATCCTAGTTAAAAAAAGATAAATAAATAAGACTCGCAGTTGTGAATGTAGTGAAAAAAATGTTACCCAAATGTAGGAAAAGAGAATACGGGAAATGGTCTCATCACAGTAAGGTTGGGGGCAGAAATTTGGGCAAGAAAAATGGTACAGTTGGGCATGATTAGAGTAAAAAGAGTTTGAAAAATGATCTATGTAACAAAGATGCATTTAGTTAGTAGTCTAACGCCACAAACACGAGTTATACATTTGAACTGAATGACAAATTCTTAAATTAAAAGCACTGAAAGAGACTTTTACTTTAAGAAGAGAAAAGAGAAGGGAGAATTTTTGGTTCTATGAAAAGAAGCATGAACTATATTGACAAGCTTTGGACAGGCTATATATATATATATATATATATATATATATATATATATATATATATATATATATATATATATATATTTTTTTTTTTTAACTGTTATTTTACATGTAATTATTCCGTTTTATTACTGATTATTCTAATTATATGAAAATGTAGCCACTGATGTGGGTCGTTCCTAGTCTGATTCATCAGCCAGTTTCAGTTCATGAAAAACGTCTGACCTCGCAGCATTAGGATTCATTCGCTCAACGATAGGCAGGTACTTTTTAATTTAACCAATCGCTGCTATTTGGTCTTGACATATGTAATGCGCTGCTAACGGGGTTAACTGGTATATTAAGCTTTTCCCAAATCCTGTAGGAAGAAGGACAATAACGTCTTTCCCCTTGATAAAATTCACCAAACATTCTCTTTGTTCCGGCTTTAAATCCTCAATCTTAGGAATCGTTGCCAACACAGAATGTCTGTCTTTGTCTACATCCATCTCAACGCTTTGTTTACTTTTTTGCTGTACCACAAAAGAGACACAGACAGGAGCTTGAGTTTGTCGTCATGGCTTCACAGCTCACAGCTGATTGGTCGATGCGCAGTCTACAACTTCTGGGGTTCTTGCAAACTGTCTAGTGTTTTTCTGATTCCGGACCTAGTCACTGGAGAGAAATGAAATTGAGCAGAGGCACTAGGTGACCCCGTAAACTCAAAGCCCAAAACAGAGCTAGTTTCTCACACTTCTCTATAGTGTACAAATGTGGTACAGTACTGCATTATGAACAGGTTACACTTGCATCAGCACAGTTTTATTTTGTTTGAAATGACAAGTTTGATTCTATGTATAAGGAAGGATGTTTGTTCAAGAAAAAGTCATTTACAGTGAATCATCTGAGAAGGTCACGCTTGTAGCTGCACTTTTCCAAACAGGTTTTGGCAGCTGGTCTGGACTCTGGAGTTGTTTAGTCCGTACATGAATGGGTTCAGAATGGAAGGTACCTGTTACCAAAGGCGTAGGTTTGGTCCCCCCCATGAAACCAACTGATAGGTTACTTGATTAACAGATTCATTATATAATATAGTTTACTTTTGGTATGATGCAGACTGCAAAAAACAAACAACACATCTTTATAAGAAAGGGTCAAATGGGATATGAAGTTACATGTATATGTTTAATGAATTGTTTCCAAAAACACAGAGTCTGGGCAGGTCCAAAATAAGTGAGAGGTGGTTTCATTTTTCAGTTTGTCTCCATTGTTCTTAGTGGATAACAGTGATGTAGAAGTTTGTAGCAGGTTTCTCTTTGCTTGTTGGTGATGATATATTTGTGAGGTCATGTCCGTACATTTTTCCATGGAATATTGTCAAGTAGAGTCGGGGTCTCACAGCGCACGAGTAGGGCTCCGTTTGGGAGGTGCAGTTGTGCTGATAGTTGCTCTTTTTCCGCAGCGACTCATTATAAGACAAGTTTAATTGAAGATGAAACCAAGTCAGTTCCTTTAAAAAAAAATGTCAAAGTTAGGTGCAGCGTCTTCACTCACGCTGCTCAAACCGACATCTTCAGGTGCGGCCCTGTCCTGCCGCTTCCCAGTTTAGGCTCCTGGCTCCACTAATGACATCACTCTGTTACAGCCAATGAAAAAGCGGCAGGTGTAACCCTGTTGTCATATCATTGAATACATCTCAGAATAATCTAATAAACAAAATGCGAACTAAAGCATGTTCAGTTAATACTATTGAGTTTGGAAAAATATCAGAATAAATGTCTATTTTTGTTTATTAAAATAAAATGGCAAATATTGGTCGGGACTATTTTGTCTTAGTGCCCCAAAAGAACAGTGGTCACTTTTAGTTACACATTTTCTCTTTAAGATACTGAATGTTGTCAAAAACAGAAACAGGCTCATGTCATTCATTTGATTTTCCAGTGACAAATTCTTAAATTGAAAGACACTTTTACTTTAAGAGGAGAGAAAAAGAAAAGATTCATTGGATCACTGGATGAGAGAAATTTTTTGGGCTATGACAAAGAAGCATGAATTACATTGACAAGTTTGTAAGGTTGTATTTATGTAATTTTTAACAGTTATTTTACATGTGCATATTTACAAATGATAAAAACATATACATTTTGATTTGCTAAAGTTGCTGGTTCACTTTCCAAAAAGCAGCGCTCTGAGGACCAGTCGGATCTTGGTCATCTTGAGTCCGTAGACGAGGGGGTTGGCGAGGGGCTGCACGGTGAGCCAGTACAGCGACAGGAACACTCGCACGGGGTTGGGCACGGCTTGCATGTTGAAGCGGCTCTGCACTATCTCGAAGAAGGCCCCGAAGGAGAAGTTGATGATGGAGAGGAGGTGAGGCGTGCACGTGCTCAGCGCTTTCTGTCGAGTCTGCCTGGACCCGTTGAAACACACGCGCAAGATCCGGATGTACGTGTAGATGATGAGTAAAATGAGACTCAAGATGACGGAAAACATGTGCGTGAGCCCGAAGACGTTATTGAGTCGTGTATCGAAGCAGCTCAGTCTGACCACCCAGTAGTTATCACAGTAAACTTTGTGGATGACGTTCCCGCAGAGGGTGAGCGGAGCCGTGAGAGCGTAAGTAATAAACAAATTCATCATAATCGGGTAGCACCAAGTCAGAGCCGTGAGACCCGCTATTTTATTGGGCGTCATCCTGGAAGCGTACTGAAGCGGGTGACAGATAGCCAGGTAACGGTCGTACGACATGACAGCGAGCGTCGCGAACTCGATCCCGCCGTACGAATACAGGATGAATATCTGCAGCAAGCACAGCGTGTACGAAACTACGTGGACGTCTTGAAAGATCTGGACGAGGAGCAAGGGGAAAATGGCAGCGCTGCCGTACAGTTCGTTAAAAAGCAAACTGCAGAGGAAAATAAACATCGGTTCGTGAAGGTTTCGGTTCAGACATATGACGACGATGAGGACGATGTTGAACAAGATAATAGCGCAGTACATGAGCAGTAAAACCACGAAGCTCAAGTATTTTAAAGGTCCAATATCGATGTACGCGCCTAGGACGAAGTGAATGACCGGAGTGTAGTTCATGGTACACGCTCAGTATCCAAAGTACTAGAAAGTAGTAGTAAAAGTAGTGACCACAGTAATAAGAATATAAGAATAATAATAATAAGTAAGAGTAAAAAAGTATTTGGAAATGAAATGTGTTTAAAATCTGATTTATGTTGTACGAGTTAATCGATTCGGACAGAAAAACTAAATATTAAACATGAAAAAATGCACAGATTCTGGTATTTTCCAAAGAGTAGGCACACAAAATTCATTTGAGGAAAAGATGTTCAAAGCGCAAATGTTTGGATCATCGATGTTCATGTAAAGTTTTTGTTATTTGTAGGGAAGAAGAGTGTACATGTACCTAATAAGATCAAGTAAAATGATTTCTACTTCCGACAAAATGACTCAAACATAAGTAAATGTGGAAAAAGGTGTCAGAAAAGTATCCTGAAAAGCACAAATTCTTCTAAAAGTAAACGCAACTGAGTACTACCCACAATTTTAGTGTTTAATAAGAATAAGATAACCAAGGATTAAAAACACAACGCAGTAAAAATGCAGTCAACAAGTGCCGACAGTGTTTTCCGTGACTTTTGTCAGCTTTAAACATGCCTTACTTTACTCACCAAACAAGGAATCAATCAACTGAAGCCGCTGAAATTGTTATATTAAAGAAAATAAAAGTACAATTCCAGAATAAAAGCATTTTAGCAAAGTTGTAGTATTTAACCCAGAGTAAACCATGTCAAAGTGTATATTCAAAGAGCAAACCTTTCCACAAACATAGTATCTTTAGTTAAACAATGTCTTTTAGAAATCACACTGTCAAATGTGAAAAGGGTATGTTATGTTGTGTTCACACTTGCACAATCAGCGCTTCTAAAATGAGACTAAACAGAGACTCACCCCGGAATTAAACCCAGATTAAACTAGGATTAAACCAGAACCAGGATTAGAGCAGGACTAAACCAGGACTAGAGCAGAACGGAACCAAATCTAAATCAGGACTCAAACTGAATCTAAACCAGGACCAAACCTGCAAAGTGTGAACGCACGCTTAAAAACACATGAGGAAAAATCAAATACAAAATCACTATATGCATCACAAGTAAAATGCACTTATAAATACAGTGAATAATGTTTGGATTTTGTCTATCTGACTTTTTAATAAAGCATTTCATTTCTCAGTATCAGATCAACAGCTAATAACACAAGATCCAATGTAAATAAATTGAAATCCCTTTAAGTAAACAGTTCAAAAACAAAATGTAAACAGTCATTGAAAAAACTATTTCAAAAATCTGCTCCCGTGTGCTTGAGATCTGTGGTTTGAAATCTCAGAGTAGGAGGAGGTAACGCTCTGACAGACAGGACTCAGGAGAAGTGTGTGCACCTGACGACCAACACTGAGGGATTTAAAGCTGAAGCTCAGAAGTGCCACGTCACCGAGCAATGCACCAGAGAACAAACAGGAATAACATCCAACAAGACTCGTCTCCATTTAGCAGGGATTTAATACGTCTTTCCACATGCAGGTCCACAAAAAAGTATATTTTTTAAGAGTTTCTGTAAATAAAGTGATTCTGTCCATGATAAAAACAAACATAAGTTTACTTTGTGGCCTTGGATTTCAAATATCGTGACAAACACCACCGCCTTCAATGATAATTGTTCTCTTCTGGCTAAGTAATTCTGCTTATGTTCTTTTCCTGTAATTGTTGATTGCTCATTGTTATGTTATTAAATGACGCCCAATATGCAAAACAGACTTTAACAAGTCTATAAAGATTTATTAAAGGTACTTCATAGGGAGAAATGTTTGTGCTTCTCTTTTTTAAGACATTGCATTTTGTATTTAAATTGTTACAGTAGTAGTTTTAACTGTGTTTTTATAACAAAAGAGAAATTCAATTTGTCAGCTGGACAAAAGTTTTTTGATCACATACATTTTGCAGCTCATACTAACTGCTTCTTCAGTTCATGTTCAGGCTTTAACTGTGTTTTTTTATGTCTTATGTTTGAATGTCAATGATGCAGCACCACGTACCCGAGACAAACGTCCCCCGTGTGAGATCTTCCCTCACTGTATTATTAAATCATTCAAGCTCAACATTGACTCTGAAAAGCTTGTTACCGTTTCTTTTACTGTGATTAATACACACCACAAATGTAAACGCTGAATTTACTATTGTGTTTCCAACTAAGTAAAATGGGTAAAAAATTATTTGAGTATATGTGATTTTGTCTTTACAGAGCATATAGAAGAATAAAATACAGTTAAGTACACATGTGTTAACTGTATAATAGTCATGAATATAAAGGTTCAGAAAAGCAGGAATAGTTCAAATTTATATTTTTAAATCCCTCGCGGCGTTAAACTGCATTTACAGTAGATTTACTGACCTTTATCACAAATCACATGGAGCCACAAGGAATTTGGTTTAACATTGATCTTGTAAAACACAGTTTTCCAATTAAATGCAAAAAAGACAGATTCAACTGTAAAAAAAGACAATAAAACAGCGGGTTCTGTCATGCCATCGTTTAAGCTTTAACTATAAAAGTACAAATGCATAACCAATGTATATTAGAGACACTAACATTTAATTTAATAAACATTTCTTCAACAGGAGGTCACACTTGCTTCAGTTCACAAGCGTTTGTAATAAAATCTGATTTGCAGAATAAAAAAGCAGTGATTATGTTTAAAAGCACACCACAAATCTGATCATTTGGCTGACGCTTGAAATGTCACATGTGCAGGTTTTCACAAGAAAAGTACACAATGAAGGATAAACAAAATGAAAAAAAAAAAAAAAAAAAAAAAATGTCAAAAGAGTTATTTAAAAATTCATTCATACTTTGTCTTCCAAATACAACTGTTAGTCAAAAAATCCATTGATTAACTGACACACGACACCAAGTGTTTTAATGAATGCATTTATTTTATACTTTTAAACACAACAAAAATCAGATGCAATTATTCAGTTCTGTGAAATTGTAGTCAGAGATGTCCCATATGGAAAAAAATGGGGGAAAAAATATAAGAATTGAATTACCACTGTCTTTGTAGTAAATCTTTATATAAGGTTAATATGTGTCATGTGGTTTACTCCTGAAAGTGGCTCCTTTTACATTTTTCTCATACAACTATATTATGAAAAACTAGTAAAGATAAAGTGAACATTTTGCATGACATTTACAGGTAATGTGCATGATCAACTACATTTTCTTTGTATGTTCCATGTAATGTTTGTATTCTTTAATTATATGTTGCAGTTAAAAAAACAAAATCTTAGTCAAAAGGACGATTTGAACCCAGGTCCCCCATGTGAAAGTCCAGTGACTCACCTGTTAAACTACCCAACTGTTACTAGTGGTGAGAACTACAGCAGATGTTGAGGACAGTTACAAGTATCCTGGTATCCCACAAGTAAATGGCTCCTCGAAGAGGCAACAAGGAAAGGAGCTACAGGATTTTGCAGAGTAAAAATCTTTTTACAGCCTGATGTTTGTTCACTGTGACATCAGTGGAAGAGTGTGTGTCTTATGTGTTTTAAGGTTGTAATATTTGTAATATTTGTATTACTGTGTTTACCCCCATGCCGCCCAACACACACACACACACACACACACACACACACACACACACACACACACTGTGATCATTTTCTTTCTCACTCTCATACACACACAACACAGCAATCAAGTTTAAGGAAACAATCATCATTTCACTTGTTTTTCTGTGATTCTGTGGTAAAAATGATCTTTGTCCAACACTTGTGAGGAGATTGTGTGTGGGATTAGTGTCATATTCAGCTCTTGCAGGTTACAAAGTTTTACATGTTTCATGCTGCACATATTTACCAAAGATCTTGTAAGTGTTTTCACTGTCATATACAAATCTTTTAGGATTCAGATAAAACATGTTCAAATGGTGTATGATTTGTCTGTACCTTTTCCATGTGGGGTGGGCCGTTCTACCCTGTAAACTCCAACCCCCCCAAAAATATATCTAGTTTATCACACTTCTCTACATTGTACAAATATGGTACAGTACTGCATTATGCACATATTACACTTGGATCAGTACAGTTTTATGTTGTTTGAATTAAACGTTTAATTCGAAGTATAAGGAAGGATTTTTGTTCAAGAAAAGGTCGTTCACAGTGAATCCACATCTAATCGAGAAGGTGAAAAGGTCACGCTTGCTGCTGCGCTTTTCCAAACAGGTTTCGGCAGCCGGTCTTGACTTTGGAGTTGTTCAGTCCGTACATGAACGGGTTCAGAATGGACGGAGATACGAGCCAGTACAACGACAACAAAACTCTGAACCCGTTTGGTATAAAACTCAAATTAAACCTGCTCTGAAGTATCTCAAAGCACACTCCGAAGGAAAAGTTAACCAGAGAAACAAAGTGGGGCATGCAGGTGCTGAGAGCCTTCTGCTTAGTCTGCGGAGACGCGTAAAAGCACGCGACCAGAATGCGTAAATACGTGAATAAAATGAAAGTCAGCGGCACAAAGACAGTTAGGAGAGTGGCGATTATTCCGTAGATATTGTTCACTCTGGTATCTGAACACGCCATCCTCACAATAAAGTAGTTATCGCAGTAGACTTTCGGGATAATGTTTCCGCAGAGTTTTAACGGAGCGGAGAGAGTGATGGGAACGATGTTGATGACCACAGGGACAGGTCCAGCAGACAACGACGAGGACCAGGACCTTTCGCGTGTTCATCCGGACGTGGTACTGCAGCGGGAAGCACACGGCCACGTAGCGGTCGTACGACATCACGGCCAGGGTGAAGAATTCGACCGTGGCGTAGGAATATAAGCAGAAGATTTGCAGGAAGCAGAGCGAATGAGGAACGGTGTGGACGTCTTTGAGCATGTGGAAGAGGAGGAACGGAAAGAGAGACGTGCTGCCGTAAATCTCGTTCAGGAAAAGGCTGCAGAGGAAAACAAACATGGGCTCGTGCAGGGTTCTGTTCAGGCTGATCAGCACGACGAGTAAAATGTTTGCGAAAAGGATCACTGCGTACAAGGAGCCCAGAAAGACGAAAATCAGATACCTCAGCTGAGACACGTTAAAATATCCTGTGAGAATAAAGTATGAGACGTGAGTTTGGTTAGGCATGGTACGATTTCACCGCCTGGTCCATGTAAAACAATACCGGCTGTCTTTAAACACACACCACACACTGGATCTTTATTGAAAGGTAACGGCAAAATTTGATGTAGTGATCAGATTTCCTCCTGAGCAAAACCAGGATTTGACTAAAAAAGACCCGCAGAAACCAGGAGATCATCAAAACATGCACACACAAATAAAGGTTCACAATATTTCTGAAAATAGTTGTGACTGAGGGCCAGCCTTGTACAGTTATACTTCTTCTCAGCTCTAAACCATGAGGTCAGTGTGAAGAGGGGCCAATCACCATGCACCAGGACTCTGGGGCCCCCTTGAGGAGTGAAGAATAAACATGTTTACAACTTTAGTTCTGATTGAACTTGTGTTTGTGCTGTTGTGTGGTGGAGAATTTGTTCCTTTTAAATAGACATCATCATTATCCCTCTCAGGCTCAAATTAATTTTTTGTATCAGGAAAAATCTGATATTTGGGGAAAATGATCATATGGGGTAGTAATATACAATCCTGACTTTTTTTTGAAAGAGACCTTCACATCCAGTGTGTTCTGGGATGTTGCAGATTTGCAACATTGGTCCGGTGTGGTAAATTAACACTGAAGACTGAAAATGATTTGAACACTAACTTTATGTGTAAACCACTTTTCATAACTGTAAAAACATAAAGCACAGTGTAACAGATTTACAGTGGCACAACAACATCACTTTTTCATGTGGTTCTCCAAGAAACAATGTTTATCCTTTGTAAACAACAAAAGTACTTTGCACTTTGTAGCCGTTCTTGCACAGTCTGCACCGTCCATGTTTATCAGCATGGATGGGAGAAAAGACTCCTGAATAAAAAATATGGATGTGGAGTAAGTAGGTAATTTAGCTGTTGCAAATCTGCAACGCCTGCCTGGAGAGGGTGAACATGATTCTTACAGATGTGTAGTCCAGTATTAACAGCTGGACCAGTGTCTCCATAGATCAGACTGAGCTGAGTGTGACATGAGTGAGGCTCATGATAACAATGTTCAGAGTTATTAAAGTGACAAATTAATCTGCACAATTTTTTTCTGGCAGATACTGTGTTTTTTGGATTATAAATTGCACTTTTTTTCATGGTTTGGGTGGTGCTGTGACTTATACTCCAGTGCAACTTATGTATTGAATTGTTCACACTGACAGCCACAAGAGAGGTTCTAGTCTTGTGTGTGAGTATCTGCTGCTCCTGTTCCTCCTGTACCACTGTCACTTGGCTCTATTGTGCATGTCTCCTGTAGAAAGAGCCTCTGTTCTGTCTGTATCATGTCAGTCGATCACCAATTATTTCTGTACCACTGAAAATTAAACATTTAAGTGACTTCAGTGACACTGAAACCATCCTGTCGGGATTCAGAAAGACCGGAAATAATTCTAACTGGAGCTGATGCTGAGTCTGACGACAGCGACACAGAAGAGGAAGCGGCGCTCTGTTTACCGCCGGAGGTCGTGGAGTTGCTCAGAAGTGACACCGAGGATGAAGAATTGAATGGATTTAGTGATTTGTTTGATTTGAGTGAGATGAAGAGTTTGGCCTGTTTTGGCCTGATGTTCTCTGTTCTGTTGTTATTACTAGAACTTGACTTTTAATGTGAAATGTTGGTTCCTGATCTCTGATTTTATATGAATTTATATTAATATATAAATATAATATATATTTATTATTTATATTATTTAAAAAGTGCGACTTATAATTTGGTGTGACTTATATATGTTTTTTTCTTCTTCATTACATATTTTTTGGCTGCTGTGACTTATATTCTGAAGCGACGTATAGTCCAGAAAATACAGTAGTAAAAATTTGGGACATGTATATTCTTACTTAATATTTATATGTATGTGTTTATTGTTGTAAGGCCTTGAGTGTCCAGGTGCCTGATAAATCAAAGGTATCATTATCGGTGACATTATAACAACGCCAAATGTTAAATTATAAACTTGCAAACTGCTATTTTATGATTTTTATGGTCTTGCTTTTATTTGATTTGAATGGTTTTACTGTTTTAGGACTGGTATGACCAAATTTTTGTATTTTACCTTTTTGTTGTTTTTGTTTTATGGTCTCTGTGCAGCACTTTGGAAACTGCTTTGTTTTGTAAAAAAAAAACAAAAAAAACATTAAATCATTTTATAATATTTTTTATAATATTTCATGTATTTGTTGCTTATTTAAGGATATATAATTTAACTTACGAGCAACACTTTGCATTTATTTTATTTTCCCGTTTGTATAATGTTAAAATAAATTGTTAGTTTAATAAAAACACAAATAAACAACAAGAAAATGGTTTTGCATTTTGTTCCCATACTGAACCAAAAATGAACCGAACCGTAACCTCAAAATCAAGGTACGTACCGAACCGTGATTTTTGTGTACCATTACACCTCTAATATTTACGTGAGTGGTTTCTTGATGTATCTGCGCTTTGAGTGAACGTAGAAAAGCGCTGCATAAATGTAAAGAAATAAAAACGTGACTTTATTTATTTATTGTATATTTTATCGTTGAAATGATCCCCAAAGATTTCCCGTTTGTTCAGTAACACAACACTTACGCTGACGTAGCTGCCCCGGCCTCTCTCCGCCCCTCCTGGGAGTCGCACGGAGAGGTTAAAACGCCCGGTCGTCGGCGTCTTGCGTCAGAGCCGGCTGCGGGGGCTCTCTTCACTCCGCTCTGCCGCTCTCTGCTTTTGAGGACATGAGCCGCTGTTCACAAACCAAAAGGAGAGCCATGGTCAACTCCAGTCAGGTTTCCCATTTCACCCTGGGAGCCTACTTTGACACCGGTTCTCTGAGATGGCTGTATTTTCTCATCATATTGTGTGTTTATGCCTCTATACTGTTTTCCAACCTGCTGCTTATAGTTGTCATATGTTTGAACAGGACCCTGCACGAACCTATGTACATTTTCCTCTGCAGTTTGTTTGTGAATGAGCTTTGGGGCAGCGCTGGTTTATTTCCGTTCCTTTTGGTTCAAATGCTTCAGGACGTGCACACGGTCTCGTATACGTTTTGCTTCCTTCAGATTTTTTGTCTCTACGTGTACGCCTCTACGGAGATGTTCACCCTGAGCGCCATGGCGTACGACAGGTATTTAGCCATATGCTTCCCCCTCCAGTACAACGTGCGCATGAACACGTGCAAGATCTCCGGCCTCATCTTCGTGTCGTGGCTGTACCCGCTGTGCGCCATCATCACCGTGCAGATTTTGGCCGCGTCTTTAGACTTATGCGGAAACGCGATCCCGACGGTGTACTGTAATAACTTCTACATCGTGCAGCTGGCGTGTGGTAAAACCGTCGTCCATAACATCTTAGGTTTGGCGAATCTGTTCGTGACCGTTTTCTGTCCCCTGAGCGTGATTTTATTCTCGTACATTTGTATTCTGCGGGTGTGTTTTAACGGATCCAAGCAGGCCCGGCAGAAGGCCCTGAGCACGTGCACGCCTCACATCGCCTCCGTTATAAATTTATGTTTTGGGATGCTTTTTGAGGTCGTTCAGAGCAGGTTCGACATGACCAACGTGCCCAAACTCATGCGTATACTGTTGTCGGTGTATTTTTTGGCCCTTCAGCCGTTATTTAACCCTGCCATGTACGGACTCAAGCTCACCAAAGTCCGAGTGCTGTGCAGAAACACGCTCAGACGCACAAAATGACTTCATCGGGAAAGTTCAGATCATTGCTTATTTAACGTTTCTGTAGTGACATACACCTGTCAGAGTAAACATGTCATTTATTTTGTCGCATACAGTGTTGGGGAGTAACAGATTACATGTACCGGAGTTACGTAATCAGAGTACAAATTATGAGTAACTGTATTCAGTTACAGTTACTGTTTCAGTGAGTGGTAATTGGATTACAGTTACTTTGTTGAAATAAATGGATTACATGGCGGTATTTTCCTGTTTTCACATTTTGGGCTATTCCCTTTTTTTTTTTTTTTTTTTTTTTCTGTTTGGTAATTCCACTTATTGCCGGACACTACACCAGGTCTAAACCAGGACTAAACCAGGTCTAAACCAGGACTAAACCAGGACTAAACCACCAGGACTAAACCAGGTCTAAACCAGGACTAAACCAGGACTAAACACCAGGACTAAACCAGGACTAAAACCAGACTAAACCACCAGGACTAAACCAGGTCTAACACCAGGACTAAACCAGAACTAAACCACAGGACTAAACCAGGGCTAAACCAGATCTAGACCAGGACTAAATCAGGACTAAACTCGGACTAAAACAGGATTTAACGTGTCTCTTCTTCTATCAATAATATGTTTATTTGGTTCAGTAAAGTCTGGGCTTTTCATTGTCAGACAAAACATATTATGTGAAGATTTCCTCGTCTTTGCTTCTCTACAGCGAATCGAGTAATCCAAAGTATTCAGATTACATTACTCACTTTAAGTAATTTAATGGATTACGTTACAAACTACATTTTGGGGTATGTAATCTGTAATCTGTAGGGGATTACATTTTAAAAGTCACCTTCCCAACACTGGTCGCATATGAACTTTTGTGGTTCTGTATCTGTGAACTATACCACCAACCGCTCCACTCTCGTGTTCATTCATAAGCTACGGTCTACCACTTCATTACCACTTTGATTTCAAATGACAAATTTCAGACCTCAAAAGGAGAAAGAACATATTTAACTCTCACTCCAGGGTTTCCAAATCATGGCCCAGGTGTTTTTTTTTTTGTTTGTTTTTTTTTACCTCAATAGCGTCACATTGCAGTGTAACACAGCCCTCAAACTACTGCTCCAAGTCTTATTAAAGGTACGATAGGTCTGTCAAAGTTGAGTAAAATGCACCGCTTCAAATCTACCCATATGGGAAAAAAAACTGGAAAAAAAATATAAGAATTTACCACTGTCTTTGTAGTAAATCTTTATATAAGGTTCATATGTGTCATGTGGTTTACTCCTGAAAGTGGCTCCTTTTACATTTTTCTCATACAACTATATTATGAAAAACTAGTAAAGATAAAGTGAACATTTTGCATGACATTTACAGGTAATGTGCATGATAAACTACATTTTCTTTGTATGTTCCATGTAATGTTTGTATTCTTTAATTATATGTTGTAGTTAAAAAAACAAAACAAAATCTGAGTCAGAAGAGGAATTTGAACCCAGGTCCCCCATGTGAAAGTCCAGTGACTCACCTGTTAAATTACCCAACTGTTACTAGTTGACTGAGAACTACAGCAGATGTTGAGACAGTTACAAGTTAGTATCCTGGTATCCCACAAGTAAATGGCTCCTCAAAGAGGCAACAAGGAAAGGAGCTACAGGATTTTGCCGAGTAAAAATCTTTTTACAGCCTGATGTTTGTTCACTGTGACATCAGTGGAAGAGTGTGTGTCTTATGTGTTTTAAGGTTGTAATATTTGTAATATTTGCATTACTGTGTTTACCCCCATGCCGCCCAACACACACACGCACACACACACACACACACACACACACACACACACACACACACACTGTGATCATTTTCTTTCTCACTCTCATACACACACAACACAGCAATCGAGTTTAAGGAAACAATCATCATTTCACTTGTTTTTCAATGATTCTGTGGTAAAAATGATCTTTGTCCAACACTTGTGAGGAGATTGTGTGTGGGATTGTGGGATGATTTGTCTATACCTTTTCCACATGGGTATTTCTCCATATGGAAAAGATATAGACAAATCATACACCATTTGAACATGTTTTATCTGAATCCTAAAAGATTTGTATATGACAGTGAAAACAGTTACAAGATCTTTGGTAAATATGTGCAGCATGAAACATGTAAAACTTTGTAACCTGCAAGAGCTGAATATGACACTAATCCCAAGGAGCCATTTACTTGTGGGATACCAGGATACTTGTAACTGTCCTCAACATCTGCTGTAGTTCTCACCACTAGTAACAGCTGGGTAGTTTAACAGGTGAGTCACTGGACTTTCACAAGGGGGACCTGGGTTCAAATTCCTTTTCTGACTAAGATTTGGTTTAGTTTTTTAAACTGCAACATATAATTAAAGAATACAAACATTACATGGAACATACAAAGAAGATGTGATGTGTTAATGTCTGGT
This sequence comes from Boleophthalmus pectinirostris, assembly GCF_026225935.1. NCBI lineage: Eukaryota > Metazoa > Chordata > Actinopteri > Gobiiformes > Gobiidae > Boleophthalmus > Boleophthalmus pectinirostris. The sequence goes on along the minus strand of NW_026571541.1, from coordinate 4,836,744 downwards.
CTCACTTATAGCTAAGTTTGATAATGATAAATCTGTTCACAGTCTTTGAGGTGACAGATGAACTTGTGCAGTACACAGAGTGTGTTTGCCTGAAATCTTCTGATCCCTGCTGACACAGACAGATTACACGCACTTTCCCGTCTCGGCCTTTTCAGTACTTTAACCACAGGTGTGCCGTATATAATGCACTACAGTACACTTTAAAGTGTCACTTCCACTGTACAGGCATCAAACCTGCACGTGAGCCTGTGAGTCTGTGCACGTCATGACACACTGTCTGTCGATGTCCTCATCATGTGACTCATCATCTGTGATCTAATGTCCCAAATATTTGTATTTGTAACATACAGTCAAAGCATAACCACAATACAAACTTGACATATTTATCATCCTTAGTTCTACATTAGGTGGTTCACTTGAATAAATGCAGTCACACAGCCTGTTGAATTCTTTTGACAAATCCTCCATATACAAACAAAACAAAATAGGAAACTCTTTGCTTGACTCTGTTACTGACACTGAACGAGTCTGACTCATTGTTGTTCCATTTCACCTGCATTTACCTGGTGGCTGTAATAGGCTAAAATTCTCACTATAAACTGAGGCATCTCTGACTCATTTCCAGTGATTGATATGAATGCTTTAGATGCATCAATAAAACACATTACAACACATGATTTTTATGGTTTCTTTTAAAGCAAATATAAAGTGTTTCAAATCTGCTCTGTAGTTGAACTTGAAGAAGACATTATGTATTTAGTATTAAACAATGTAGATCTTTATTTATTTCAGTTTATAGTGAAAATGAACCAAAAAATATAAAATGTCTTAAGTAAAGACATGGATCCACTGACTTTCAGTTGAAAACAGCAGAACTCATAGACAATCTGTTCATAGTTTAATTTCACTTTAGCAAACAGCAGACTTGTCTTTATTTTATAACAGTAAGTGTTGAAAAGTAGAATCAAATGAAATACAACTGAGTAATCTAATCATGTGGGAAACTTGTCATGTGGTTAAAAGCTCATAAAAGTCTATTTGACATAATCTGTCTCCTTTGAAACAACTCCCCATATGGAAAAGGTACAGACAAATCATAAACCATTTGAACATGTTTTATCTGAATCCTAAAAGATTTGTATATGACAGTGAAAACAGTTACAAGATCTTTGGTAAATATGAATGAAACATATAAAACTTTGTAACCTGCAAGAGCTGAATATGACACTAATCCCACACACAATCTCCTCACAAGTGTTGGACAAAGGTCATTTTTACCACAGAATCACAGAAAAACAAGTGAAATGATGATTGTTTCCTTAAACTTGATTGATGTGTTGTGTGTGTATGAGAGTGAGAAAGAAAATGATCACAGTGTGTGTGTGTGTGTGTGTGTGTGTGTGTGTGTGTGTGTGTGTGTGTGTGTGTGTGTGTGTGTGTGTGTGTGTGTGTGTGTGTGTGTGTGTGTCTGTGTGTGTGTGTGTGTGTGTGTGTGTGTGTGTGTGTGTGTGTGTGTGTGTGTGTGTGTGTGTGTGTGTGTGTGTGTGTGTCTGTGTGTGTGTGTGTGTGTGTGTGTGTGTTGAGCGGCATGGGGGTAAACACAGTAATGCAAATATTACAAATATTATGACCTTAAAACACATAAGACACACACTCTTCCACTGATGTCACAGTGAACAAACATCAGGCTGTAAAAAGATTTTTACTCTGCAAAATCCTGTAGCTCCTTTCCTTGTTGCCTCTTCGAGGAGCCATTTACTTGTGGGATACCAGGATACTTGTAACTGTCCTCAACATCTGCTGTAGTTCTCACCACCAGTAACAGTTGGGTAATTTTAACAGGTGAGTCACTGGACTTTCACATGGGGGACCTGGGTTCAAATTCCCTCTTCTGACTCTGATTTTGTTTTGTTTTTTTAACTGCAACATATAATTAAATAATACAAACATTACATGGAACATACAAAGAAAATGTAGTTTATCATGCACATTACCTGTAAATGTCATGCAAAATGTTCACTTTATCTTTACTAGTTTTTCATAATATAGTTGTTTGAGAAAAATGTAAAAGGAGACACTTTCAGGAGTAAACCACATGACACATATGAACCTTATATAAAGATTTACTACAAAGACAGTGGTAAATTCTTCCAGTTTTTTTTTTTTTTTTTCCATATGGGTAGATTTGAAGCGGTGCATTTTACTCAACTTTGACAGACCTATCGTACCGTTAATAAGACTTGGAGCAGTAGTTTGAGGGCTGTGTTACACTGCAATGTGACGCTATTGAGGTTTTTTCCATTTGGATCATCCCAATCAACAGTAATGACGTCTACATTCATGAACACATCTAGTAGAATGTCGAGAGGAGTATCAAAGAATCCTACAAAATGACTAATAAAGTTGATAAAGGTGTGGTTGAACACATGAGGAAATGTTTGAGTCTCTGTGGGCCGGCGTCACTGTTCAGGGAGTTATAGAGTATATATATATGCACATATAGAGAGAGGAGCCAACACATTCTGACTATAGCACATCTGTTTTATGTTTGTTTGTATTTGTACTTTCTTTAACTGAAGACAAAAACTATAATGATATTTGACAACTTTTAAAGAATAACTTCATGAGGGTCTTCTGCTGCACTGATGTGTCCTCATCATAAATCTTCAATGGTTGGATGATCAGGTCCAGATCTATGTCTGCCAAAAGGAGGACCATGGTCAACTCCAGTCACGTTTCCTATTTCACTCTGGGAGCCTACGTGGACACTGGGCCTCTGCGGTGGCTCTATTTTGTCATTCTATTGTCTGTGTATTTTCTAATCGTGCTTTCCAACCTGCTCCTCATCACGATCATCTGTCTGAACAGGACTCTCCATGAACCGATGTACATTTTTCTCTGTAGTTTGTTTATGAACGAGCTTTACGGCAGCACTGCGTTGTTCCCGTTGCTCTTGTATCAGATTCCCGTAGACGTCCACACCGTCTTACCTTCCTTTTGCTTCGTTCAGATCTTCTGCATCTACTCCTATGTTTCTATCGAGTTTCTGACTTTAGCCATCATGTCTTACGATCGTTTCCAGTCCATCTGCTTCCCTCTGCACTACAGCGCTCACATGAACTTCACTAGAGTCTTCCTTCTTGTTGCCTTTTCCTGGTCTTATCCATGCATTTCTATTCTTCTCCTTATTATTTTAAGTATTCCGCTCAAACTGTGCGATAACGTCATTCCTAAAGTCTACTGCGATAACTACTTTATTGTAAAAATGGCTTGTTCTGACACGAAACTCAACAACATATATGGACTCATCATTACCACAGTGATCGTTCTGGGTCCTTTAGGGGTGATTTTCTTCACTTATCTGCGTATTTTAAAGGTTTGTTTCAGGGGTTCCAAGCAGACGCAGCAGAAAGCTCTCAGCACCTGCGCTCCTCACCTGGCCTCCATCGTAAATTTCTCTTTTGGAGTGTGTTTCGAAGTCTTACAGAGCAGGTTCGACCTCAAGAGCGTCCACAAAGTGCTAAAAGTGGTTTTATCGCTGTATTTTCTGGCAGTTCAGCCGCTCTTTAACCCACTGATGTACGGACTCAAACTCCCCAAAATCCGAGTGCTCTGTAGGAATCTCCTGCATTCTGCTCTCAGTCATCGGTAAGACGGCTTCAGTGATACGTAAAGTTTGTAAAAATAAATTACCCTCATTTAAATAAACTGCTTAGGAATCTTTACAGTCAATACAATTTCAATTTCAGTTCAATATATATTTACTGCAATACTGTCATTCATTTTTATTTATATTTTGCGTTTGTTAATAGTACTTACAATGAATCCTCCTACATAGATTTGTTTTTTCTTTAGTTTATTTTGAACTCAACTCTGATTTTCTGAAATGCATTGTACGTCATGAATCTGTGTATCATTAGTTGATTTGTTTTTCAAAATAAAACCAAAAATTTTAAAATGAAAAAACTTTTCTTCACTATTTGACTCCAAATCCAAAATGAAAAAACAGGTAACGATTCAGTTTTTTCAGTTTTGGATTTTGTGTTTAAATGAATAATGGAAAAAATGGATAATAGATAACAGCCGTATCCTGTTTCTGTGGACTAAGGTCTAAAACAGGACTGAACCAGAACTGAACCAGGACTAAACCAAGACTAAAACAGGACCGAACCAGGACTGAACCAGAACTGAACCAGGACTAAACCAAGACTAAAACAGGACCGAACCAGGACTGAACCAGAACTGAACCAGGACTAAACCAAGACTAAAACAGGACTAAACCAGGACTAGAGCAGAACTGAACCAGGACTGAGTGTCGGGACGGGCCCGGAGGTAGACCATCAGGTGGCCACAGGTGAAAGGACGGTGCAGAGCTCAGCGCTCATGGGACAAAGCGCAGTCGTCGCCTGATCATTCTTTGCGGACACCCTGCTCCACAGGGTTGGGATTTTCTCTCTCAAGTCCAAGATGAGTCCTGGTTTAGTCCTGGTTCAGTCCTGGTTTAGTCCTGGTTCAGTCCTGGTTTAGTCCTGGTTTCAGTCCTGGTTTAGTCCTGGTTTCATTCCTGGTTTCAGTTCTGGTTTGTAGTCTAGTTCAATTCTGGTTTACTGGTTTAGACCTGGTTTAGACCTGGTTCAGTCCTGGTTCAGTCCTGTTTTAGACCTGGTTCAGTCCTGGTTCAGTCCTGGTTTAGTCCTGGTTTAGTGTGAGACGCAAAAGTCCGGCATCGCAGGAAAAAAACGTCCGTCACCCGTTTTTTTTCCATTACTCATTTAAACAAATAACAAATAATGAAGAAAACAGTTGTTTTTTCATTTTTTTATTTTTGGTTTTATTTTGAAAAACAAACGACACATGGGTTATTATGTCTACCTTGTATTGTGTATCATATTCTTAATACAGAAATGAAACTTGAATCCTTTTTTGTTGTGTTAGTTTTTGAAATGCAGACTGTAGGCCTTAAATGGAACGGAATAAAGTCCGAGTTACAGTAGAGCCTTGTCTGGGACCCGCCCCGAGCCACTTTTAGTCTCTTTTATTTACCGATTTTATTATTTGTATTCAGTGGTTTTATTATTATTATTTATCTATTGTTTCTATTAGTCCCATTTGTTCAGAACATCATTCTGCTGCCCTTTTAGAGTTAAAAGTTTTACACAGCACTTTGGAAACCGTCTTGTTTATAAATGTGCTACACAAATAAAGTTGGATTGGATTGGAGAGTATAAAAATTGATTTAAAAAGTTATAAATAGCTCAACAAAAGCAAAAACACAGCGTGGGCCTTAAGGGAAAAACACCAGGAGGTATTTAGAGATCAGAGAGGCGGCGTTACAAGCGTTGGGGCGTCTGGACTGATTGAGTTTGATTAATATCGAAGAACGTCCTCGATGACTATGCAGCCGGTTTAGCTTTAATATTTTCACGATTCAGAATTTCACTTAAGACATTTTTGGTCCGTCTTTACATTTGAGCTCAGATCTTCTTTCGTTTTGATGAAGACCTGGTTTTTGTCATTGTCATTTATTCATTTTTATGTTATTAGCCTTCACATTTTGGTAAATTTTTTTATCAACTCTTCATCTTAACAACGCTGCTGCAACTGAATTCAAATTGATGCGTGTTTCAAGTAAAAGACTCGACTCGGAAGTGTTCTTTTATTGTAAATCCGTTGTTGTTCTCTTTGAAAACCAGCGGAAACAAACGAGATTCACTCAAATGTTTTTCTATACGAGTAAACCGCGTGAATGAATTGTTTATATTTCTGTTTATCACAATGGCATTAGACAAGACAGATGCGTTGCTTTGAGTGTTTTAGCACAAGTGGTAGTTTTCAACACCTGTCCATATAAAAATATAAATTACACATATAAAAACAGAGAATACAAGACACATGAGTTACATACAGATAAAATATATACAGTACATTTTCACTGGATGCATTTTTGATTGGAAATAATTTTGATTTCCTTATAAAATTTGTTGTTATTGGTTTGCAATTTTAAATCAGCTGGTAAACCGTTCCACAGACTGTCCCCTTTAAAAGAGAAAGACTGACCAAGAGCCGTCCTGTACATAGGAACAACACAATTACCACGAGTAGCTCCTCTTGTGTCCTGGCAAGTTCTGAGTACAGTGGTGTATCGCAGTTAGACACTTCAAAAATAATTTAAGATTATTAAAATTGGTAAAGTGATCAAAGTTAAAAAGTTGATGTTTCTTTAATATTTCACAGTGGTGCCAGTGTTTGGGTTTTTTGTCAAGGACATTCAGGGTCAGTTTGTCAAATCAACAAAGCGGTTTGAGTGTGGTTGAGGAGCCTGGGACCATGAGGTGATACAATAAGATCAATGAGAGAAGATCATTACGTTCATGAAGAGTTTAGAAGTGTGGAGTGTTACATCTTTACTTATGAACTGAGACTAGTTTTAATCTTCTTTGCCAAGTATTTTGTGTTGGGGAGTAACAGATTACATGTACCAGAGTTACATAATCAGAGTACAAATTATCAGTAAGTGTATTCAGTTACAGTTACTGTTTCAGTGAGTGGTAATTGGATTACAGTTACTTTGTTGAAAGTAATGGATTACATGGTGGTATTTTCCTGTTTTCACATTTTGGGCTGTGTCCCTTTTTTTTTCTTTTTTTTCTCTCTTCTTGGTAATTCCACTCATTGCCCGACACTAAACAAGGTCTAAAACCAGGTCTAAACCAGGACTAAACCAGGACTAAACCAGGTCTAAACCAGGACTAAACCAGGTCTAAAACCAGGTCTAAAACCAGGTCTAAAACCAGGTCTAAACCAGGACTAAAACCAGGTCTAAACCAGGACTAAACCAGGTCTAAAACCAGGTCTAAACCAGGTCTAAAACCAGGTCTAAACCAGGTCTAAAACCAGGACTAAACCAGGTCTAAAACAGGATTTAACAGGACTAAACCAGGACCGTGTCTCCTCCTCTTCTATCAATAATATTTTTAATTTGGTTCAGTAAAGTCTGGGCTTTTTATTTTCTTTTAGCAGATAAAACATCTTATGTGAAGATTTCCTCGTCTTTGCTTCTCTACAGCAAATCAAGTAATCCAAAGTATTCAGATTACATTACTCACTTGAAGTAATTTAATGGATTACGTTACAAACTACATTTTGGGGTATGTAATCTGTAATCTGTAGGGGATTACATTTTAAAAGTCACCTTCCCAACACTGTAAATTTGAACTTTTGGTCTAGAATGAGGCTGAGGTATTTCACTTCACTGACTGCTTGAATTTTCTCATTGTGAATAGTCACTTTAAAGTTTTTTGTTTGCGTACGCACTGAACATAGAGAAACAGTTTTCTGTGACACTCTAAGCCTTTTTGAGACAAGTCGGAAAAAGCGTATGCCTGTTACGAAAAGAAAGACGATGGCGAACTCCAGTCAGGTTTCCCATTTCACCCTGGGAGCCTTCTACGACACCGGCTCTTTGAAATGGCTGTACTTCGTCGTCATATTGTCCGTGTACGTTCTAATGATGCTCTCCAACCTGCTCCTCATCATCGTCATATGTTCGAACAAAACCCTCCACGAGCCTATGTACATTTTCCTCTGCAGTCTCTTCGTGAACGAGCTGTTCGGCAGCACCGCCTTGTTTCCGATGCTTTTGTTTGAGATTATCCGGGACGTCTACACCATTTCGGTTTCTTTTTGCTTCCTGCAGATCTTCCTCGTTCACTCTTACGCTGCGACGGAGTTTATGATTCTGGCCGTCATCTCGTATGACAGATATTTGGCCGTGTGCTACCCCCTGCGGTATAGGACGAGAATGAACGGCAACAAAGTGATGTGTCTTCTTGCTTTTCCCTGGTTCTACGCTTTCGGAATTGTTCTCGTTGTGGTTTTGTTAACGTCGCTTTTACAGCTTTGTGAACAGACCGTCCCTAAAGTCTACTGCAATAACTATTCTATCGTTAAGCTTTCCTGCTCTGACACTTCCGTCAACAACATCTACGGACTCTTCGTAACGATCCTCACAGTCTTTGGGCCTTTGCTCTTAATGATGAGTACGTATATTTGTATTTTAAAGGTGTGCTTCAGGGGCTCCAGGCACACGCGGCAGAAAGCTCTCAGTACCTGTGCTCCTCACCTGGCCTCGCTCTTGAACTTCTCATTCGGAGTGTTTTTCGAAGTCTTAGGGAGCAGATTCGACCTGCAGAACTTGCACAGCGCCGTCGCGTTGGTTTTATCGCTGTATTTTCTGGCAGTTCAGCCACTGTTTAATCCTTTAATCTACGGATTTAAACTGACCAAAGTCCGAGAGCTGTGTAAGAACATGTTACATTGTACTGTCAGTCACTAATACGCTTCAGATTCAATAAAGGCCATTATTTTTAAATATAAATGACTTCTTAATTATTATGTTTTGCGCAGCCAGTCGTCACTTGTGTAATTTTATGTTTGAAAGTGTGAAAGCGAGGGTTTGTCAAGGGGGATTCTCACTGGAGGCAAAAAAAAAAGAATGAACATGACATGTAGTAGACAAAAATCCAACTAAAAATAACTCCCACTTCATAACGAAGCTCAGAGAGAAAGCCGGGAGTTTGCAGAGCTTTGCAGAATTTGTATTTATTTATTTTTTTTAGAGTTGAGTTATTTAAGTTTTTTCTTTTGTAAATAATTCCATATATCTTTCCTCATGTATGTGATGTCTAGTCCATATGTCTAACACAAAGAAAAAACAACATGGAAAGAGAATGTAAATCTAAACTTTTGACTGGTGTTGTATTTTAAAAATGACAAAAACATGAAGATAAATCTGAGGTTAAGTTATATGTGCAAAGAGCATGCTGAGTGTTTTATTCACCTCTTATGTCAGTTACTTTGTGAATAATGCACTGACTGTACACTCCTTAGGTCAGTTTCATATTTTATATTATTTTGTTATTTCATGGAAACAGAGAGAGTCCTAAAATGTGTATGTACTAAGTCAGTTCTTTATGATCAGATTGTGTTAAAACAAAGCTCAGGTTAAAGTCTGATTTGAGTAACAGCTTCAGTCAGAGCAGTGCCTCTAGTTAGTTTGGTGTTGATGCCATCAGCCGCAAAGTATCAGTGAGTTTGTGTTTTGTATGAAATGTCCTTTAACAATAGATAATGGTAAATAAAGATGCCTCGTTTTGTCTTGGATGTTCAGTGTGATAATATTTGAAAGTGAAAGTGAACCCCACCCAGGATGAGCACAGGCTCAGCACAGCTCAGGCAGGAGGCCCATGGGCACAAGGGAAGGCACTGGACAGATGGAGAAACCAGCAGACAGATGGGCCAAGAAGGAGTGGACGAGACCAAGACACAAGAGTGTCAGAGACCTGTTCATAGTGCCATACATGTCTTATGTGTCCAGTGTGGGAATCTGTGGAACAGTTGTCCACTGACACTGACAGAATGTCCTACATACAGCTCTTTTAAAGCTAATTTATATATATATATATATATATATATATATATATATATATATATATATATATATATATATATATATATATATATATATATATATACTACTATATATCTACTTTTACTCTCGGGCTTTTAACAGTGTGTGAGTTGTGTGCTCCTCTGTGTCTTTTATTTATTTGATTGGTTTATTTATTTATTGCTATTCTATGTTTATGCTTTTATTTTATTTTGCTGGTTTTATTGTTTTAAGACTAGTATGATTAAACCTGAACATTTATTTGATCATTATATTATTATTGTTGTTATTACTGTGTATTTGTGCAGCACTCTGTAACTGTTTATGAACTGTTCTATAATAAAGTGGATTGTGCAATGTGTGATTGTTTGGCTCCGTGTGACCCCAGCCCTGTGGGACAACAGATGAAGATGACTCTTTGGCTATAAGCCAGTGTTTTTCCATACATGTTATATCATGTCTGTCCATTAACAATCAAATAAATACATACATAAATAAGGACAAGACAAGGAAATGGATTCTTAACAAAAAAGTTAGGGTTAAGGTGAACATTTTGACTACCAGTCGACTATACTCAGTCCCACTGAGGACAGACAGCTGCAATCTTTTCATCATTGTTTATTGCTCTCACTTTAGCCACACTTGCTGCTCTGCTCCATTTGAAAACAGTGTGACCATAGGGACCAATCAGATACAGCGCTCTGGTCACATGTCCACAGAGGGACAAAATAATGATGTCCCACTGGACCAGTGCGCCACAGCAGGTCATTAACTAACACTTCATCAGGATGGAAACATTTTTAGACATGTATTTTACATTATTTGACATATTGTCTTGTAAGAATCATAAGACAATATGTCTAACCCACACAGACAAAAAGCTCACACACTGGCACCACTGCCAAATTTGAAAGAAACAGCCTGTTCTTAAAGTCTTTTTGAAGTGTCTTAATCGTGATACATCACTGTATTCAGAATTTGCCAGGACCATAAAATGTTCACACAGAGTCAGTACAAGAGCTGTTACTAGTGGGCATTGCCTGGGGGTCCCTCAGGAACATATAACACACAACATAGGTTCCTACCCACATATTACTACATCCCCCTTTCTTATCAGGAACATTTCATTTTATATTCAGAAATATTAAATGCATGAAAGCAACACCGTACTTTTTTTTTTTTTTACTGTTTTTCTGTATCTGCACTTTTTTTTTTTTGAACCACAGATTCTTATAACAACATAAACCTATATTCAGCAAAACACTATAGGCCAGAAAATGGTTTCTTCCAACTATATGGCTTCTTCTTCTTCTTATCTGTATCTGTAACTTATGTGTTTTGTCTTGTCTGTTTTTATGCATGTAGTTTATATTTTTTTATATGGACACGTGTTGAAAACTAACACTTGTGCTAATGTGATTATGATGTCTTTAATAAACATAAATAAATACAAAATTACACTAGTGACCTAATGAGTAAAGTTCACAAACTGCCACTTAACTGATGAAAACTATGATGAATACTGACACAGGCACCGAACCAAACAAAGTAATAGTTTGAAAAAATGTAAAAACCTGTCATGTAAGTGTGAAGGGAAATTTCCAGAAACTCTCCGGTAAGTACTAGAATAAGTTCATGTCAGTCTTACATAACTACATAGTTATGTACTTCCTGATCTTGTATCATAAAAATTATCATATTGTAATAACTGTTGATTTCCTTTTATGAATCCTAAACGATTTTTAGTGTGAAAAATGTGTGAATTTGAGTTACATGGACACCAGATTTTTTTCCTTTTGGTCCTTTTGATCAATAAAGTATTGAATAAAGTATTGATTTGATATTGATTTGAAGCCAAGCAAAACTCAAGATAGACTCCGCCAAAAATGTGATAATTACGACTGCGTCACTGTAGACACCTGTTTGTTTGTGTGACATTTATCTGCTCTCTAATTACGTGTTAATGATAGTGTTAAGGCTCACTCTTTGTGGAAACTTTGTTGACAATTTGTTTAACCTGATTGTGTTCACCGCACTCTGATACACGGCTTAAAAACATTTTTATCCTCTTGAGCTTGCCCATTTTGCTCTCAAAAGGTCACATACTGAGTGTAGCTCTGAGTTATACTTGTACAACAACACACTGTTCATACTTGTACAACAACACACTGTTCATACTTGTACAACAACACACTGTTCATACTTGTACAACAACACACTGTTCATACTTGTACAACAACACACTGTTCATACTTGTGTGCAAACTCACACTGTTCATACTTGTAAAGTTACACCAGTGGTGGGCCTCAGGGCCTGCAAGGCCTTCTCTGCTGGCCTAAAAAAATATCTGAATCACAGACTTTTGTGAATGATATTATTATTATTAAATAATTCCAAACATTCTGTCCTCTTCCTTTTTGTGCTGCTTCCACACATGTATTTTCATATTAAATTATTTGACCAATCACATTTCAGCTGTCACTTGTTGCCAGGCAGAGTCAAAGCCTTCAGAAGCTGTTCTGAAGGCCCTTGAACACAAAATAAATGTCCATGAAACTGTTGCTTCAACTAATCAGATTTTGAGTTGGTGTCACCAGGGTCTTCTAGCAGACGTACGACATCACCAGATTCAGAGCCGCTGATTGGACAGTCAGAGAGCGAACCAGCAAAAACAGCAGCATCTGTAGCGGAACCAGGAATAAACCAGGTCTAAACCAGGTAAACCAGGACTAAAACCAGGTCTAAACCAGGACTAAACCAGGACTAAACCAGGTCTAAACCAGGTCTAAACCAGGACTAAACCAGGTCTAAACCAGGTCTAAACCAGGACTAATCTTGGACTTGAGAGAGAGAGAGAGAGCAAGTGAGAGAGTGTCTGCAAAGTGCGATCAGGCGACAGCTGCACTGAGCCCCGGGCAGTGCGGAGCATCGGCCCCGGCGCAGTCCTTTCGTCTGCAGTCACCTGACAATCTACGCAGGCGCACCTTCAGGCCAGTCCCGACAAACAGTCCTGGTTTAGTTCTGGTTTAGTTCTGGTTTAGTTCCTGGTTTAGTCCTGGTTTAGCACCCCAGCGCCCCTCACTTCTTCTCCGTGCACCGTGCACCCCCCTCTCCTCACTTCTACCTGCACAGAATCTCCACGGCTCTTTATACTGTGTTTAATGTAACCATAAAATAGTTATTGAAGAGGAGTATTGAGGATTGTTTCAGACAAAGCACTACTGAAGGTCTAGATGTGAAATGCACGTTCCAATGCATGCTCCGCCACTGACTGACACACTGTTCATAGTTGTACATCTACACACTGTTCATACTTGTACATCTACACACTGTTCATACTTGTACATGTACACACTGTTCATGCTTGTACATCTACACACTGTTCATACTTGTACATCTACACACTGTTCATAGTTGTACATCTACACACTGTTCATAGTTGTACACTGTGAATTATTGCACTGCTAAACTTTGCTGGGTTTCTTTTGGACACTACTCCATACGAACACTGTTCCCATCATAATCCTCATAGTTTTCTTGCTGTACATCTCTTTTTTTCTTGGGACCCATATTTTAAAAGTCACAAACCATTACTGAACATTAATGAGGCTATTTTATTGTTGACTGAGTGATCGTGTCTCTGAACATTTAGTATTACTCAAGTTTGAAACTATGAAAAACAGTAATTGAAGCAGCAATAAAAGGATCCATAAGTCACCTATTTGGACATTAAATGTAGCCTGTTTCTTTTTCTTTTCAACATTCAATTGAACCAGTAATATTAGAACATGATAGTCAATAAAATAATTACAAAAAGATTAGAAATTATACAAACCATGTCTTAACATTTCAACATTTCTAATGAGATAGTTGGGTATGTCTGCGTTTTTGTAGCACGTTTCAGTTCAGGGTGCAAGAGGAGAGTACAACACGAATATCAAGCAACCAAAAAAAAAAAAAAACTCTTGCGACTCACCTGAGGGTCATGATCCAGTCTTTGGGAAACAATGATCTACGTAACCCCATTATTTTTAATTCATTAATTTCATTGATTTGTTTATTTTGAGCAGATTAATGAACACAAGAAATATATATGTATCTAGTACACTTAACACACATTTCTCCACACACACACACACACACACACACACACACACACACACACACAACACACACACACACACACACACACACACACACACAGGTTTGTTTTTTTGTTTGGAGGGGGGTCTGATTCTTCTTGATTCATGATCGCACTTCAAATGGATATCATACTGATGAAGGAAATCATAGCTCAGGTCCTTTAAATAACAACACTTTGAACTTCTGAACCTGTCGTGAAAATATTCCACTTTTATTTATCATCTCCTTTATGAAGAAGATAGAATCTGTGAACCCACGTCAGGTCACGCCCTCTCCACACCTTCACCTCACAATAAAAGCAAAGTGACTGTTGAATGACATTTCCCTAAACGTGAGACTATAATCAGTGGTTTTGACCGAGACATGTGAGACAGAGGGAGGGGGACGCCCCACGCAGCATCACATGCTCACGATAAAGGCTTAAAATAAACACTGTGCCGTCACTCCGCACATGCACATTACACATGGCACACAGGACACCAAGAGTTTACGGGGCATCATCAAAACATCAGGCTCGTGAATCCTCAAAACTATCCATCCAAAGTGTGTGGAGAGAGACGAGAAGCTGGTGCCAGCGCCAACACAATCCCCCGAAATCTCTCTTTCTCTCTCCCTCTGTGTCTGGATGTCCACACATGCACAAAATAGAGTCTTCAAGGAGAAATTTTCACTTTCAAATTCTTATTTTAAGCTCCTTGATTGCGTAAATTCTATTGTGCAAGTGTTTATACTTCTGTACATTATTTACCTAGAAATGTGCACATTATGACTTACAAGGGTACAGACATATAGTGTTTATAATGTACAGTTCAGTGTTCCGGATGCAGTCACAAATCTTTGTTTATGGTGGTGGTATTTATTTATTTATTAACCTTTTTTAATTTTTTTTAATTTAAACTTTCATGTTTGGTGTATTTGTTTGGGAAATAAAGTGAATTGCTCTGATTAATTGTGAATAATTGTTCATTCTGGACGTGACGGAGAGGGGTGGGGTGGTGGGGCACCACAAATCATTTGCGCTTCGGGCACCCAAATAGCTAACTACAGCCCTGTGAACACACACACGCAAAATAAAAGTAATTACAATGATCTCTTAATTTAAATTAGAAAATGATAGTCTAAATTAGGTGATCATATTGAGGCAGTGCATCTTTGCAGATTGAGCCAATCACTGTTTCAAAGTTTTATATTTTTAAGTGTGCCTATGATGTGTGTGTGGAGACTAAACTATTTACACACATAGATGCATGCACTCCTATAAGGAGGAGGGGGCTGTGAGTGTGTGCAAGAGATTTAGATTCAGACCAAATGTACAAACACATCAGACACATATCATGCCCTATTATTCTGCCAATAAAAGTCCACAAGGAACAACCACTTGCTGCTGTGTGTGTGAGGGTCTCTGACCTCTGTGAGTGTGGGGATCTGAACTGTGTTGTGTGTTGAGACATCTATTGTAAATCTGTCTCCATCAGAGACTATGTTACAGAGCTCCATGTTACACAGAAATGCAGGGGATATTTTGGTCATGTTGGGCCAGTAGACTTTGTGTCGTTGCTTCTAGTACTTCAAAGCTTGGCTCCTGTGCTGCGTCCCAGCAAGGGTTTTTTCTCAGGTCCACTTTTTATTTCATCTTCTGTGTTGGTCACAGCCACAGTGTTTTAACTATAAAAAGTCTGGTAAATGGTCACACCGTGGACTGACCAGTGATGCCCATTGTCTTGCACTCAACGAGATATGTGTGCATTTTCTCATGATTTCTAGATCACACCTTACTCAGACTCTGTTCACTTCTGCCTCTCCATGAGTGTCCTTTCTGCAGACTTTGGGGAGTGCATACGGTAGGGTCCGAGCTGCTGTAGTGATAAGCAAAGCGCTGCATTTAGGAGGAGTTTTGTAATCCCTGGGCGTAGCGCATTGAATGCTTTGTGCGGCAAGTGTAAATGAGGCCCAGGTCTGTACATGAACTTGCAGCTTGATGGCAAATGTAACAATGTTCTGTGTTCTGTCCCTTTTAAATAAAAGAATAAATATTTCAAACTTTGTGCCAGGTTTTGGTTCATGTGGATAAGCCAGACCAGCTACCCTGTTGGGCAAACTCATTTATAAGCGTCATTTATTCTCATTAGTGACTCAAAGTAATTCACATTACAATATTACTGTATTTAATGTAATTACTACACTGTACTTAAGTTAATCTCACCAAAACAACTGAGCGAAGATGCTGAACTTTTCTGCCGGGACCAGGCTGAACCAGGACTGAACCAGGACTAAAGTCTAATCAGGACTGAACAAGGACTAAACCTCTAAACTTAAAACCAGGACTAATTTGGCTAGAACTTGGGCTTTGCAGACAGGGTTTCCGCAAAGAGCGATCGGGCATCAGCTGCGGTTCCCTGTTGAGTGTGGAGTTCTGCGTCTGTCCTTTCGCCCGTGGTCACCTGACGGTCTACACGGACGTGTCTCCAGTGTTTCACCACAGCTGTTATCGTGGTGATTTTAGCGAATTTGTATGAAGAAAAACCCACCACTTCAGTCCAGGTTAAAAATGCACTGTGACACACTTTACTGACATTTGTACCGAGTAAAATATATATTTTTTTATTTTCCTGTAATGCCACATTACTGCGTTGCAGCAAAAAGCAATGCATTACAGTACTTTGTTACTTTTATAACACGTTTCTCCCAAAACTGTAAACTACTGTATGTCCACAAACTTGAGTCTGACATGAAACAACTATTTGCTCTACATTCTAGAATGTTGTGATGTGACATGAACGTATCCTGAGCCTCAAGGTTTTGTACAACATGCTGGAACTCCTAGATTCAAAATGTTATGTTTTGCATTTGACATTATTAGCTTAGTCTGAGAAAAACAAAAAATGCCCTAAATAGATTTCTTTTTATGGGGAAATATGCTAAAATGTATTTAAAAGAATGACTGCTGATGGGACAAAGCTGTTCCTGCCACCAAGTCAAAAGTCAAAGATCTACTCCACCTCATCACTAAAACTGTGATCATTACTAGTGTGTCACCATAGACACGCGTTTGTTTGTGTGCACATTTGTCTGCTGTCTGATCATTTGTTCATAATAGACAATTCATTTTACAGGTAAACACATTCATAATTTGGGACTATGTAAATGTAAAATAAGAGGCAGTGGAGATGTAGGTACTGATCCAGCTAATCAGAAGTAGCTCCTCATCATGACGTAAAGGATTACTACTGTAAAAACATCTCATGTGTTCAAATTAAAATTGTAGGTACATTTTATTCCTTTGTTTTGGCCAAAAATGTAATTCATTCAAAAAGAAAAGAAAAGAATAAAGGTAACCAATATCTTTTGCGAACAGATCATATTTAAATATTTTTATTTGTTTATTTAATGGTATTTCATGATTTTTGGTAGTGAGTCCCTGTCTGATAGCAAATCTAATAGCAGAGAAGTGTGTAGAATGTGAGTGTTCATACCACAGCACACGTGCTCTTGATTTGGTTCATTTAAAGGTTGTTAAAATACACACTACTAATCAATACTAAAACTAGTAACTAGTATTGAAAGCAGATACTACTTGGAGTTTTAGCAGGACTAAATTTGACCTTTCCTGAAGGGTTTTAGAATGATCTTACACTGGATCAGAACTTGTATAGTATATTTACCAGTGCAAGTCCTTCTCTGCTGGCCTAAAACATACCTGAATCACAGACTGATGTTAATAACTTAATAACAGCTTAGTTAATCACTTTCATGGCTTTTTTGGTTTTGCTGCCTCCAGACATGTATTTACTAGGGCTGGGCAAAAATAAAAAATATTAATTGCATCAATCACATGAGTTCGAGTGTGATTAATCGCTTGTTCTTCGCAAAACCAATTCATGAATTAAAAAGTAGAGTATAGTGCACTTTTATTGGAAATGAAAATGAAAGAGTCATACATTTGTTGTGCAAACAGCATTTCTTTTAGAGTTGAACCCTCAGAGTCTTCAAGGTATTCAGTGAAGGCTCAAGGAAAAATATTGAATTAATTTTTGTACTACTAATATATTTTTTCAATATTTTTTATTCAGTGAGTAATAAACACTACACTAGTAATAATTTCTAGATGACTGTTATAAACTTGGACTGATATTTCTTGGGAAACAAAGGGTTAATATAATGGAATGGAAATGGACCAATCACATTTTTTCTTGGAGTGGTCTCTGGGTAAATCAGTGACTCCCCCTGCGGCACTGAACTAAACAAACACCTGCAGGACCTTCGGTGGCTGGAAAGAAGTTTGAGATTGTCAGTTGTTTTAGCCAATCATATTTCACTGAGTTATGGGCGGGATCATAGCACGAAATCTTCCGGGCCTTCGTGAATACCCTGTGAGAGCATTATGTAAGAGAGACCCGCAGGGATGAAAACCACACTGGGGCATCTGTAAGAAGGAGAAGAAAGGGAAAGACCCGTGAACCAGAGCCTGCGGGCTCCTAGCTCCAACCGGGTCTTTCTCTTTCTCAGAAGCTCAGAGCCCACTGCTGGTCCAGCCCGACACGTTGCATCTCACGTGGTCAGAAAAGAGTGAAAAAAAAGTGTAAAGAAAAGACGTCAAACTTAAAGAAACTCTCACGGTGGACTTTTTTCAAATAAAAGCCAGTGAGCAACAGACGTTTACCATAAAAAAATAAATAAACTGCATTAACGGTGTTAAAATAATTGTTGGCAATAATGAATTAATTTGTTAAACCAAAATGAATGTGTTAATGTGCCCGGCCCTAGTATTCACATATGAAAACATTTGGCCAATCACATTTCAGCCATCACTTGTTGCTAGGCAGAGTCAAAGTCAATGAAGTGTGACTGAGACCTTCACAATCCGTTCTGCAGGAACTCAACACAAAATAAATGTCCATGAAACTGTTGCTTCAACCAATCAGATTTTGAGCTGGTGTCACCAGGGCCTTTAGCAGGTGTATGACATCACTGGATTCAGACCCGTCATTGGACAGTCAGAGAGTGAACCAGCCAAAACAGCAAACTGCATCTGTAGCAGCTATGCCAATCCAAATGATTATTACTATCTGTGTATTACTATTATTTTTTTAAGTGGGGGTACGCGATTCGTGACTGAACTAGGATTAAACCAGGTCTAAACCAGGTCTAAATCAGGACTAAACTAGGACTAATCTTGGACTTGAGAGAGAGAGAACCCTGAGCGCATGGAGCAGGGTGTCCACAAAGCGCTGAACTCTGCGCTGGTCCTTTCACCTGCTGTCACTCGACGGTCTGCGGACGCACCTCTGGACCTGTCCGACACTCATCCTGGTTTAGTTCTGGTTTAGACCTGTTTTAGACCTGGTTCAGTCCTGGTTCAGGTCACTATAAGACAGTGGTACAGATTTCATGAGTGTGTGCAGTTTGTTTTCATCATTGCCAGTAGCTCTGGTTTGACATTTAAGTTGCAGCTATTTTATATTTGTTATTTTTTTCATATCTCACGTCGGGAGAAGTGGGTGGACGGTGTACCCCCACGTACCACACCCACTATACCCCTGATTGTGGCTACAGGAGTTATCTATCTGTGATGCAATAGCTCTTTATACTGTATTTTCTGTACAACATATAATAAGATGTCTTTAAGAACCATAAAATAGTTACTGAGGAGTGGATTGTTTCAGACGGAGCACTACTGAATGCCTAAGTGTGAAACGCACGCTCCACCACTGATATTTACAGTAAAAGACCACACGGTAACTTAAAGTACTATTGTTAGTGTTCTAAATTCAGTGTTGGGGAGTAACAGATTACATGTACTGGGATTACGTAATCAGAATACAATTGATGAGTAACTGTATTCAGTTACAGTTACTGTTTCAATGAGTGGTAATTGGATTACAGTTACTTTGTTGAAATAAATGGATTACACAGAGTTATTTTCCTGTTTTCACATTTTGGGCTAAACCAGGTCTAAACCAGGACTAAACCAGGACTAAACAATATGACACTAACAGTAGGTGGACATAATTAAAAGGTGATCTCATATAGAAATAATTTCTCTATGAATAATATTTTTAATATGTTTAAGGAAAGACTGGACTTTTTATTATCTTTTAGTAGACAAAACATCTTCACCTTTGCTTTTCTACAGTAAACAAAAGTCTGTTCATGGAGACTTGGGCTCAACAGACAATTTGAAGAGAACAAACAAAAATGTTCAGGATGTTGGTGCTACATTCATGTAGTTTTAAAAAGCAAGACAATATCAAGTAATCCAAAGTATTCAGATTACATTACTCACTTTAAATAATATAATGGATTCTGTTAGAAACTACATTTTGAGGTATGTAATCTGTAGGGGAATACATTTTAAAAGTAACCCTCCCAACACTGTCTAAATTACATTCTATTGTCTTAAAATAGTTCTTTTTTGTTACTGCATTGCTTTGAGAAGACAGCTGTAGTGTAAAATAGTGAGGCGCATGTTTTTCCCACTCTTCAGCATTGAATTATTTTGTGTATGAATTATGCTATACAAACAAACGTGCCTCGCCTTGGTGTATGTCAGTAATTATGAACATGACATAATATGTGTACTGCAGTATGCATTATTTTTAAAGTACCACTTTCACAGTAATGCAGTTGGGTGTGTTGTCTAATACCCTGCAGAGTTAGATAACATTCTGAAAGTGCACGTGACATTATTCATGGTTTGCAACTTATTTACTGTTAGTAAATACACAGTTACCTCTGGTCCCATTAATTTGTATTAATTTCAAACACACGTACACACACACACACACACACACACACACACACACACACACACACACACACACAACACTGGCAGATAGAAACATGCACTTCCATCCACGAGTCAAAAAGTTTGCCCACCCCTGATTTAACCAATCACTGTTATTTGGTCGTGACGTATGTAATGCACCGCAAATGGGGCTAACTGCTATATTAAGCTTTTCCCAAATCCCGTAGGAAGAAGGACAATAACGTCTTGATAAAATTCACCGAACATTCTTTTTGTTCCGGCTTTAAATCCTCGATCTTGTGAATCGTTGCCAACACAGAATATATGACTCTTCGCTGATTGGCTGGTGCCCGAACTTGCACTCCTGGGGTTCTTGCAAACCGTTTTTCAGCATGCGAGCCACTTACAAAATGACCAAGTCAAAATGATCTACTAATACAAAGCCAAGCAAACTGCACCGAAACGCTCCTTTTTTGGACCCTCACCCACAGTTTGAGAACCTCTTCTTTAAGAGAACTTCCTCTGGCACTTTACACAAAACTGTGAAAAAAGTGAAGGAAGATTTTTAAACCTGTTTTTTAAAGTTCCAAAGTGGAGTTGCATTCTTTTCTGGTTTTGCAGTGATATTTACCAGCCTCTGCACGTTTACCAAACCAAACGCACATCGTGACAAACACAGATGCATTTGTGCACTTTTGTTAGACAAACTTCAGCCAAATGTGGCAGTAGGTCTGTTCTGTAGATCCGCTCTATGCTGTAGACCTGCTTTGTGCCAACACTGGAACACAAATTTAGACTGGTTTTTGCTTCACGTTTGGTCTTGCTCTTCTAATCAGCCGCACTGTGGGAGGGGCTTGTGTTCGCTGTACGCAGGAAGGAGCGAGTGATCGCACTTGTTGAGTGTCAGACCTCGAGTGAGAGACAAGACCGAGTCCAAACGTGAGTCTGAGACGTGTACTAATACACGGCGATCTACCCACACGACCTTAGCGATCGACTGGTAGATCGTGATCGACGTATTGAGCACCGCTGATCTAGTGTATTCTGATTCCTGATCTAGTCGCTGGAGAGAAATGAAATTGAGCGGAGGCACTAGGTGGCACCAGCCTGGCTAACGGTGTGCTGGGTCCAAATACAAAATCTGTGCAAAAGAATAAACAGACCCACACTGTAGTTCTTTGGCAAATTTTTATTTATTTATTTATTTATATTACTTTTTTGTGCACATAAAGCAAATGTCACAGAAGGAAAAAAAAATATTAAAAATTGTGACCATCTTCCCCTTCCTCCTGCCCATTACCCTCCCCCACTGTCTCCAGAGAAAAGAAAGATAAATAATAGTACTTAAATAATAAACTAAATAATAATAAATATGACAAAAACCTCATATATACATGTACGTATATATGCACACGTTTTGATTTTAATGACATCACAGTGTGACGTTTCGGGGTCAAGCGGGCACACACACAGACACAAACACACAAATAAATATCTCTTTTTATATCTATATACTCAAAAACTATAACCACAAAGTCGTCTTAGTCATGCTGAGATTAAGCTTAATGAAGCAAACAGTTCTTTTTTAAGGTGCAGTCCTTTTGTCCAAATTACTGTTTTGTTAGTTCACAGAAAAGATTTTGCTTCTGAATAGAAAAGTGTTTGTCCTATGATTAAGAGATGATTAAACCCGTCACACAGCAGAGACGGACTCCAGACATCTGTCATCTGAAGTACAGCTGACATTTGAAAATAAAATGTTTGGCAATTTATTGATTTGGGGAAAGATGTGCTACAGATGGGTCAGGTCAAGTGGTCAGGGACGGAGGAACGACCTCACAAAAACATCGGATTTCACAAAAAAATCCGAATTGAGCTTTAAGCCCTGCAGTCTGAACATAGTCTAAGTTACACATTCCAAGATCAAAGCAAAGATTTTTTCAACAATGATGGTGCATGGTTAGAAAAGTTAATACAATTAAAATTTTGGACATTTGACTTTTCACAAGTTCAGTCACATACTGCAAATTGAAATCAACACAATCTGATCCCCACACATCCTGGATCTTATTCTTTGCTCTTAGTTCATTTCATAAGGTTTTATAGAAGTATCGGATCGGGACTTTCGGGAATCAAATGACTCGGACTCGGACTCAGACACGGGGGCAAAAAGACGTGATCGGGACATCCCTACTATGAATGGACACACGGAACGTAAAAACTAAAATATACTCTAAACGTTTTTTTAATAACCATCCTTTGCTTGAATCACTGCGTTGCACTTTTGGAATTTCTTAACCAGGACATGGCACATTTGTGAAGTGAAAACCATTTCAGGAAAGTTCATCAAGTAGCTCAGAAAGAAAAGGCCGAGAGTTTGCAGCGCTGTCAACAAAGGGTTTGCATATACACTACCAGTCAAAAGTTTTAGAACACCACACTTTTTTTCTCTTGTTGATTAAAACATATTCTAAACTTTTATCTTTTTGTCAGGATTTACCTTTGTACCATTTCAAGCTCTTCATTGGACTTGAATTGCAATAAATAACTACAAAAATTAGGGTGCTCTAAAACTTTTGACCATTAGTATATCAGTGTTGGGGAGTAACAGATTACATGTACCGGAGTTATGTAATCAGAGTACAAATTATAAGTAACTGTATTCAGTTACAGTTACTGTTTCAGTGTGTGGTAAATGGATTACAGTTACTTTGTTGAAATAAATGGATTACATGGTGGTATTTTCCTGTTTTCACATTTTGGGCTAAACCAGGATTAAACCAGGACTAAAACGAGGTCTAAACCAAGATTAAAACCAGGACTAAACTAGGACTAAAATGAGGTCTAAACCAGGAATAAACCAGGACTAAAACCAGGACTAAACCAGGTATAAACCAGGACTAAAACCAGGACTAAACCAGGTATAAACCAGGGCCAATTTGAAGAGAACAAACATGAATTTACAGGATGCGGTTGGTACATTCATGTAGTTTTAAAAAACATGACAATATCAAGTAATCCAAAGTATTCAGATTACATTTAATTTAATGGATTACGTTACAAACATTTTGGGGTATGTAATCTGTAGGGGAATACATGGTAAAAGTCACCTTCCCAAGTGTGTGTGTGTGTGTGTGTGTGTGTGTGTGTGTGTGTGTGTATATATATATATATATATAAAATGTGTTTCTCACCTTCCACGGTGGTTGGTCTCTCACCCTCATTGAGCTCGGGTCGTCTACCAGAGGCCTGGGAGCTTGAGAGTTCTGCGCAGTATCTTTGCTGTTCCCAGTACTGCACTTTTCTGGACTGAGATGTCCGTTGTTTTTTCCCGGTATCTGTTGTAGCCACTCTTCCAGTTTGGGGGTTACAGCCCCGAGTGTCCGATCACCACAGGCACCACTGATGCCTTTACTTTCCAGGCTCTCTCCAGCTCTTCCTTGAGCCCCTGGTATTTCTCTAGCTTCTCGTGTTCCTTTTTCCTGATATTACCATCGCTTGGTGTTGCGATGTCAACCACCACGGCTCTGCTCTGTTTCTTATCCACCACCACTATGTCTGGTTGGTTCGCCATCACCATTCTGTCAGTCTGTATCTGGAAGTCCCACAGGATCTTGGCTCGGTCATTCTCCACAACCTTTGGAGGTGTTTCCCACCTTGATCCTGGGGTCTCCAGCCCGTACTCTGCACAGATGTTTCTGTACACTATGCCCGCCACTTGGTTATGTCGCTCCATGTATGCTTTCCCTGCCAGCATCTTACACCCTGCAGTTCTGTGCTGGACTGTCTCAGGAGCCTCTTTGCACAGTCTACACCGTGGGTCTTGTCTGGTGTGGTAGATCTGGGCCTCTATTGCTCGAGTGCCCAGGTCCTGCTCCTGAGCAGCCAGGATCAGTGCCTCTGTGCTGTCCTTCAGACCAGCCCTCTCAAGCCATTGGTAGGATTTCTTATCAGCCACTTCAGTTCTGTTCCGGTGGTACGCCCCATGTAGGGGTTTGTCCTGCCATGATGGTCCCTCCAGCACCTCTTCCTCTGGACCCCACTGTCTGAGACATTCTCTGAGCACCTCATCTGTCGGGGCCTTGTCCTTGATGTACTCATGGAGCTTGGATGTTTCATCCTGGACAGTGGTTCCCACACTCACTAGTCCTCGGCCCCCTTCCTTCCGGCCTGCGTACAGTCTCAGGGTGCTGGATATATATATATATATATATATATATATATATATATATATATATATATATATATATATATATATATATATATATATATATATATATAATATATATATATATATATATATATATATATATATATATATATATATATATATATATATTTTTTTTTTTTATTATTATTATTATTAGTTGAGTTACAGTATTTTTTTTTCTTTGTTACATAATTCCACATCTATATATTTTTTATGTGTCTAAAATATACAAAGTACTAACATAAAGAAAAACAACAACACTAAATGGGAGGGTGTGTCCATCCTTTTGTCTGATAGTGTTAAAGAAAACAAAAGTACTACTAAGTTAAAGGGTAAATGAATCTGTTTGGAGCATGTGCTACCTGCTAGACCCTTGACCCGAGACAAATGATTTACAGGGTTGGAGACTTAAGTCCATTATAGTACGTAAAGGTTAAGACCTTTAATTTGCACCGTTTAAACAAACAGACTAGATTCATGTAAGCCTTAATGTCATGAACGAGACACAATAATGAGCAATTTCCTGCCCAACCAGTTTAGACCAATCACGTCAATTACTAGAAACATAAATCGCTAAAACACCATTAAGTATAACTTAATTATAGTTGGTTTTCTAGGAACACGCGGGCTGTGACACATCTGATTTATTTCTTTAATTATTGATTTTGTTAAAATATATTTGATAGATTTTGTATTTAATTTTTGCTCATCATCACTGAACTTAAAATCAGTTTGTCCTTCATTTTTATTTATATAGAGTTGCCGTATAGTGAAAGTCTAAAGGTGCACTATGAGTATGTTTTTGACTGGTGTTATTGTTTTGCTTGGAATACTTCACAGTACGGCATTAAACACGTTACAGGTCAGATCTGTGGAAAGGTTGGAAAATTTGTATAGCGCTTTCTAAATAGCCAAAACTAACTTAAACTCACACGTTTTGTTTCAGGTATCAGTCATACTTTCATAAGAAGGTTTTAATGACTTTAATGAAATCATCTACTTTTTTTTCAAACTTTGTTTATTGAACATTTTTAACATTAACAAACAAACAGAGTACACAGTGTTGAATAGTACCACAGATATGACAGTAAGGACACATCTGAAGGTCAAAATTCCACAACCCCACTGGCCAATCAACCCAAAATAAAATGATAGTAGTAGATAAATGAAAGAAATACACAATGTAAATGAATACAAATGGGTCCGGTCAAGTGGTAACGGAGGGAAACGGGCAGATTTTTGACATTCAAATGTCTCTTATTCAGAAACTAGAGGGACTATTGAAATAAGTAAAGCATCAGAATGTAGGAAAGAGTTACACTCCAACAGGGTCAAGTTAAACCTGTGAGATTCTTTCAAGTTGTTGACAAAAAATTAAAAACTCATGTCGGTAACGGAGGGAATGAAATATGCAGCACTTTTTGGGCAATAAATCCAAACAGTGATAACTCTTGGTTCTCACTTCCATATCCTTAACAAACTGGTTTGAATATTTGCTTCATATAGTTTTCTACCATATGGTACAAGATTAGGTTGAAAAACCTCTTACTTTTTCAGTAATGAGATTTTTTATTAAGAAAGGTCATGGTAACGGAGGGAAAAGTAACGGAGGGAAAATTGTGCAAACAAGTAGAAGGTGCAGGATTTTACATCATTTGTCGCTTTTTTCTTCCGAATACTTTAATATTACTTCAAAATGAAAGGAAACTATTTCTATAAAATATGTCAGTCCTTCCAAGCAAATTTTTATCATTTTAAATACTTTTTTTTTTTTTTTTTTATCATGTACCTTCATCAACAGTTCAAAGATGGAAATTGAAATGAAATACATCCATTTATTGACATGATTTGCAGGTCTGTGAAATTTGGGAAATAATTTTTGTTCCATGTTTCATACATGGTCTGTTTAAAACATATGGAACTTTAGAACCAAAAATGGTACAGAAAAAGGTCAACAGTTTCATAAACTAGAGTACATATGTATCTGTTCAATACATTTTTATATCAGATGCATTAACTTGAATTTTTGGCCTTGCTGTTTACTTCTGCTTGACTGGGCCCAAAGAATAATACTAAAAAATAATAATAATAAAAAGAAGAACTAATTCAAAAATAGATTTAAAAGTAAGAAGTAGGGATGCGAAAGGAGGAAAGGAGCCCATAGAGGTGAAAAGCTTACATGGGATAAGAAGAGGAAAAAAAGAGGGGAAGAAAGGATTATTTCCTTTAGTCATCCTCCAGATCCTGAGGAAGAGTTAAAGAGTCAATGTGGCGTAAAAAGGGGTCCCAGGTAGCATGGAATCATTTAACAGAGCCTCTGAGTGAGAAGAACCTCAGTTTTTTTAAGCGTAAGATTGTAAAGCACTTCACGAACTCAGTGAAGACGTCTCGGGGGATGGGGAAGTTTCCTATAACTGGGTTTCACGTGACGTCACAGGGCGACGTTTGTCAGCACGCAAAATCAGATGGAGGCAGGAAGTGAACTGACTGGAGGAAAATGCCGATGTGTTGTGTAGTTTACGGCTGTGCCAATCGTTCTAACCGAGAGAAGGAAAAGGGATTTTTTTAGAGTACCGAATATAGTCGTCCACAAAGGTCAGAAATGGGAAAAGCCGACAGAACAACACCGTAAAAAGTGGATTACAAACCTGTTTGCGGTCGGGAGGAGCAGAATTCGCTAATGCTCGTGTCTGCAGTGACCACTTCGTTAAAGGTTTGTTACAAAGCTAAATAGTTTTTTGTGGTTTACCTAAACATAAACGAATCATTAACGACTAACGGCTAACGACGTTTGTTGACATTAAATAGCTCAGACAGAGGTTACTGCCGATACACTGCAGTTTTTCCCATAACGTCTATACACATAAAATAAGAGAAACACTCACCCCGGCGAAGACCAAACCATAATCATCATTTAGGCATTTTGCACCAAGGTTGAGGACCCATCCACTGACAAAAAAAGTTCTATGCCTCCAAATTTTTGTACAGCTTCATCTGTTGTCTGGTGTAGAACGATGTCTGAAGAGCTAAATAGTTCGTGATCTCCTCTGCCTCGATTGTCGGCAAATCTTTTACTTCAGTCAAAAATTCTCTCATTTTCAATAAGATCAGGGTCACGCCCAATATATTTGTCGACTAACTGCTCGTACTTTTGCCTTGCTACTGGCTCTAAATCCTGACAATAAGAACTCTTCTCCATATCTGTGTTCTCCAGAGCCGTGTTTGTCGTGTTGGTCTTCACTTCCTGCCCTCCACCTGAAATTCGCGCATCATCGTGATCACGTGACTGAAACCCTCCTATTAAGTCAAATCAGCCTCCGGGCCAGTAAGACTGTAAATGCTATGGCCCGTTTCAGCACATGGGGCACATTTGAAACAGGGAAGGCACCAAAAATCGCAGAGATGGGGTTTGGAGCAATGGGATAACCGTACGCCTCAGCTAATATGCTAAAGATATATGTCCACAGCCAATGATGTTCATTTTGTCTTCTTATATACTTTAACTTCTTAGGTTCTTTTTAAAGACAATGCAGTAAAGTGTGTTTACCTTGTTGACATGTTTCGGCTGCTGCTGCAAACCATCTTCAGAACTGTCACCTCATACAAACACTCAAACAGTGTCAATATCCCAGCTGGGCCATAAACAAAGGCAGACAACAAGCAGTGTTGGGGAGTAACAGATTACATGTACCGGGGGTTACGTAATCAGAGTACAAATTATGAGTAACTGTATTCAGTTACAGTTACAGTTTCAGTGAGTGGTAATTGGATTACAGTTACTTTGTTGAAATAAGTGGATTACATGGCGGGATTTTCCTGTTTTCTCATTTTGGGCTAAATCCCGTTTTTTTTTATTCAATTTTTTATTTTTTTGGTAATTCCACTTATTGCCAGAAACTAAACCAGGTCTAAACTAGATCTAAACCAGGACTAAAACCAGGTCTAAACTAGATTTAAACTAGATCTAAACCAGGACTAAAACCAGGTCTAAACCAGGACTAAAACCAGGTCTAAACCAGGTCTAAACTAGATCTAAACCAGGTCTAAACCAGGACTAAAACCAGGTCTAAACTAGATCTAAACTAGACCTAAACCAGGTCTAAACCAGGTCTAAACTAGATCTAAACCAGGACTAAAACAGGACTAAAACAGGATTTAACAGGACTAAACCAGGACTAACTCATGCTGCTTGGACCGTGTTTCCTCCTCTTCTATCAATAATATTTTTAATTTGGTTCAGTAAAGTCTGGGCTTTTTATTTTCTTTTATCAGACAAAACATCTCATGTTACGATTTCCTCGTCTTTGCTTCTCTACAGCAAATCGAGTAATCCAAAGTATTCAGATTACATTACTCACTTTAAGTAATTTAATGGATTATGTTACAAACTACTTTTTGGTGTGTGTAATCTATAATCTGTAGGGGAATACATTTTAAAAGTCACCTTCCCAACACTGACAACAAGTTATCAATAAAAACAACAAACCCCGGAAAAAGTCACAAAAAACCAACAGAGGGCAGCAGGACCACCAGAACATAGTCACACTACCAAACATCAGAGGAATAACTGAACCCATTCAGAGCCATGAAAAAACACAACATTAGCACTGTAGTAAAACCAGACACAAAACTCCACCAACAGCTCGTACACCCCAAGGACAAAATCCCACAACAACAAAAATGCAATGCCATCTACGAAATTCAATGCAAATCATACAATAAATCATACATAGGGGAAACAGGCCGGGCATTTCACATCCGAAAAAAGGAACACCAAAAGGAATGCGAGAAGGAAACGTCAGGGAGACTCACCAGAACAACAAAAAGACAAAGCAGAACAGGAAAACCTCAAGTCCACCATATCAGACACTGTAAAAGGAACAACCACATTATGGATCGGGACGGGGCTCGGGTCATTGGATCGGAAAACAACAAGTTCAAACGCTGGATCAAGGAGGACATTGAAATCAGGAAACGAGGCACGGACAGCATTAACCGTGATGACGGAGCGTTCCTCCTTTCACACACCTGGGACACCCTCCTCCAGAGACACCGGGCGACGGGAGGCGTGGTCAATCTGAGCCACCTGCCAGGTCCATCAGGCCGACCACACCTACAGGAAGTAACAACAGCTGATATACGACACGTCACCACCAACAGTTCTGAAGATGCAGCAGCAGCAGCCGAAACATGTCAACAAGGTAAACACACTTTACTGCATTGTCTTTAAAAAGAACCCAAGAAGTTAAAATATATGTCCACAGTGGTCTTAGTTTTGGACACGCCCAAAACGTGTGAGTGATTGGCAGGGGAGAACTGGCATCTGCTACAGGCGTCGCTTACAGAAGGATAAATCTTAGCCAGTCTCACATTTGTGTAGTGAACCCTGTAAACAACTTTACACTGAATTAGTCTATGCTAAACTCAGACAAGACTGAAGTCATAGTGTTTGGTCCACAGAAACAAAGGGACAGTGTCAGCAGTCACCTCCAGTCTCTCGCTCTAAAACCTTCAAATCAGGCAAGAAATATCGGGGTAATAATGGACTCAGACTTGAACTTTAACAGCCACATCAAATCAATAACATCTGCAGCCTTTTACCATCTAAAAAAACATCACAAAAATCAAAGGTTTACTGTCTAAAGCAGACTTGGAGAAACTTATCCATGCGTTTGTCTCCAGTAGGTTAGATACTGTAATGTTCTGCTCACTGGTCTCTCCAAACGAGATGTGAGACGCTGCAGAACATCCAGAACATCCAGAACACTGCAGCTCGGGTCCTGACTCGAACTAGGAAGTACGAGCACATGCGTCCTGTGCTCAGGTCTCTGCTCTGGCTCCTGTGGCTCAGAGACTTTAAAGCAG
This sequence comes from Boleophthalmus pectinirostris, assembly GCF_026225935.1. Lineage (NCBI taxonomy): Eukaryota > Metazoa > Chordata > Actinopteri > Gobiiformes > Gobiidae > Boleophthalmus > Boleophthalmus pectinirostris. Next base: position 4,806,333 of record NW_026571541.1, on the reverse strand, counting down.
CTCTGCTTGTACAAGTGTCTCCATGGCCGAGCACCAAAGTCCATCTGTGACATGTTAGTGTCATATGAACCATCTGCACTCTGAGGAGCTCAGGGACCGGCCTCCTGCTGGTGCCCAGAGTCACGACTAAACAAGGGGAGTCAGAGTTTCAGGTTCATGCAGCTAAAACCTGGAACAGTCTGAACATGTGAGACAGACTCTTCTGTGACGCTGTTTAAATCCAGACTCAAAACATTTCTGTTTAACTGTGCAAATAACTGAAAGGTTTTCATTCCGCACTCTTCTCTCCAATTTATGTCTCTCTTTAAAGAGAGACAGAAATTGGAGAGAAGAGTTAAATTATGTTTTGATTTGTTTTTATTATGATTTTAATGTATTTCTTATTCTGTAAAGCACTTTGAATTACTTTGTGTACGAATTGTGCTGTACAAATAAACTTGCCTTGCCTATGACGTACGGAAGCCGAGAGGGGTTACAACAAATGCAAACGCCGCAACAAATACAAATGCGACAACACAACAAAAAGCCACAACACACCAAAAAAAGCCACAATGGAAGTGACGGCGGGACTCTATTTTCCGACAGACCGATCAAGCAGCAAGTGAAGAAGAAGAACGTGAAACGAATAATGATAAAACAATAAATTACTTTACTTACGTATCCAACTTCTCCGTTCCTTTACTTTTCACGTTGTAGTTCTTCTTCACTTGTCGCTTGATCAGTCCGTCGGAAAATAGAGTCCCGCAGTCACTTCCGTTGTGGCTTTTTGATGTGTTGCGGCTTTTGCGTTGTGGCGTTTGCATTAAAATAGTGTCATTTCCTTTTTTTGGTGTGTTGTGTCTTTTTTTGGTGTGTTGTGGCTTTTTGTTGTGTTGTCGCATTTGTATTTGTCACGGCGTTTGCGTTTGTTGTGACCCCTCTCGGCTTCCGTAATGACGGGCATAGACAGAAGACAAATAAACCAGAGATAATGCAGAATTCCACTGTTGTTCTGTAACCACAATATTGAGGCTCTCCTCCCAAGCATTTTTAACTGCATTAGAATACGTTAACGTTTCTGACTGAATTAACCTGTACAAAACTGAGATATATCATACAACTTTTTAACATAATCCCGGACCTGAAAATAACGAAAAAGATGATGGTTCGGGAGGAGATATTTCACAGACAGGTGTTTATTTATTTATTTCAGTCATAAAGTATAAAAAGACCAACAGTGTCACAACATCAAACATACAAGAAATGAATGAAAAGGAGCAGAAAGAAAAGTCATCTTTTGTTATCTGCCCCTTCTCCCTTTTCAAGACAAAACATCAACATCGATAGTTACTTTAAAACATTTCAGATCAGTACATTTCACTTCAGTCACAATTATTAATCAGCTGCAAACAGAAATCTTCACTTTTACGCACAACAACTTACTTTCCTTCATACATACACACTGCACTGGATTTGATGTGTTTCCCCATATGGAAAAGGTACAAACAAATCATGCACCGTTTGAACATGTTTTATCTGAATCTTAAAAGATTTGTATATGACAGTGAAAACTGTTACAAGATCTTTGGTAAATATGTGCAGCATGAAACATATAAAACTTTGTAAACCTGCAAGAGCTGAATATGACACTAATCCCACACACAATCTCCTCACAAGTGTTGGACAAAGATCATTTTTACCACAGAATCACAGAAAAACAAGTGAAATGATGATTGTTTCCTTAAACTTGATTGATGTGTTGTGTGTGTATGAGAGTGAGAAAGAAAATGATCACAGTGTGTGTGTGTTTATATGTGTGTGTGTGTGTGTCTGTGTGTGTGTGTGTGTGTGTGTGTCTGTGTGTGTGTGCGTGTGTGTGTTGAGCAGCATGGGGGTAAACACAGTAATACAAATATTACAAATATTACAACCTTAAAACACATAAGACACACACTCTTCCACTGATGTCACAGTGAACAAACATCAGGCTGTAAAAAGATTTTTACTCTGCAAAATCCTGTAGCTCCTTTCCTCGAGGAGCCATTTACTTGTGGGATACCAGGATACTTGTAACTGTCCTCAACATCTGCTGTAGTTCTCACCACCAGTAACAGTTGGGTAATTTAACAGGTGAGTCACTGGACTTTCACATGGGGGACCTGGGTTCCCCTTCTGACTCAGATTTTGTTTTGTTTTTTTAACTGCAACATATAATTAAAGAATACAAACATTACATGGAACATACAAAGAAAATGTAGTTGATCATGCACATTACCTGTAAATGTCATGCAAAAGGTTCACTTTATCTTTACTAGTTTTTCATAATATAGTTGTAAGAGAAAAATTCCAAATTAGCCACTTTCAGGAGTAAACCACATGACACATATTAACCTTATATAAAGATTTACTACAAAGACAGTGATAAATTCTTCTATATTTTTTCCAGTTTTTTTCCATATGGGTTTAAATGCTGTTATTGTACACGATCTTTTGATTTCTTTATCAAGACTCTTCCATAAGTGAACTGATTTCAAGGCAATACTTCACTCCATAACCTTGGTTCTGAATCTTTTTTTTTTTTTAAACATGTAGGTTCCTTTTAAATTGTAGTGGTTTGTTCTCATCTCAAACAGTCTTTGAACATTTACAGGTAACACATTGCACTTTGCCTTATACATGACTTTGAGAAGACTTACAGTACAGTTTTTCGCCATTGGTTTGGCTCATTTCTTGAAACAGAAATGACATTCTTAAAATTATAAGATAATTTGGCCAAACAGTCTGATAGTTCTGCACAACAACACAACATATAGAGAGTCATCAAAATGAGAAAGATCCTTCTCAGTTGCTTTGACTCTTTTGCATTCACTTAGTGCTTTTGTCAAAATGACCTGGATGGTTCAGCACAACACCATGGATCAGCTGCAGAAGCTCAGATCTCTCTCAAAACAGTTTACCCATGTGTCAAAACTACATTCCTCTCCAAAATGCATCATCCTTTTGGCCTTGTGTCACTGCATGTCAAAATGCTTAGATGTTTTGTCACTATGGCACAGGTCTAACTAACATAATACAATTCTGGATAAAACTGGAAAAAAAAAAAAGGATTTCACAGTAAGAGCCTCCAAAGTTTGACGTCATACACACTGCACTCTCACACACACACTGCACTCACACCACCAAGGAAACTGTAACCATTTTATTCACACACATAAAATCACTTCCACACATCAGAGTATATATAAAGAAAATGTATACAGTATGTATGATGTTCCTGGTATCATGTTCCTGACTAATTTTAATTTTGACAATTGAATAGACTATTCTGAATATGAAGACTTAGACAATGAAATCATGATGACATGTTTTGGAGAGAACAATCATTAGACTGAGAATCAACTCATTAGTTTAGCAAGATCGATTTATTTGGAAAATGTGCTAAACGTGGGCTCACTGTGCAAACTGTAAGCGACTTGTACAGAACCATGTGCAAAGATGCACTGAGACACTTGACACATGCACCAAGACATTTAAAATTTGATGAAATCAGTGAGAAATGTGATTCTGTTGTAAACGACTGCAAGGTGGTTTGGAGTTTGTACATGTTTTTTGAGAATGTCATTTCTGTGAACCAGTGGAGAAAAACTGTAAATTGTAGTGGTTTATTCTCATCTCAAACAGTCTCTGAATATTTACAGGTAACACACTGCACTTTACCTTATACATGACTTTGAGGAGACTTAAGTCAACTATATTCTGCATTTTCAACACTTTAAGTTGAACACATAATGGGTTGGGTGGCTAAGCTTCACTGGGAAACTCCATCCATCCTTTTTCGTCTGCTTATCCGGGGCCGGGTTGTGGGGGCAGCAGCCTAAGCAGGGATTCCCAGACTTCCCTCACCCCAGACACTTCTGAACTAAAAGCAGTGCCTGCATCTCCACAAACATGATAGTGTTAATAATATTTCATACTTACGGGGAGGCAGATAAAATGAAAATTGTCGAAATCCAGATATTTGTTATACTATAGTATTATATGTCTAATATATAATATGTAATACAGTGAGTTCATGGTTCTAGTCCACTGGTGGACAAATTACAGCCCAGGGGCCATATGCAGCCCTTTAAACCTTTAAATCCGGCCCGCCGAACTTGAATAAATTATAATAATAAACCTTGTTGATGTTTTAGTTTTCCTGCATTTCCGGCGTTTCCCAGTATAAATACATTGAGATGCAGTGTATTATGTTGGCCGCAATGCTTTATGGGAAAGTGACAGGAGTCATTTTTCGGGCGGCGTTTTCGGACCACGAGTGAAGTAGAGGTAGTGTTCAAGACATAAGGCTGCACTGTTTCCATTTTGAGTGAGTTCAAAGTAAAGTCAAAAGAAAAAATTACAGTTGCTGTGTTACAAATCTTAACACATGGTATGTCTTACAGGTCTGGTTGTACTGCATGTGAGTGTTTGCGTGTGTAATCTTGTGGCTTGGGCTCTGTTTCTCAATGAGAACTAAGCAGTCAGGACTCATGCTCGCTTGTGGTGTGCAGTGGAGTAGACCTCGTTCATTTTGTATGTATTCTACGTGTTATACGCGTCAGAAGTTGTAGTGTGTAGTGCAGAATACGATCTACATGAACGTAAATACAAGTGCAATGGATCCGGGCTCTTAACACGTTATGTCCTGTCTCCTATTCGGCCCTTCAGTCAAATTTTATAACCCTAAGTGGCCCCCGAGCCAAAAAGTTTGCCCACCCCTGGTCTAGTCAGTGATAGAAATGATCAGCTACAACATTTGTGCATTTAATGTTGTCAGTAATACAATCTGACTTTTGCACTGCATAGTTAAGTACGATATCACATTACACACTGGAATATGAAAACCACCAGTGCTCATGCAATCACGCAGAAAACTACCTGCCATTGTTTTAAAATGCCTAAGTGTCACGTAACCGTCTCTCAGCCGTATTCCATGAAAGGCTAAGGTTAAGAATGCTAATTCTAAGAAGCATTCTTACAGTTGTGGGTAATTAATCCACTGTCAAATGGGCGTTCCTTCCTCCATAATACTACCTTGCTTTGTCAAATATATATAAAAGAAGTGGTTCCTCTTCACTAAGAAGCAAAGAGCAGCAAACTCTACACTCTACACACTCTACGACCCAGAGCAGCTGCTGGAAACTCTCCAGGCAAAATGAAGAAACTGGTAAACACTTCCTCTTTATCTTTCTGACATAGAAATATATGTTTTACTCTTCTCTAATTCATCTGTTTTATTTTTACTTTTAGTTTTTAATCCTCCTGTTGGCTGGACTGGCCTGTGGTAAGTGAAATTTAATGTTATCAGTTTAGTTTTCAGTTTGGGTAGTTTTATTGTTTACTAAAATCAGTCCTTGTTCGGCCGCATCCAGAAACTTACCAGAGGGTGATCCGGAGCGCCGAAGATGACCAGGGCGACCAAGGAGGGAACCAAGATGACAATAATGATGAAGAGAGGGAAAACGAAGAAGATGGAAACGACGAAGACAAAGGCAACGATGGCGGTGACGACGACGACGAAGACGACGATGGCGAAGACAAAGACAATGATGACGAAGACGATGATGATGATGAAGACGACGATGGCGAAGACAAAGACAATGATGACGAAGACGACGATGATGATGAAGACGATGATGGCGAAGACAAAGACAATGATGACGAAGACGATGATGATGATGAAGACGACGATGGCGAAGACAAAGACAATGATGACGAAGACGATGATGATGATGAAGACGATGATGGCGGCGACGACGATCACGATGACAAAGACGATGATGGCGGCGACGACGATCACGATGACGAAGACGATGGACACCATGGTGATGGGAGCAGCGACAGCACCTCTGACAGCGGCACAGGTAGCTCCAGCAGAGATAGCGAGCATGGCAGCGACAGCAGTGACGATAGCAGCGAAGAGGGGTCGGACAGCGACAGCAGCGAGGAAGAGTGCTATCATGACACGGACGACGACTCGAGCGAAAGTAACCAGAAGAACGATGAAGAAGATGGCAACAACGGGAAAGACAACCAAGGCAAAAGTTACGGGCCCAATGAGAATTACGACATCAATGAAGAGGAGCACGACAACACCGAGGAGGCACCTGCTGACAGTTCGAGCGATGGAACCAAAGACGAAGAGGGGGATGCCGAGGGGGACACCAACGGGGGATGGAACCAAAGACGAAGAGGGGATGCCGAGGGGACACCAACGGCGGCTCTGATCACGGTTCGCGCGATGGAACCAAAGACGAAGAGGGGGATGCCGAGGGGGACACCAACGGCGGCTCTGATCACGGTTCGCGCGATGGAACCAAAGACGAAGAGGGGGATGCCGAGGGGGACACCAACGGCGGCTCTGATCACGGTTCGCGCGATGGAACCAAAGACGAAGAGGGGGATGCCGAGGGGGACACCAACGGCGGCTCTGATCACGGTTCGAGCGATGGAACCAAAGACGAAGAGGGGGATGCCGAGAGCAACTCAGGTGGCAGTGCGAAGAACCCTGAACCTCCAAGTGACAATGGCAGCGCAAAACCAGCAAAAGGGTCAAGTAAGGCTGGAAAATAAGACATTCAAATGAAACCACATATTTGCAATATAAACATGTGCGCTGTCAGTATATAGTGGGTTCTGTATGGATTAAGCCATTTAATGTTTTTCATTTACATACAAGCTAAATCAAAGATATTACAATGTAGTAGCATATATTCTGTTGCCAATTTAAACATATAAATCAATATTTCAAAATAAAATGGTCTTGTGTGTTCACATTTGAGGCCTGTTCGCTCATGCACCAGGGAGTGTCTTATATTTTTTTCTTGAAATCAGCATAAAACACATGGAAGTGTAGAGGAATGACAGTGGCTCTAGTTCTCGCAGCCTTGCCTTGTATAAATGCCTGTACATGATTGGTTGGTGGTTAGAGGCGCTGATGATGCAGAATGGCAGGTTCTTTAGGTGTCATGACGAGTGCAATGTAACAGATGCCAAGAACTAATACTTCCCCAAGTGTCAGTTTACAACTTACAATGTACAGGTTAGTAGTCTACAAGTGTTGACAAGTTAGAACCATTGGATTAGAGGAAAAGATAGTGAACCTTTCTTCTCTTCTCTAACATATTAAAATATGATATTACATATTACAAATAAAAAGAATACTATACTCTAAACCAGGCAGGTCTGAAGTACGGCCCAGGGCCAAATGCAGCTCTCACACTATTAGTACATGGTCCTCAGGTAAATGAGCTAAAGTTACCATGAGCAGATCTTTTTACTGAAAATTAAAAATATGTCATATCTGCAATATCAAATCATAGGTTGATGCCTGAATAGAATTCTGGTGGTTAAATTTAATTTCATTTAATAATTGGATTATCTAGCGCCTTTCAAGACACCCAAAGTGCTTTACAGAGCATTATCCACACACACACTCTGTGGTGGTAAGGTCCAGACTGACTGTGCCATCAGCTGTAAAACCACCACCAATACTCATGCACGCACACACACACACACACACACACACACACACACACACACACACACACACACACACACACACACACACACACACATATACACACCCCCCCCCATACACACACACACACATATATATACACATACACCCCCCCATACACACACACACATATATACACATACACCCCCCCCACACACACACACATATACACTACATACACCCCCCCATACACACACACACACACACACATATACACATACACCCCCCCATACACACACACACACACATATACACATTACACCCCCCATACACACACACACACACATATACACATACCCCCCCCATACACACACACACACACATATACACATACACCCCCCCCATACACACACACCACACACATACACATACACCCCCCCCCCCCATACACACACACACATATACACATACACCCCCCCCATACACACACACACACATATACACTTATTACCCCCCCCATACACACACACACACACACATATACACTTACACCCCCCCCATACACACACACACACACACACACATATACACTTACACCCCCCCCATACACACACACACGCACACACAGACACACTCACACACGCACACACAGACACACTCACACACGCACGTACACACACACACACTCATATTAGGCAAGGTGGGTGACGTGTCAAAGGACACAACAACAGTTTTCGTTGCTGCTAACCAAATACTTTTTTTTATCCATTTTTAACCTCTTACTCATGATCACTAGTTAGAAAAGTCCTGGACAAAAATACATGATCACTTACTGAATAAATACTCAGAACCCTTCATTTCTCCATGGAGAAGTTGTTTTGTCAGGATGGTCCACAAAATGACATAACTTGTTTTTAGAACAAGTAGATAAGTCCTTCAACTCAGTATGTGTTGATATGTACTCGAGTAGCCAACCTGCTTTGGAAAACATGGCCACAAACTGCTGTTTCTTGTTTATCAATGTACAGCACTAATTTTATAATTATATTTCACAATGTGGACTTCATTACATAAAAATATGTGAAAACACACTGAAGGGGTGCAGAGCAGTGCAACAAACGCAGAAACAGTTTCATGAAGCCGAAGATGTTAAAAACAGGTAGTGGGGACTTCAACTGCAACAGCATAAGAGAAGAGCTCCGTCCAATAAATGTAAATAACCTAACAAAACCTTTATTTTTGGCATAACAACCGAAACTAAACATGGCATCATCTTTAAGAAGCAAAAATACCAATAAACAAGAAGCAACGCAAGAAAGAAATGACAACTTAAAGCAGTTAACCATGCCGCAGGCCATGTCCAGTAACGCTGACGCTAACCTAGCTAGCCCAGCTAACCCAGAAAGCAGAATTCTAGGCCGAACTGGAGAAACTACGGCAAGAAAACAAGGAAGGACATGCCCAAACCATGCAGTCACTGACCAATCTGGAGAACTCACTGGAAGAAATGAAAAATGACATGAAAAAACTTGAAAAGAGAACCGCAGAAGTAGAAGACCGCGTTAGCAACGCCGAAGATACGGCGCAGAGACACGAGAGAGCGATCAGATATTTGCTGCACAGGGAGATTGATTTGACAGCCAGATACCAGGACCTGCAAAACCGCTCACGACGCAACAATTTAAGAATATATGGAGTGCCCGAGGACAGTGAAGGCAAGGACGTGATAGCCTTTGTGAAGGATCTTATTCAAACAACGCTACAGCTACCCACAGAAGCTAACATGCAAATCGAGCGAGCCCATAGAGCGGTCACGGCTAAACCTAAGAGCCACTTCGCACCCCGCTCCATTATCGTAAAGTTTGTGGACTATTCAGTTAAAGACTCGATATTGAGACTGGCTTGGAGCCAGAGACAGGTGCTCTACAAAGACAGCCCTATTTTCTTTGACCATGACTATTCCCCAGAACTTCAGAAGAGGCGTTCTCAGGTACGAGAAGCTATTAAACAGCTGAAGCAGAAAAACATTAGAGCCAAATGCATCTATCCAGCGCAACTCAAAGTTTTGTCAGAGGGAGGAGATAAGACCTACTCATCGCTTACAGAGGCTGCGCCGACGCTGCGGGAGCTTGGAATTCTGGTACGCCTGGACGAGAGAGAGAAGATGGAACACGAACTCGCCCGCTATCGATGGAGCACGGCGGGACGCACGAGAAACATGGCTAAACTATCCAACGCGGATGCTCATTCGTTCTTTGACAGCGATGCGTAACAGCTGAAGGTTGATTATGCCTACTGTGTGGTTTGATTTCTACATTAATAATGTTAGGTTAACAACATGATACGTGAAGATATCAGACGGAATCTGAAGACTATTGTGAGCAATTGAGCCGCATTCGGAGCTACAGCACCCGCTCTGCGAGATGGATGCATGCAGCCGCGCACAGGCTGTGCCCACCAAGGAGGAGAAGTCACCACCCCCCGGTGGGACCATGGGACCGGTAACTTGTAAAAGTGTATTTCAGTTCCAATGGGTTATGTGGAAGGTTTTACCATTTGTTATGTTCTGTATTATTTCATGTTCGTTCAATGTCGGGATTGGCTCTGGGTTACTGCATTATGCTACTTTATACAGACAAGTAAAGTTTTTATTTTATTTTTCAGTCATATACAGAACAGGGAGGTTGAAACAATACAAACAGGTAATGCTTATTACATGAGTAACCTAAACTGTATCAGCTACAATGTTAAGGGCATAAGCACTTCAATAAAAAGGAAAGGCATTCTTAAATTAAAAAATGGCAAATCACCGGGGGTAGATGGGCTATCAGGGGAATATTATAAAGCTTTTGTCAGTGTTTTGGTACCCGTGTTAAGTAAAGTATATAATTACCTTGGCTGAGGGAGACCCGCCAGGGTCATGGTCAGAGGCAGTGATTAGTGTAATACCAAAAGAGAATAAGGACCTAACATTGTGTGCCTCTTACCGCCCAATAAGCCTCCTGTGTGTAGATATGAAAATTCTTACCTCAATTATTGCAAATAGAATCCAGAAATGTATTAAGACTCTTATAAAGCCTGATCAGACAGGTTTCATAGCTAATAGACAAGGATGTGACAATGTTAGGAGAGCCTTAAACTTACAAGTGATAGCAATGAGAAGGAACACCCTGGCAATGCTTCTTGGCTTAGACGCCGAGAAAGCATTTGACCGGGTGGACTGGTCATTTTTGGAACATTCCCTTAAACATATGGGTTTTAATGAAAAATTTAATAAATGGTTAAAAATTTTCACCAGAGATCCCAAATCCAGAGTTCGAGTCAACGGCCACTGCTCAAACTTCTTTCCTCTTGGGCGCGGGACACGTCAGGGCGATGGGCTTTCTCCATGTCTGTTTGCTCTTAGCATTGAGCCGCTGGCAGAGCTCATTAGGATGGATCCTCGTATACAGGGTATAAGAGATGAGGCTAACATACAACACAAATTAGCACTTTTTGCTGATGACATTTTATTATTTCTGGAAAACCCGCTTACCTCCATCCCACCTCTGCTACAGCGACTCAGTGAATACAGTGCTGTATCTGGATATAAGGTTAATACAAGTAAATCAGAGGCAATGATGGTTGTTGGTGAATGGCCTACTGAATTAAATGATCTGGTTACATTTAAAAAATCAACCAGGGGATTTCGGTACCTTGGAATCAATCTCACACCTAAAATTTCACAACTATTTACTTGTAATTATGAAAAATTTATTAATGATGTTAAAAAAGACTTAAACAAATGGGATGCTCTACCTTTATCATTCCTGGGCAGAATAGAATCTATTAGAATGAATATTCTACCAAAATTCGTATTCTTATTTCAATCTCTCCCTACATCAGTACCACAATCTACATTTAAAACACTTGAAAAATTGATATCCAAATTTATCTGGCAAAATCGAAAACCAAGGATACGACTGAAAATATTAATGACAAAGAAAGAAAAAGGAGGGCTTGGACTCCCTGACTTAAAACTTCATTACTGGGCATCTCAACTTCGAATATTGTCATCTTGGGTGGTCAATGATCCCGAGATCTTATGGATTTCTATAGAACAGAACTCTATACCAGGATTGTTAATCCATTCTCTTCCATTTATGGGCCAGCACTTATTGAAAAAGGTTAAAATTGATAATCCTTGGATTTTGCAAACACTAAGGATATGGAATGTAATTCAAAAACAAACTAGAGGTGTGCCAGGGCTTTCTAGGGCTATGCCCATTGTAGGTAATATAGAATTTCTACCATCCATGTCAGATGGTGTTTTTAAAAGGTGGGCAGACAGTGGTCTGGTAGTTATTCACCATTTATTTAGTGGACAAACATTTAAATCTTTCTCACAACTACAAGAGCAATTTTCCTTGCCCCAGAATGACATGTATAGATAGGTATTTGCAGATTAGAGATTATTTGACAAAACATCCACAGTGGGATGTTGTAATGAGAGAGCCCACTAATATAGAAATGTATTTTGTTAAACTGTTTGAAAAAGAAACCAGAATGAAAAAAATCATATCCTTAATGTATAAAAACCTATCTGAAAACATATCAGATAATACGCTCCATGTTAAACATCAATGGGAACTTGAGATGAATGTGATTATAACAGATGAGCAGTGGGAAGATATGTGTTTATACTGTCACAAAGGAATTGGAAGTCAAAACTGGAGAGAGTTTGACTGGAAAACAAAAATCAGATTTTTCAGAACTCCACTAAGGACATTCATGATTAAGACTACCACCACCAGTAAGTGCTGGAGAGGATGTGGTTTGGTTGGAGACCACACCCACATCTTTTGGGATTGCCCAAAGAGAAGAACATTTTGGGAAAGTATCAAAAAGAAGACTGAAGATACAATTAGATCAGATATTCCAATAGACCCTCTACTATTTTTGCTTGACTTATATCCCAACTCACTCACTGACGACCAACAGTACATTTTACATGTACTTTTACTAGTGGCAAGAAAAATAGTGACCCTGAACTGGCTCAAGCCAATCCCACCAACGATTGCTCAATGGACACAAAAATTGAAGTACGTTTATCAGATGGAGTGTCTGACTGCCCAGCTTCAACTCAAAATGGATATTTTCCTAAGGCGATGGTCACGTGTACCATCTGTATTTGACTGAGTAGTTTCTTTTCTTTTCTTTTTTTTAATGCCCTACCTGACTACTGTACTTAACTACATATGACTAGAGTTATGAGCCAAATCTCGACACTTGTTTTTGTTTGTTCTAATGTAAATTGCCTGTTATTTTGTACTTTTGGCAATAAAGTTAAAAAAAACCCCCAAAAAACAGGTATTGATGACACTTTTAAAGCTTGTGATTTTAAAGGAGGAGGAGAAATGTAACTCTCTTTGAGACCTGGACACTGAGTCGCCCTGAGAGTGTGGATCCAGTTGGACTCTCTCAGTTGTAGTATTTTCAGTCTTTTTTTAAAACATATACAACGTGTTGGAGAGTAACAGATTACATGTACCGGGATTACGTAATCAGAGTACAAATTATGAGTAACTGTATTCACTTACAGTTACTTTGTTGAAATAATGGATTACATGGTGGTATTTTCCTGTTTTCACATTTTGGGCTAAACCAGGACTAAAACAGGACTAAACCAGGTCTAAAACCAGGACTAAAACCAGGACTAAACCAGGACTAAAACCAGGACTAAACCAGGACTAAAAGCAGGACTAAACCAGGACTCAACAATATGACACCTAACAGTAGAGTGGACATAATTAAAGGCAGCAGTGATCTCATATATAAATCATTTCTCTATCAATAATATTTTGTATATGCTCAAGTAAAGACTGGGCTTTTTATTGTCTTTTAGCAGACAAAACAAAACATCTTATGTTAAGATTTCCTGGTCTTTTCTTCTCTACAGTAAACAGTTGTCTGTTCATGGAGACTTGGGCTCAACTGAGAATTTGAAGAGAATAAACAAGAATTTCCAGGATGTGGTTGTTACATTCATGTATTTTTAAAAAGCATGACAATATCAAATAATCCAAAGTATTCAGATTACGTTATTCACATTAAGTAACTTCATGGATTATGTTACAAACTACATTTTGGGGTATGTAATCTGTAATCTGTAGGGGAATACATTTTCAAAGTAACCTTCCCAACACTGTCTATTCCACAGTGTTAAATGTGTAATCAGTCATCTTCATGAAATTGTTTAAGATTAGTCCTCTAGTAAATTATACACATCTAGATTATACACATTAAATTATACACATCATAGTAAATTATACACATTATACATATTGTATCTGTAGCACTTTTTTGTTCTGTTGCACTATGTATTTATGTACTGGTTGTTGGGAATTGTACTATTTATATTAAGGTGTACATGGATCATATTCAAACATGTCCCATCATGCACCAGGTGACTGTGTGCCAAACCACTTTGAACCTGTGACACATGACTTTACATCTGCACTGTGATAGATAAAGGTATTTCATTATTTTGAGTGCCTCAGCTGTTTCAACTTTGTATCTGAGCCTGGTCCCTGCACTGAAGAGCACCAAAAGGACAATTTTGCACAATCTCTGTACGTCCAAATAACACTCCTGCCCCCTACAGGTTTGAAAAGAGCACAACACATCCATGAGTGTTCATTTAGCTCTACTGTACCTGGTAGCAGACAAGTGAAGTCACAAAGTGCTTCAGAGCATCAAGGAAGTAATAAATAAATTAAATTACACTAACTAACTACACTAACTAAAAATAAGTACCTTGAAGAATTAAAGCGACAGTATAGCAGTCTTTAGCCCTTTGTCAAGACAGAGCTATTATTTAGAGGAAAAGCTTAGGCACTTGTTCATGCTGGGGAGACCTTAATTGTGTGCTCAGCTGATGTGTGGATGTATTGTCTACCAAACAGACAATATAAAGTCCTAAAAACACAGAAAGTGCTGCTGTCAATTAAATTCAGAAAATGGAGTGCACGAGAAAAGTACTCTGCCTTTACTTAAGTTGTATCTTTACACAGATGAGATGGAATCAACTGTTTTTAGTCACAAATGTACAAAGTGTTGTGTAAGAATATGCTGCATTCTGCTGCCATGTGCTTCAATAAAAGGAAAAACACCAGTTAATTATTTTAAAGCATGAAGTACTTTTTATTTCCTGTTTTTTTAAGCTGGCTGTCAGTTATGTAATTATGTGTATGTATGCAATTGTGATAAGAAAGGAGTGGTTTGAGAATCTAAAAATACAATAAATAAATAAATAAATAAAACATACATATATCAATCTGAGATGAAGTAAGATGGGCAAGAAAGACAAAGAGAGTGTTATCTGTTTTGTATAAAATGCCCTTTAAATCCAAAATAAAGATGCCTTGCTTTGCCTTGCATGTTCAGTGTGATAATATTTGAATTTGTATTTATTACTTCAGTTTGCTGCGTAATGCATGTATTTAGTTTGCAGTTTGGAGTTTTATGGCTGTTGGCAAACCCTAACCCTTACTTAAGTTGTGGGTACGGCAGTTTCACACCTGCACAAAGTAGGCAGGCGCAAAAGTGAAAGTGGGGCAAACAAAAGACCACAAAAGACAAGAGACTCTACCCAGGATGATGCTCAGGCAGGAGGAAAGGCACTGGGCAGACGGAGAAACCAGCAGACACATTGAACGAGAACGAGTGGACGAGACTGTTCATAGTGGCGCACACATGAGGGGGTGTACAGTGTTATATAATGACAGGAACAGTCATTTCATCAACTTCTATAAATGTCTAGAGTCATTTAAAGACTGTTTTCATCTTCTTTTTCTTAAAGTTGCATTGTCCAATTCAGACAAAGCAGTAACATCTCAGACCAGCAGATGCCACCTGACTCCACACTACACAATTCTTCTGTATCATTTGACTAACAGCTAATGTCGAACTATTCACTGGAGCGTAGATAGCTGCAAATATAGGATCTCAAAATGTTCGTTCAAATAACTACAAGTCACTTCTATGAGCGAGGTCAAAGGTGACTTTTAATGAAAACACATAACCCATATGGAAAAGATATAAACAAATCATACACCATTTGAACATGTTTTATCTGAATCCTAAAAGATTTGTATATGACAGTGAAAACACTTACAAGATCTTTGGTAAATATGTGCAGCATGAAACATAAAACTTTGTAAACTGCAAGAGCTGAATATGACACTAATCCCACACACAATCTCCTCACAAGTGTTGGACAAAGATCATTTTTACCACAGAATCACAGAAAAACAAGTGAAATGATGATTGTTTCCTTAAACTCGATTGCTGTGTTGTGTGTGTATGAGAGTGAGAAAGAAAATGATCACAGTGTGTGAGTGTGTGTGTGTGTGTGTGTGTGTTGGGCAGCATGGGGGTAAACACAGTAATACAAATATTGCATTAAACCTTAAAACACATAAGACACACACTCTTCCACTGATGTCACAGTGAACAAACATCAGGCTGTAAAAAGATTTTTACTCTGCAAAATCCTGTAGCTCCTTTCCTTGTTGCCTCTTCGAGGAGCCATTTACTTGTGGGATACCAGGATACTTGTAACTGTCCTCAACATCTGCTGTAGTCGTCACCTCCAGTAACAGCTGGGTAATTTAACAGGTGAGTCACTGGACTTTCACATGGGGGACCTGGGTTCAAATTCCCCTTCTGACTCAGATTTTGTTTTGGTTTTTTATAACTGCAACATATAATTAAAGAATACAAACATTACATGGAACATTTCAAAGAAAATGTAGTTTATCATGCACATTACCTGTAAATGTCATGCAAAATGTTCACTTTATCTTTACTAGTTTTACATAATATAGTTGTATGAGAAAAATGTAAAAGGAGCCAACAACACATGACACATATGAACCTTATATAAAGATTTACTACAAAGACAGTGGTAAATTCTTATATATTTTTTCCATTTTTTTTCCATATGGGAACACAGTTATGTTCCCAGAATTAACTGGAAAAACTCAAATTGTAATTTCTCTCTGACAAGCCTGTACTTGCAATTTGCCATTTATTGGATTAAGACGACCATAGTTCTTTTATAGAATAATTATATTATTATAGAATACTGTAATTATCATTGTATTATTTTATTAGGCCTGAGCTCCAGAATCTGGCCTATAAGTACTGCAAAGCCCTCACCATGACAGAGAAACATGCGAGTGCTTTGGTTCATGATAAATGGTCACATTTTTATACAGAGCTTTTCCACGTTCGAGTCTCTCAAAGCACTTTACAACAAAGAACTATTCACCCATTCACACACACATTATTTATTATTATTTTTCAGCCAGTGAACAGTAGTGAATACTCAATTTACAAATTTGCCCAAGATTAAAACTCACACTTTTCTAACTTTTGGTTATTTCCAGTTTACAAAAATCATGAGCACCCCCAAATAAGAAGAAGTTGAGCAGTTAACCAACTGAGCTAGTACTGCCCCAGTACTAACTTTAGAAACTCCTCCTAGGGCGTTCACATCTCAAATGTATTTAGTACACGATGTCTCAAAGGGTGGGGCATCAAAAGTTATTACAATTTTTGACAAAGGTCTTATGGTCTCTGAGCAGTGAAACGACATAAATTACACACATTTTTGGAACTTTATTTATTTTTTTACAAATCGCTCCCATTTGCACAAATAAAAATTTCATATTTATTTATTTACATTAGCTCCCCTAAAGATTGAAATACAATATAAACTGGGGGGAAAATATTCAGTCAAATTTTAGCATCTCCATCGAAAAACTCATTGACACCCATGCCACATTTTTATAGTGTTGCCATAACGATGACATAAACTCTCCATGTTATTCTACGCTAAAATCACCAAACTGCACAAACATTGGCCTGTTTCACTCAAACTTGATTCGTGGACACCTCGACCCTGAACCGATTGATATAAAAAATACAAATGGGTGCAATAGTGCCCCCTAGGCGATTTGTATGGAACAATAACATTTTATTTGTCGTAGATATATAAAATATGTGTGACATACTCTTGATCAAAAATTCAATGACACCCACACACATGGCAACAAGCTAAAATTCTGTCCTGGCCAATGGAAAGTCCTGACAAAAACTTTTGTGTAGCCAAACCAAAGTTAGTAACCAGATGCATCATGGCAATAGGAACAAAAAAATATATTGTGACCATCCCCCTTTACAGACCAGAAGTCCACCATGTTTTTTGTTTTTTTTAAATCAATACACACACATTTTTTTTTAAAATGGCAATCTTAGGTTAGTACTTGGGTTAGGATTAGGGCTAGGATTAGGGTTTAGGTTTTCAGGGTGTTCAGGGGTTAGGGTCGTGGTTTACGGTTCGCAGGGTTAGTGCAGGGCACAGCATTTGCAGGGCATGGATTGAGGCTATCTTTTAGACTTAGACTTAAACTTTTTTGATCCACAAGGGAAATGATTTGGACACAGCAGCTCACACATCACAATATAATATAATAATTAATATTATTATAAATAAGTAGCAAAAAATACAGGTGTCAGATAAGACATAATTATATACATGTAAAATGTACAAGTTTATACAAGTACAGCTTCATACAAGAGATCAAAGGAAGACAGTGCAACAATGATGATGATTGACAGGACATATAGTTATTTGTTACATAAGGGTGAGTTGTTGTACAGTTGTAGGGAGTATTATCTGTCCCTCTATAGAAGTATCCATGATGGAGAGCAGTTTGTCCATTGTCCTCGTGTCCCTCACTGTGACAAATGTCTCCAGCTCACAGTCGATCACGGGAGCAGATTTACGGATCAGATCTGCCCAATGTCCCTTTTCCTGGAGCTGCTCCCCCAGCAGAGCACAGACCAGTACAGGACACTGGCCCCACAGACTGGGACAACATCTCCAGTAACTTGCTGCACACAGTGAAAGACGTCAGTCTTCTCATGCCCTTCTTGTACACAGCATTATAGTTATTTATTTTATATTATTATAATATAATTATTATAGTATATTTATATTTGTATTGATTGTCTTTATAGTATAATTTATAGTTGTTTTTTATGAGTTGTATTTCACAAATACAACTAAATTACAATGCAATACATCTTTATTTTGTTTAATTCAACAGAATTCCTTTTGTTCCTTCCTTGTGTGTGTTGTTTTGTTTGTGTATTGATGACAGAGATAAAAGGAGTCCTTTTTCAAATTCAGGGCTACTCCTGTTGCTCCTCCTGTCATGTGCACTTTAACTCTAAATGTGAAGGCAAATTCAGAAACTCTTTAGTAAGTAGCATAATGAAGTAGTATAATGACCTCATCTCAGTTTTCCTTCCTTCTTCAGGTGTATTTGCAGTACAAAGTTATGTCACATTGTTATGTACTTCCTGAGCTTGTTTCTTAACTCTTTCCTTATTATGTTTCAAGCCAACACAACTCTTTCTCCAAATATTTTGTTACCACACTTCTGCCAACATAGATCTTTGCCAACATAGATCTGTTACCTCCTACAGCATTGTTTCCCAAAAATGGAGTCTTTGGAGAGATTAAGAGATAATTTTTGGGTCTCCTTATCACGATCTGCATGAACTATATTTTTCGGACTATAAAGCACATTTAAAATCCTTTAATTTTCTCAAAAATCTGTTTCCTGTTGCCTATGTAAATTGTGGTGGATTTGCTCACCTCGAACCAATTTTATGTGGTACACAGCGCTCAAAAATCTGGCAAAATGTTTTAGCACGACTTTGATAAATTATGAAGCTGCACCGCTCGATGGATTGTCGCAGCATTGTGGCTACTGTAGTCAGGAGCCTCGCAGAGTAATACACATTCACCAAGACAGAGAGGCAAAGCCGGGCGAGTTACACGTCTGGGCTAGAGCATGAAAACCCGACCGGAGTCAGATGGGTGGTCATCAGGACTCTGGCTCTCATCCAGAAGCTACAGCAAAGTAGCACTGGAAATGTATCCTACGCTGAGCCCTCAAGACCTACCCAAAGGGAGTGCTTTGTTGTTTTTAACACTTTAATTGTTTCACATTACATAAATTGGTTCTGTGTTGTGATAGCTCTGTGAAGGGAGGAGTGTCTTCGCAAAGGGTTTACAAAGTTGTTTTTGGCAAATATAGCATTTTCAAAACAATAAAAGGTGACATGATGATCTAAATATGTTATGTTTTACAGTTAATACCCCATAGAAGTTAAATACCCTCTGTTTAAGAAACTGTAACTCCACCCTCATCCTGGCCCTAACCATCAATTTTTAAACCAAACCCTAACCCTAATCTGTAATAATTGAACTGTTTGATTAAATGTTTAACTCTAAATGGATATCATGCTGACCAAAAGAATCTTAACTGAAGTCCTTTCAACTGAAAACAATCTTATATTTCTGAAGATATTGTGAAAAAAATTATTCCACTTTTGTTTCTTTATGCTGCTGTAGTATTACAGATTGACCTATGAAACTGTGAGAGGCAACCACTTTACAGTTGCCATGGTTATGGACCTAAAAAGGAAATAAGGAAATATTTGAATGTTTAGCTACAAAAGATGCATCCCACCCCCATCACACCAGAGTTCTATTGTAAGATTTATGGATGTTCAAAGTTGAAATTTCTCTTAAAAGATCCACAAAGTTTCAACAAGAACAGAACTACTGACAACCTCTTTAATGAAAGAAAGAAGCTTTAGAGTGAAGTCTAAACATTGTCTATGAAGACATGGTTATTTGATTCAATCTCATCCCATCAATGACTTTCTCCACAGAAGCAGAAGAAGAGGAACGATGTAAATCCAAAAAATTGGCTCCCTGGAGCTGCAGTAGCTGAACCCATTTAAACTCAACACATAACCTGAGATAACTCAAGTTTGATCTAATCTCCAGTCTTTAGACACCAGTGTAGAGTGGCCTACACACTTTGCCAATTTCATATTGAAATGCTGTCTCTTCAACTTGGTCAGTGATGTTCATAAACCACAGTTTGCTTTGGTGAAGAGTCATGTTATTTCCAGATATGGGTCAATGATATGGTACAAGAATTTACAAACCTTCAAAGCATTACTTAATTCATTATTCATTCATTTAGATAATGATTATATTGGATTGGTAAAGTTTCTCAGTGTTTGTTAAGTGGGGCCTCAAACTCTTCTTTTTGTCAAAACTAAACATTTCTGCTTCAATTTAGACCTAAACTTTATCCAGTTATTATTATGATTATTATGATGATTATTATTACTATTACTTCACATAATCCCACCTCCATTTCACCAGAGAAGGACAATGGAAAGGGAGTTCTGAATGAGATTTACATGAGCCATGGCGTGTGTGTGTCTTCTGCCCGCTCAAACACACCGTGTGACGTGAAGCTGGGTAGAGGAGAGGAGGAGGAGTGAGTCAGGGGAGGGAGTGGCAGAGCCCCGCTGCCCCACTGAACTGTGAAAATGTGTGATAATGTGTGATAATGTGTGATAATGTGTGATAATGTGTGATAATGTGTGTGGGGTCTGTGCAGATGACAGCGGCGCCAGCTGAATGTTTCCTTTATTAACTTAATATTCAGTGATTATGGCATCAGCTTCTCCTTATATAAAACAAGACAGTGCCTTGAATACAAACCACTGTATTTATGAACTCCACAGACAGTTGTGAGTGATTCAGTGAGTAATATTACTTGATATTTCTTGGAAAAATAAAGCTAAGGTTTCTATGCCCATTGTGTATTGAACATAAACTTCCTTAAACTGGCTCCTTTCTCTTGTCTGAGTGCAGGTCACCTTTGCCTTGTCTCCAAAAACTCAGAGAGTACAATCCCACATCAAACCATTCCAAATTTCATATGAAACATCACAACATTTAGAGCCCCATTTTCTGCCTCTTGGCCAGGTCATCATCATGACTTGCTTGGTAAAATATTGAATAAATAAAAAATCAAAATTAATTTTTGTCATCGGGCCCCCAGGCCCCCACCACCATGCATACACCACTTTTATTATGCAATGTGTGTCTTGCTTAAGGATGCAAAAATTCTACAATTATGTGGTGCAACATAAACAAGCCTAATTTTGAAATGTACAATATATTTGAAATCCTGACATTACTGACTTACTTAAAAACTTACAAACAAGTTTTAAAAAATACAGTAAATATTTCTTAATAGTGTTAAAAGAATGACTGCTGATGGGACAAATCTGTTCGTGCCAAGTCAAAATTCATGATAAGACTCCACCTCATCACCAAAAATCTGGTAATTACTGCTGCTGCGTCACTGTAGCTACATGTTTGTTTGTGTGCCCATTTATCTGCTCTCTAATGATCTAATGATCGAATGATCTAATGATCGAATATTTAAAATAGCCAATTGATTTTGCAAGTAAACACATTCATAATTTGGAGTTATGTAAATGCCATTACAGGTCCTAAATTCTAAATAAAGGGGCACCTCTGTAATCAGATCACTTTTATAAGTAAAGGTTGAGTTTCTCTTGACTTTATTGGTACTTGCAGGTAGATTTGTTTTGCAGAGTTAAAACATGTATATAACTATTTGTTAAGAGCCGTGAGGAGGGACAAAACTGTTCCTATATCCTTTAGCTCTTCTTTTGGGGACCTGGAACTTTCGGTCTAAAAGGAGCAGGTGGAACTCCTGTGAGAGCGTTCATTAGTGTGAATTAGTGTTCTAAATTACATTTACTCTAAAAATGTGTATGTGTGAATAAATAAATGAACGAGAAACTAGTGAGGTCATGTTTTTCCCACTCTTCAGTATTGAATAACTTGTGTTATGCAAATAAACGTGCCTTGCCTTATTGTATGTTATAATTATGAACATGACATTATGTGTACCACAGTGTGCACTGCTTTTAAAGTACCACTTTCACAGTAATGCAGGTGGGTGTGTTGTGTAATACCCTTGGTAATGTTTTAATAGTACATGACATTATTCATGGTTTGCAACTTATTTACACAGTTATTGTTTTGTTAAGGTGCAGCTCCTTTGTCCGTGGATCAAGATTGTTGTTTTTTAAGCTCACAAGGTTTTGTTTTTCAATGGTGTGTGTCAGTCTGAATAGAAAAGTTTTCTTTAATGTAAGTCCTATGATTAACAGGTGACTGAACTCACCTTACAGCAGAGACAGACTCCGGACGTCTGTGATTTGAAATTCATTTGAAATTTGAAAATGAAATGGCATTTTTTTATATTTATAATAATATGAATACTACTAATAATAATACTAATACATAATATAATCACATATTTATTATTAAACTTATACTGAAGTTTTCTTCTGTCAGATCAATTTATTTGTCTTAACATGTTTGGAAAAATCACAAGTAAATGAACTGCAAATACACTTCCAGTCCAAAGTTTGGGTACACTTTTTCATTTATTTTTCTAGCTTTATTTCCATCATAGATTCTCATGGAATGTATCAAAACTATGAATGGACACATACGGAATGTAAAAACAAAAATATACTTAAAATAACTCAAAACATAGTCGCCCTTTGCTTGGACCACTGCTGGATTCATCAAGAAGCTCATGGAGAGAAGGCCAAGGGGCTACAGAACTGTCAACAAAGCAAAGGGTGGCTGCTGAGGATTTGAATGTAAAATATACAGAATTGTATGTCTTTCATATGTATCTAAAATGTAGAAAGTAAGAAAACCTAAATAAAAAATGGGAGGGTATATCCAAACTTTTGTCTGGTAGTGTAGAACTAAAGTAAAGTACCAAAAACTACTAAGTGAAAGAGTAAATGAATGTCTCTGGAGCGTGTGTTAACTCTGCTATGCCCTTTGGCAAATGATTATAGGTTTGGAGACTTTAGCCCATTATAGTAGGTGAAGGTTAAGCCCTTTAATTTGCCCTTGTTTAAACAAATTGCATTCATGTAAGTGTTTCATTAAGACGTAATGTCATGAACGAAACAATGATGAGCCATTTCCTGCTCAACCAGTTCCGACAAATCACGTCAATTACTACAATTTACAAGTAATGGAAACATAAATAACTAAAATACCCTTCAAAAGATATCTTAATTATAGTCTTTGTGTTCTCAAAATGAATTAAATGTGTTAATTTATTTGGTTTGTTACAATATATTTAAGATTTTGTATACGTATTCTTGCTCATTCATTTAGAATGATTGAACTTAGAAACACTTTGTTTTTATTTTTATAACATTAATATTAGAGCTGCTATATCATAAAGAACCAAACCTAAAGGTGTTTTATATGTATGTTTTTTGAAGGAAAGTCTGCCACCTTCTTCTCTTCACTGAGATGTTATTCATTTGCCTGGAAAACTCCACAGTATGACATTAAACATATGTATCTCCATGGAAACATGCTACAGGTCAGATCTGTGGAAAGTTACTCTGTAACTCTGCCGATATATTTGTATAGCACTTTCCAACAGACAAAACACACACATTTTGTTGAAATGATTAGACCTACTTTCATCAGAAAGTCCTACTTTTAAAACCACACTGTGGTGTGCATGACACATGTAGAAAAACATGTGTCCTGTGAGCTGCAGCTCCACAAACGCAATAGTATTAATAATGTTTAATGCAGATGAGGGGCAAAATGTCAAAATGATGATTTTTGTTGTAATGTTGTAAATTGTAAATGTTCTGGTTCATGATTCTAGTCAAAAGTAGAAATTCTCAGCTTCAACAGTTGCGCATTTACCTTTTAAATATATAAACATCACATACTGAAATCTGAAATCCACCACCGCTCATGGAATCAAGGAGAAAGTTACCCAATGTTCTTTTAAATTGTCAGATTGTTACTGGTTTCCCAGCCCTAACGTGCATCAGTCATATTTCATCAAAGAATGTTAATTATCAGTGTATTTGCTGTTAAAAAAAACTTGGGCGGTGATTCTCATAGTTGTTGGTAATTAAACCACTGTTGTGTTTTGTTTTGTTTTTACGTGAAATGGGTGTTCCCTTTGACTGCGTAATACCTTCTTTGCTTTGTCAAACGTATATAAAGAAGTGGCTCCTCTCATTTCACTCAGAAGCAAAGAGAAACAAACTCTACACTTCATCCTGACCGACCCAGAGCACCTGCTTGAAACACTTCACTCCAGGCAAAATGAAGAACCTGGTACAGACCTCTTCATCTTTTTAACATATAAATTATATTTTCAACTGTTCTCTAATTTGTCTGTTTTATCTTAACTTTTAGCTTTTACTCCTCTTGTTGGCTGGACTGGCCTGTGGTAAGTGAAATGTTAAAAAAATTTGTCAATTTGCACAGTTTAATTTTCATACCATTTCAGTTTGGTTAGTTTTATTGTTTGCTAAAATTATTCATTGTTTTTCAATCCAGAAACTTACCAGAGGGTGATTCGTAGTGTTGATGGCGAGGGTGGAACAAGCGGTAACACCAATCCGGAGGATGGCAACAACAGTGGTGATGAGGAGGTCAACGACGGTGGTAGCAAGGCCGATGAGGAGGTCAACGACGGTGGTAGCAAGGCCGATGAGGAGGTCAACGACGGTGGTAGCAAGGCCGATGGCGAGGGCAGCAACAGTGGTAGCGACAACAATGAAGATGGCAAAGGCAGCACCTCTGACAACTCTGGAGGGGACGGCAGCAACAGTGGTGATGATGACTCGAGTAAAAGTGAAGAGGGGTCTGACAGCTACTCCGATGAATGGTGCTCAGAGGAAGACTCAAGTGAAAGTGTTGAGGACAGCGGCAGTGAAGGTAGTAACAGCAAGGACGAAGAGAGCCAGAGTGGAAGTAATGAGTCCGATGGCAAAGAGGGGGATCCTGAAGTACCATCAAATGAAAGCAACAGCGGAGGAGATGAACCTAAGGTTGCCAGCCCTCCGGAGCCTGAGCCAGAGTCAACTGGAAGCAACGACGAAGAAGATAAAAACTCTGGGGATGCCAGCCCTCAGGTGCCTGACGCAGAGTCACCTGAAGACCCTGCGAGTGCTGAGAGCAACGAAGCTGTGGCGTAAAACGTAAATTAGCATTATGAGAAGGATCAATAAGCTGCATTTATATTAATAATCATAATTTATTACTTTATTAGCACATCTTTGCAAGATTTTGATATGGGATGTCTATATGTAGTGGGTTCTGTATGTATTAACCCAGGCACACGTGTTATTCTGTCAATATGGAGTGAGTGTTTCTGAATACCTAAAACAAAGATATTGCACTGTAGTAGCATATATTCTGTTGCAGACTTTAATAAATAAATAAATCCGTAATTAAAAATATAATGGTCTTGTGTGTTCAAGTTTGAAACAAAATGTGTGTAAATGATTGGTGGTGGTTGGAGGGGCAGATGTGAAGTTCTTTGGGTGTCACGATGGGTGCAAGGCAACAGATGACAAGAACTAATACTTACATACTTAAGTGTCAAGTGTTTTTTTTTTTTTTTTACAAATTACAAAGTACAGGTTAGCAGTCTACAGATTGTTAAATTAGAACCATTAGATTAGAGGAAAAGATAAAACCTTTCTTCTCTTTCACCACAAATAAAATAAAACTAATAAATACACAAATAAAAATAATACTAAACGCAGCCCTCACACTATTTTTACGTGGTTCTCAGGTAAATGGGACAAAGTTACCATAAGCCAGTGCTTCTCGATTATTTTCTGTCCCCTCATCACTCCACCAATCTTGTACAAACTGTGCCCTCGCCTTCAGTCGCCTACATACGAGAGCAAACGTTTTAGTCGCATGTCCAAAGCGACTCCCGGGACACACGCAGCACGTGTCTCTACGTATTCCTGCGTCATGAGGTGATCCACACCCGCACTCCTCGTCTTTAAAGTTGATGTCCGTGTTATAGTTCGGCAGCATCAGCTCCTCTGCTGTTTGGTACGCCACCTTGTATGATGTTAAGAGTGCTCGCTGGTTTATTGAAGCAGCATTTACAAAGCAGGAAGATTGTTGCAATATTCGGCACATTTTCACTGAGAAAACTCAAGCGGCTTATCAGCGTGATTGGGGTGTAATGTCTTTCATTTATTTGGCTTCATGCTGTCTGCTGCCAACATTTTTAGACACAGTAAACACAGCGATCTTTCCTCGTTTCCCACCGTAGTCACAGTGAGGCCAAGCGCTACAAACACATCACATACAGTCAGAGTACAAATTATGAGTAACTGTATTCAGTTACAGTTACTGTTTTAATGAGTGGTAATTGGATTACAGTTACTTTGTTGAAATAAATGGATTACATGGCGGGATTTTCCTGTTTTCACATTTGGGGCTTTATCCCCCTTTTTTTTTTCCGGTAATTCCACTCATGGCCGGACACTAAACCAGGTCTAAAACCAGGTCCAAACCAAGACTAAACCAGGTCTAAACCAGGTCTAAAACCAGGTCCAAACCAAGACTAAACCAAGACTAAACCAGGTCTAAACCAGACAAAAACCAGGTCTAAACCAGGTCTAAAGCAGGCCTAAATCAGGTCTAAACCAGGTCTAAACCAGGACTAAACAAGGACTAAAACCAGGTCTAACCAGGTCTAAAACAGGTCTAATTTAACAGGACTAAATCCTGCTGTGTGGACGTGTCTCCTCCTCTTCTATCAATAATGTTTTTAGTACGGTTCAGTAAAGTCTGGGCTTTTCATTTTCTTTTAGATAAAACTTCTTATGTGAAGATTTCCTCGTCTTTGCTTCTTTACAGCAAATCAAGTAATCCAAAGTATTCAGATTACTTTACTCACTTTAAGTAATTTAATGGATTACATTACAAACTACATTTTGGGGTATGTAATCTGTAATCTGTAGGGGAATACATTTTAAAAGTCACCTTCCCAACACTGCATACAGTTTGTTCAGATCTCCTGCTCTGAACTGTGGGTGTGTTTGCTCAGTGCACTTACACTTTATTCTAGGACAGCAAAAAAAAAACCAAAAACCCCAAGGTCACAGATGCCCCCTTTCATCGCACCACCACACTATTTGAGAAGGACTGCCATAAGAAGATCTTTTTACTGTAACTTAAAAATATATCATACCTCCAATATCAAACCATGTTCAGTCTAACCTGTGCTGAATACACCCATTTTAATTACTGGGTTTTAGGGCGTTTCATTTCATTTAATGTAATAATTTGATTATATAGCACCACTAGGCATGTTGAGCAGCTGTCTACGGCCCTAGATCAGGCTATCCCACAGAAAAATATCATATGATAGACTGATTGACAGACAGAAACGGCCCCCGTTATACCCCCTGACTCCTCCCACTGAGCAATATATAAAAAACACTACAGAGACAAACTATTTCACAATAAACTGACCTTGTCTATTCTACATTGAGCAAACAGTGATAATGTACATTTAATGTCAAAAATAATGGCTTAATAACGTGCAGAAAAGCATTTTACATAAATGGTCAGCACCACGGCGTGAACAGCTCCTATTTCAACTAACAGGAAATGGTGGTTTGGTTTGGCAGAGACGCGTCGCATCGGAGGAGAGAGAGACGGTGTCATGGGACAGGTAGGAGCTGGAATGTACGAAATAAAGTATTCTAAGGTGCTCAAGTGTGCACACTTGGTGAATTAGTAGCCCACGGTTATGTGTAGGGGGAAAACTCCACCTAAAACTATAGACGGACTAACTCCATCACACTCCTGTAAGTTTATTAGAGCTGCCAGAGCAGCTTGAAATGAAAATGATCTGACATATTTGTTTCTGTGTACTGTATGTATGAGAGTTTTGCGTCTTTGTCAGTGTAGATGAAAACGCTACAGCAGAGTGTGTTCAACTATTCCACTCTGGAGGGTGGTTTCAGATTTTGCGTTATTAAGCCCCAAAAACGCCGTCACCGTTGGAACGAAAGGCACTTCTGATAAAATATTTTGTCATTTTTACCCACAAGTGTTCTTGTGTAAACAGACCCTGAGATCCTTCTTTTTCAGGGGAGTCCTGGCCACACAGAGAACCAGACTGTACATGTTTATAGTGGGAGGGGAATCTGAAGCACCCAGAGGAAAACCTGCACAGACAAGGGGAGATGCAAACTCCACGCAGAAAAGCCCCATAACACTTCAGAATCCACTAACCGTTTTGTCACCGTGCCGCTGATAATGAGGTTGGGATTCCCTCAGTCGGCTGATGGGAGCGTGGGGGGGTGAGGGGAGCATTAATTATGTGAGACACTAACAAACTCTACCTCTGAGGAAATCACCCGCAGCACAGGGACAATTAGAGCCGACACAGGGGGCAGCAGGGAGTGTAAAGAGCACCAGACCAAAGCAGGGGTCTAAACTCTAAAATCAAATCTAAAATCAGCATCCTACGATCTAATGGATGTAAAAATATTATGCTAAAAAGTTTTTCTTGTAATAAACTAAAATTTCATCTAATACATTTAAATCTTGTGTGCTGCCTGCATCTAATTATTCTCCATGAACCAGGAAGTGGCACTGTTAGCATGCTAGTTGTTGTTGGCACAGTAACAGCAAAAAATGTAGAAAAGAGCTCAGAAAGTCATCGGGGTGAATCATTGGGTTGTTATGAATGTGCAAGGAGAGCGAGGAATACGTTTGGATCACTGCAAACAGCAGACAGGAGCAGACAGGAGCAGACAGGAGCAGACAGGAGCAGACAGGAGCAGACAGGAGCAGAGCCAGAGGAGCAGAGCCAGAGAGCAGAGCCAGAGGAGCAGACATAAGCAGACAGGAGCCAGAGGAGCAGAGCTGTTCTCTTTCTTTTTAACAGTAATGATCATTAGAGCAGCTCATTTAGATGTTGTGAAGTAAAAGTTTGATTTTCCAAACCCAACCCTTAGGACACAGACACAGTTAAAAAACCTTTAACATAATGAACTTGTGTCCAATCAGAGAGCAGGATTCTCCCAGGACCACGAAGGAAAAGTGTTTAAATACGACTGAAGGCAGGATCATTAAAGAAGACCACACGCCTATGAGAATATTAGCAGTTTATTTTACAAACAAGATCCACACTGAACAGGTGAGGCTTTATTCAGTTGAGTTGTAAATGTGTAACAACTTTTTTTTTTTTTATATCATGTTGTGTTGATGTTATTATGTTGGTGTGTGGAAATTCATATACTTGATTTTGCTCCTGGTTTTGGGACAGTACTAGGTTCAGTGAAAACTTTACTCTGAATGATATAAATATAAATATATATATATTCCTCTAGTGTTTTCTACTGTATACATGTGTTTTTCTCTTTTGCTTAACGTGTATTTCTGTATTTCCTGTGTCTCTGATTTCATTTCTCATCACATGTACAGTATGTTTGCGTGTGCAGTGTGCATAACCCTTGTACTCTTCTTCTCAGTTTCTCTTCTGTCAGAACATTCTGTGCAAGATGCTGACCTCAAAGCAGTACCCCTCCAGGCCTGTAGGAGCAGCAGCATGTTGAACCAGTCAGACTTCCACTTCCTGGCGTTCCCGTTCCCGCTGTGGAAGTGCGGCCTGATCGCTCTGCCGCTGGCCTTGGTCTTTGGACTGGTGATAGTAGCAAATGGCTGTCTCCTGCTGGTTCTCCTCTGTGTGGAGGCTCTGTGGAGTCCCATGTACGTCCTGGTGGGGGCGCTGTGTCTGGTGGACCTTCTCTCTGCTCTGGTCATCGTTCCAAACGCGCTCCTGGTCCTGCTCAACCCCAACCACAGCGTCTCACTGACCGAGTGTCTGACACAGATGTTCTTGACACACTTCCTGTCGTCACTGGAGTCTACACTGCTCCTCGCCATGGCGCTGGACCGCTACGTGGCCATCTGCCACCCGCTCAAGTACAGGTGAGCCCTGCCAGCTCAGGGACAGGTGAGCCCTGCCAGCTCAGGGACAGGTGAGCCCTGTCAGTTCCGGGACAGGTACATTTTCTCCATTTGAGAGGAACATGAGCACATTACAGTAAATCAACAGTGGATACAATAATGTGTGTGAATGGCTCAGCTTCAGATTTCATTCTAGTTTTATAGCTGCTGTTTGCCACAATGATATTTGTATATTTTATACAGAGGATATCAGTTTGGTCACCACTCCCTCCATTGCAACTTGAGCCACATTCAGACAGTATTGTGTGATCAGATTTGCATATTGCGCATGTGAAACGATCTTAATCAGAACTCAGAGTGTTGTGCCTCCCTCACTGATTCCACAGAAATCTAATGTTTTTCAGTCCTTGTGATACTTTTTTGTTTTCTTTGTAAAAAACATGTTTCTTTTACCCGTGCATAATGATGTTTTACTCTTGTCATGTGCTTTACACTGCACATTATAACTGCACATTATCCATTCTCTCCACACTGGTGGCAAGCTGCTTTTGTAGCTACAGTTGTCCTGACGTGGTGAAGTGTCTTGTCTAAGGACACAGAGACAGAACTTGGTTCGTGTGGGAATAGCTCGTTTAGCCCTCGAGTTGGGAAACTCTGCTCTAACCACTGAGCCACTGTTGTGTTATTATTATTATTATTGTTATTATTATGTTTCTTTTGCCCATGCATGTCTCTGATTGGCTAATCCACCTGTCAATCACACCCATCTGAACTTTAGAAGATGCACCAGAGACCAGACTCACATCCTCTTAAAATATGACAGAAGTGTGTGTTGTGGATCTCTGATAATGCTGTTGTTGTAGTGAACACATTGTAACTCCATACTCCGTGGTGTGTTCTCAGACAGGTGGTGGACCGCTCCTTCTTCCTGGCCCTGGCCCTCTTCACTCTGCTCCGGAGCGGCTCTGTCATGGCGGTCCTGGTGGGGCTGGCTGCCTCTCTGGACTTCTGTGGCAGTCGTGTGATCGAGCACCTGTACTGTGACCACATGGCTGTGGTGCGTCTGGGCTGTGGAGACACTGGGCCCAGTCAGAGGGCAGGCGTGGCTGTGATCGTGTGCTTCGTAGGCCTGGACATCCCCGTTATCATTCTGTCGTACTTGCAGATCTTAATTGTAGTTCACCGTGCGCGGGGAGGACAGGTGGAAGGCCCTGCACACCTGCGGGACTCACCTGATGGTTCTGTTGGTGTTTTACCTGGTGGGCACTGTGGCGTTCCTCTCCCACACGCTGCACCTGAGCCTCTCCTCAGACCTGAACACCGTCATGGGCCTGGTCTACATCCTGCTGCCCGCTGCCTTCAACCCCATCATCTACGGCGTACGCACCACCGAGATACAACAAGGGTTCAACCAGGTCTTTGGTCGGGCGTACGGGGTCTGGACCAGGACTCAGATAGTCTCAAGCATCAAAGTATGTCCCTGGACTGTTCCCACCCGCAAAGACTCAAGCTCCACCCATAGAAACTCATGCCCCGCCCACAAAGGGTCAGCACCCCCGTCAATCAAATAGATGTGAACTGGATGCCTTGAAGAATCACCTTCAAAGGTACATCATACTCACTTACATTTACTTACTTTAAACTGTACTTTTGTAATTGTACTTTTCAGCAGCATACTTTTACTCCTATTTCATTTATTTATGGTTTATTGAAGTATCTGTACTCTTACTTGACTAAAATATTTGCTTCGTCTTCTACAATGACAAAAGAAAAAACGTTGACAGTATGAAATTATTTAGTTTATCTCATTTTTGATTCTGTCATTTGAAAATATTACATTTTGTGCAATATTTTTGTACTTATATTTTTGCACTTAAATTAGCTTCAAATTATAAATCAGATGTTATGTCCGTACAATTACTCTTGAGTCATTTTTTGGACTACTACTTTGTACGTAATGTTACTTTTACTTTTGGCTGCTCTACCCACATCTGGTTGTCTTCACTGTATTTTGCTGAAATTTCTTGGCTGAAAAAGACAAATGAAAAGAAGTCTCCAGTATACTGCAATAGACGCATGTGTCTCAGATTTCTCCTTTGTTTTAAAGGAATAGTTCGGGTTTTTTGACATGAATCTGTATGGAACCTCGTGAGCAGTGTCGTGCATCCACACTGACTTACCCCCGACAGCGTCCGGTGAGCCTAGATACTGGCCGTTTTCGGTGCTGACAAAAGTAGTCCGGCAAGTTGGCTGGGGACTTTAAAATGAAGCGTTTTTCTTCTCAAAACAATATGTGTTCAAAAGAGTGATACATTTGCATCACAAAACCTTCGTCCTCAAAAAAGTCAGAGCTCATAATCGCTTGGCACTATTTTCTAATTACATAGCCCATGATCCTTTGCTCTGTTTCAGGGCAGACTGCATGAAGAAATAAATGCAACAAGCACTTTTAAATCTTAGTTCTTGGGATTTAGTTTTATCAAGGTATTTTTAGAGGAAAAAGTTGCGTATTCACAGTTGTTTGCCTCCACAAAATACACAATAACACACAATAACTATCGTACCATGAGGTGTATATCATGAAAATATCGAACTGAGAGATTTGGGCATCGTTTAGCTCTTTTAAAGAAAAGGTCCATACGTTCGGAAATAATCGTAATAGCCTAATGAGAACGTTACGTGAAAGAGATACTAAAATTCCATGACTTTTCCAGGTCTGGGAAGTGACATTTTCAATTTCCATGACTTTTCCAGGATTTCTATGACCGTGGAAACCCTGCGTGTTATGATGCTGATACCACCTCAAAAGTTTGTGTTTTGTTCCATTCACGTATGTTTTGAGTCATCAAAAGGTCCAAATGCTCTTTTCCACCGTGTGATGTCATAACGTGGAAGTTTTCATTTTAACAGCTACTTTTTACCTTTAGTTCAGTAGAGATTGAGACAACATTATAAAAATAGATCAGAAAACAGTGTAATAGTGTAGCGCCCTTTAATTTGTCTTAATAAAGCATCAAGAAAGACACAAGGTTTTAGGCAGGGTTGTCCCGATCCGATCACGTGACTGTGGACTCGATCCGGACTCGGCCATTTAGTCCGGTTCCTTATATACTTTTGTGGGAATTTTTGGGGGATTTGCTAACCTATATATTTTTGGAAAGGTTATAGTATATGGAGTCAGATAATCAATGTTTGCATTTGCCCACATGTCTTTATGGCGGCCATATTGGATTTTTTTTTAAATGGCCGCCAAAAAACACTTTTTGGAATATCTCAGCCTCTGAATAAGTTGAAATGTTGATTTTAACTGCTAAACCCACATTTTCAGGGTCAGGGAATCAAATGGTGCTAGTTACAAACCTGTAAGACCTACACAAATTAACCCTTAGATGAATAAGTGGGTCAAAAATGACCCGGTTTGGTTGTTTTCTTGCAATTTCACTGTAATATTCACATGTAATACTCCATGTTCCTCCAAAAACATGTTTGTTTGTTTGTTTTTTTTATTATCCTGCTGAAATACATCAACAATATGGGTAAAACAAATTATAAACATCACATGCAGCTGGTCAGATAACTCAAAGAGTTTAAAAGTAGCTAACATTAAATTTGGATGTTGGATGTAAACAAACACATTTAGACACAATATGATTACACAACTTTTTTATGAGACATTTTCTATACATCATCATTATCATCATCACTTTCATACAACCATAGACTGTATATATGAGTGGACAGATCTAACGCTGTAGCCGCCATGTGCCAAATAGGAAGTTCTCCAGGAGGCTCTTCTGGCTCCTTCTGACTCTGGCTCCAATGGACTTACATTAGGATCTTGTGGCTCCTCTCTCTGTACCTGCTGCAGTGAGCCTTGACATTTTGGTCTTAAAATGTTTGTGTTAACCCACGACACATGATCCTATTCATAATATAGAGTCTGGCTCCAGATTGGCTCCTGTAACCGTGAACATCACAAGCCTCATCTGAGTGGTACTGAACTCTGTGGGTCACACTCACTTAGACCACTTCTTTTCTATGCAACAACATGGCTTCGGAATCATCATCATTCTGGCACTGGCTGCTGCACTGACACATGTCGGTACAGGATAAACCTTTAGTTTCTGGTGTGCAGTTCTGCAGTCGCCTTTGTACTTGGCAGTGGTGAACCGTGGACCTGGACCCTGAGCCTTCATTATTACCAACTGCTGCTATCATGACATCATTTATTTAAAGAAAACTAAATGAAGAAAATTGCGCATGCACTTATTGCATATATTTGCTTAATAAACATTAGCTACTGTTCAACAAGATGGATAGATCCACGGCCGGCCGGGCTCCGAGCTCTGGTCTGGCCGTGGGCTCCGAGCTCCAGTTCTTCTGCTTGTTTTTTGACACTGCGGTCTCGCTTATATTTGCTATCACAGGGTATTCACAAGATGTTGTGGTATGTGTGTGTGTGTGTGTGTGTGTGTGTGTGTATATATATATATATATATATATATATATATATATATATATAGATATATATATATATATATATATATATATAGATAGATAGATAGATAGATATAGATATGCAGGGAATGCGGCTACGGTCAAATACTTGCAAAGAGTGAGGCAAGTCATAAGAAGCAGCTCAATGGCAAGAAGAAGGCACAGGCAATCAACAGCTCTGCCCTGCCAGTGATCAGATACCCTGCAGGGATTGTAAGCTGGCCAAAGGAGGAGATATACACCACAGATGGTAAGACACGAAAGCTCCTGACCATGCATGGAGGGTTCCATCCCAATGGCTTGAGAGGGTCTGAAGGACACACAGAGGCTCATTCTGGAGGTCAGGAGCAGGCCCTGGGCACTTGAGTAATAGAGGCCCAGATCTACCACACCAAACAAGAGCCACGGTGTTGGCTGTGCAAAGAGGCTCCTGAGACAGTCCAGCACAGAACTGCGGGGTGTAAGATGCTGGCAGGGAAACAAACATGGAGCGACATAACCAAGTGGCGGGCATAGTGTACAGAAACATCTGTGCAGAGTACGAGCTGGAAACCCCAGGATCAAGGAGGGAAACACCTCCAAAGGTTGTGGAGAACGACCGAGCCAAGATCCTGTGGGACTTCCAGATACAGACTGACAGGATGGTGATGGACCAAACAGACATAGTGGTGGTGGATAAGAAACAGAGCAGAGCCGTGGTGGTGGACATCACAATACCAAGCGATGGTAATATCAGGAAAAAGGAACCGCCTGACAATCTCACGTTCCGTCCTCCCCTCACTCATGGACAAGACCCCGAGATACTTGAACTCCTCCACTTGAGGCAGGGACTCTCCACCCACTCGGAGAGGGCAAGACGCCTTTTTCCGGTCGAGAACCATGGCCTTGGATTTGGAGGAGATGATCTTCATCCCAGCCGCTTCACACACGGGTCAAACTGCCCCAGTGCTGCTGGTCCTGGTTTGATGAAGCCAACAGGACAACATCATCTGTGAACAGCAGAGATGATCCTGTGGTCCCCGCCCCAGACTGTTCGGCCCCTGACTGCACCGAGAAATTCTGTCCATAAATAGAATGAACAGAACCGGTGACAGTTGCGGCCCTGGTGGAGTCCAACATGCACCGGGAACAGGTCTGACTTACTGCTGGCAATGAACACAGCTCCTGCTCCGGTCATACAGGGACCAGAGGTACTGTCCCCGAGCGCCACACGATGTTGAAGAGGCGTGTCAGCCAAGACCCACAACATCCAGAGACTTAAGTTACTCAGGATGGATCTCATCCAGCCATGGGCTTTATATTATGAATAGGATTTTTTTGATGGACAAAATAGCAAAAAAAGAAAAAAAAAAAAAGAAAAGAGGATCATGTAGAGCAGGTTCATACAAACATTTTAAGACCAAAATGTCAAGACTCACTGCAGCAGGTACAGAGAGAGGAGCCACAAGATCCTAATGTAAGTCCATTGGAGCCAGAGTCAGAAGGAGCCAGAAGAGCCTCCTGGAGAACTTCCTATTTGGCACACAGCGGCTCCAGTGTTAGATCTGTCCACTCATATATACAGTCTATGGTTGTATGAAAGTGATGATGATAATGATGATGTATAGAAAATGTCTCATAAAAAAGTTGTGTAATCATATTGTGTCTAAATGTGTTTGTTTACATCCAACATCCAAATTTAATGTTAGCTACTTTTAAACTCTTTGAGTTATCTGACCAGCTGCATGTGATGTTTATAATTTGTTTTACCCATATTGTTGATGTATTTCAGCAGGATAAAAAAAAAAAAAAAAGAAAAACATGTTTTTGGAGGAACATGGAGTATTACATGTGAATATTACAGTGAAAATGCAAGAAAACAACCAAACCGGGTCATTTTTGACCCACTTATTCATCTAAGGGTTAATTTGTGTAGGTCTTACAGGTTTGTAACTAGCACCATTTGATTCCCTGACCCTGAAAATGTGGGTTTAGCAGTTAAAATCAACATTTCAACTTATTCAGAGGCTGAGATATTCCAAAAAGGGTTTTTTGGCGGCCATTTTAAAAAAAATCCAATATGGCCACCATAAAGACATGTGGGCAAATGCAAACATTGATTTTCTGACTCCATATACTATAACCTTTCCAAAAATATATAGGTTAGCAAATCCCCAAAAACTTCCCACTAAGGTCAAAAAATGACAATAAGGAACCGGACTAATTATGTTCCGATCAGGTATCGGATAAATAAGATATGTATATAACCACTGTTGGGAAGGTGACTTTTAAAATGTATTCCCCTACAGATTACAGATTACACACACCAAAATGTAGTTTGTAATGTAATCCATTAAATTACTTAAAGTGAGTAACGTAATCTGAATACTTTGGATTACTTGATTTGCTGTAGAGAAACAAAGACTAAGATATCGTAACATAAGATGTTTTGTCTGATAAAAGAAAATAAAAAACCCAGACTTTACTGAACCAAATTAAAAATATTATTGATAGAAGAGGAGGAAACACGTCCACGCAGCATGATTTAGTCCTGTTAAATCCTGGTTTAGTCCTGGTTTAGTCCTGGTTTAGACCTGTTTTAAACCTGGTTTAGTCCTGTTTTAGTCCTGTTTTAGTCCTGGTTTAGTCCTGGTTTAGACCTGATTTAGTCCTGGTTTAGTCCTGGTTTTGACCTGGTTTAGTCCTGTTTTAGACCTGGTTTTAGTCCTGGTTTAGTCCTGTTTTAGACCTGGTTTTAGTCCTGGTTTAGACCTGGTTAAGATCTAGTTTAGACCTGGTTTAGCTTCCGGCAATGAGTAGAATTACCAAAAAAAAAAAAAAAAAAAAAAGGGATATAGCCCCAAATGTGAAAACAGGAAAATCCCGCTAGGTAATCCATTTACTTCAACAAAGTAACTGTAATCCAATTACCACTCACTGAAACAGTAACTGTAACTGAATACAGTTACTCATAATTTGTACTCTGATTACGTAACTCCAGTACATGTAATCTGTTACTCCCCAACACTGCATATGCGGCCCTTTAATCTTTTTAATCCGGCCCACCGAATTTGAATAATAATAATAATGATCATTTTCAGTGTTTTAAAAGTCATATCAATAAATAGTAAATACTGTGGCACTTGAAAGACAGATATTTTGTTGTAATGCTTTGTAATGATTTTCAGTTATGGGATATTTCAATAACATGGGAAATATTTTCTTCATATCCCATGTTATTTTTTTCTCTTATGAAGTGGATTACCAAAAAACTCCATCTATCTTCTCTTGATCCGGCCCTTACGTAAAATTTTAGAACCCTTTGTGGCCGATAAGTCAAAAAGTTTGCCCACCCCTGAGCTAGAATGTGATGCAAAAATGCTATTAGGCCGACCTGTTGTCTGTAAATATGACGTAAAGAGTCAGAATAACAATAAATGTTGCCTAAATAAACCCAATGTAAAATCCACTAGAGCCAAACCTAAGTTTTTGAACTATTCAAGATTTACAGTGAATTTTTACATCACTAAATATATCGGCGATTATATCAGCTATCGGCAGCTCCAACTCCCATTTTATCGTTATCGTATCGGCAGCAAAAAAAAAATAAAAAATAAAAAAATCCAAATCGGTCAGGCCCTACTTCAGAGCATCAAGGAACTATTAAATAAATTAAATTACACTAACTAAAAATAAAATTACAGTAAGTACCTTGAAGAATTAAAGAGACAATATAGCAGTCTTTAGTCCTTTGTCAAGACAGAACTATTATGTGTATTTTTGTTACTTTGTTTAGACAGAGCTATTATTTCAGAGGAAAAGCTTAGGCACGTCTTCATGCTGGGGAGACTTTAAACAACAATTGTTTGTCAGTGCGTGACACAGTAACCCCATTGTGCACGTAATCCTGCCTTTTACCACTGCATTACCACTTGGATTGCTGTGTTATTTGTTGGTGTGTTATTTGGTGTGGACAATAGATCACTTAGGTTACCATCACACTGAAACAAATCACCAGTGTATCACAGTATCAGAAACGATTTGCGTCCAGACGTGATCCACACAGTAATGTGAAATCGCTTAAAACACTAGTCACATGACTAGACTTGGGTGGTAAAAATAAGGAAGTGGAGCAGCGTGTCTGAAGTTGCAGCAGCTGATTTCGAGCCAAGGAAGATGGCAAGTGTAAAAACTAGCCCAGGCACGTTACCGCGTTAATTTTGCGTTAACTAATTCATTCATTATTGCCGACAATTAAAATTAACACAGTTTTTATTATTATTATTATTATTTTTATTGTAAACATCTGTTGTTCACTGGCTTTTATCTTGGAAAAAGTCCACCGCGAGCGTTTCTTTAAGTTTGATGTCTTTTCTTTACACTTTTTTCTGACCACGTGAGATGCAACGTGTCCGAGCCTCAGTGGGCCACGGCTCTGGCTCCAGCTGGGCAGGACCAGCCATGGGCTCTGAGCTTCCGCGGGCTTCTAGCTCCAACCAGTTCAGTTCAGTTCAAGTTCAAGGCCCGGCCCTAGTAAAAACAGACTTTACTACAGCAAGTAGTTGTAGCTATGCTGTTTCTCGTTTGTCTCTGGTTTGTTTAAACTTTTTTCCACAATAGCGTCACATGACCGATGTTATAAACCCAGTGAATCAGGAAGGCACAAGTCACAGTGACATGGTCCAATAAGGACGTGACTACAGCTCCTATGTCAGCGTATCAACGTTTTCACGGTGCCCAATCAGATCTGTACTCAGATGAATTTGTGGGAGCTGGCAGCACCACATCGTTTCGTCTCTGGAGCTGTTTTCCATCGAATTAGTGTGAAAACGACTCGAATACACACTAGTGTGGATGGGGCCTTAGAGTAAGTTCTACACTTCTAACAAACCCCTGACTTTACCACTAGAGCCTAAAATATCAAGAAGCCCTGAAGCAGCTCCTGCGAAAAAAGGGAAGCAAGAAGTAAACAGTGAGATACCAGCACCAGAGAAGCAGAGGACGAGGAGAAAGCACAGGCCACAGGAACAGGAGGTGCTGGATGAGAGACACAAAACATAAAACAGATGAGTAAAGAAATGTGTGTGGACCTGCTGGGTTTTTGTGTGTGTGGTGCTGGGTGCATTGTAGTCAAGACTGCACTAATTGAGACCAAGACCTGTCTGAGACCACAGGGTTCCAAGACCGAGACAAGACCTCTGAGGGTCGGCTTGTATTTTACAGTTATTTTGGCACATATATATCAGTGTTTTTATACATCTATCTCCATTTTATCTTATTAATGTTCATTTAGAACTAAAATAAGCAAACTGTACTGCACTGAAACACTCTGTGCCCCTTTTCTGGACCCTCACCCACAATTTGAGAACCCCTTTCTGTAAGAGAACGTCCTCTGGCACTTTACACAAAACTGAAAAAAATGGGTAGGATTTTTAAAACAGTTTTTTCATGTTTTTAACTGGAGTTACAGTCTCTGGTTACTGGTTTTGCAGTGATATTTAGCCTCTGCACATTTACCAAACACACGTCATGACAAATACAGATGCATTTGTGCACTTTTATTAAGCAAACTTCCACCACATGTTGCTGTAGACCTGATCTGTGCTGTAGTTCTGCTTTGTGCCAACACTGTAACATAAATTTGCATTAGTTTTTCCTTTGCATTTCGTCTACATATATGCAGGACTGTAAAAAGGCAAAGAGCAGTGCGCTGACTTGAGGCAGATGGACAGGTAGGATGTTTTAAAAAGTTTAACCTGCACTGTGATACATGCTGGTACATGAGGGCACATACTGTTACAGACAAGCCACGTGCTGGGGGTGTGTGTGGTGATGTGCCGTGCAGTGTCCATGGGCTCCAGATGACCACACAGGCTGTGGTGAGACACTCTGCTCAAGTCATGTACTTACTCTTTTTAGTAGAATAGTTTTATATCCAAAGTCATTGCAATTAAGACCTTAAAACTGCCTGCTGTCTTCATTCTTAAAAGTGGGAAAGTACTGGTGGTCTGAAGCTCCTCTGTGGCATGTGCACTCAGCTGATGTGTGGATGTTTTTCCTAAAAGCACAGAAACTGCTGTCAAGTAAATACAGGAAATGGAGTACAAGAGAAAAAGAACTCTGCCCTGACATAAGTTCTATCTTGTGCTCTCCAGTCTAAACATGATAATAAATCATATCCCTGGGCTGGCCGTAGCAAAACACTGTTTAATTGTTATAATAATTGTTTTAATCAGAAAATGTTTCCTTAGCAACAAAGAAACTTTTGGTAACATCTGATCAAACCAGATCAAACATGAGGAAACATTAGTATTTAAAATGTTTTATGCAAATGAAACTGAAAACATCATATAATAGCCTCTGATAGTGGTTACGTGTGAAGTATTTAGAGCGAAACTAGTAATTAGTAGATCTCATGACTTATCATAACCACCCACAGCCTCCTCCTTAAAATAAATTTAATTGCAGCCTTTAAATTCCTAGTAAATTTCCTTTACTAGTTTAAACCAGTTTAAAGACGTTTTATTAACTATGACAAATAGACTATTTGCATATTGCAACACTTCCTTAAAATTACAAATTATATAACTTATGTGATTGTTTGAGGTGGAGACTCCACCTCTGCACGAACACCGGGC
Organism: Boleophthalmus pectinirostris; assembly: GCF_026225935.1. Lineage (NCBI taxonomy): Eukaryota > Metazoa > Chordata > Actinopteri > Gobiiformes > Gobiidae > Boleophthalmus > Boleophthalmus pectinirostris. The sequence continues at coordinate 4,764,971 of NW_026571541.1, read as the reverse complement.
ACGAACACCGGGCACGAACACCGGGCACGAACACCGGGCACGAACACCGGGGCACGAACACCGGTCAGGAAACACCGGGCACGAACATCGAGCACGAACACCGGGCACGAACACCGGGCACGAACACCGGGCACGAACACCGGGCACGAACACCGGTCACGAACACCGGGCACGAACACCGGTCAGGAACACCGGTCACGAACACCGGTCACGAACACCGGCACGAACACCCGGGCGAAACACGAACACCGGTCAGGAACACCGGCACGAACAGGAACACCGGTCACGAACACCGGGCACGAACACCGGCACGAACGAACACCGGGCACGAACACCGGGCAGGAACACCGGGCTTTACTCCAATTATCAATGATTTTGGTCACCACCTGAAACACCAGAGCAGAGGAAGATTGAGCTGTTGTGTTCACCTGCTCCTCCTGGACTCTGCTGTGATGCTGCAGGACACAGAGGAGGGACACTATTGGCTCTTCCACAAGATCTGCCCCCCCTCCCTGACCAGTCGTCCTGTGAAACTGACCTGAGACCTCTGACTGAGACACAAAGGCGAGACTCACAGTGGAAACCCATATGGAAAAAAACTGGGGAAAAAAATATAAGAATAAGTGTGGATGCACGACACGGTCACACTCACGGAGATGCCATAGAGATTCATGTCAAAAAACCCAAACTATCTCTTTAAGTCAGGAGTGTCAAACTCAAATTCACAGAGGCCAAACTAAGTATTTACTGAAAACAACATCTGAATGTTTTCTCTTCTTTCCAGATATGTGATGTTAAACCTTTTCTTATTCAAATAAATGTTTAATAACAGTTTTTCTTAAACATTGAATCCAGAAAAAGCAGAATATAAAATAATAACAACATTTTAAATAAATCATGTCTCTGTAGTCTATCTGTAGCTGGTGGGGCAGCTCTAAAACACAGGTGTCAAACATAAGGCCCGGGTGCCAGATCCGGCCCTCCAAGACGTTTAATCTGGCCCTCAGCTGACTTTCTATTTTAGTAGAAAGTCAGATGAGGGCCAGATTAAAGGTGTAATTATATTTTCTATTAAAATATTGTTAATTTTCTGTGGTGTTTATCACAGCAGCGTCTCCAGTGTCTCTGTACGTGGCCCCTCCCACCAGAGCAGCACAAATGAAGACTTGTCTCTTTCCAAACGCTCTTAAAGGACGATCGTTTTGACTGTTGACCGTGACACCCTCATCAGAAAAATGTCCAACATGAGAAAAGTGGAGCCGAGTGCAGGATTTTACAAGAAAAACTGACTTATTCCTATTTACATACAAGTTCATGTTAAAACTTTGTATTGAAATTGTATTTTTCTTAAAGTTTCTGGTTGTTCATAATATTATAATATTTTGTAAAAGAAAGAGTTCATCAATTAAAAAAGATTTCTGTAATAGATTTGTGTTTCTCTGCACAAATATTTAAACTTATTGTTATTTTTGGGGTTTATATGACATGAGTTTTCTGATTCGGCCCCTTTGAGATCAAAGTAGGTTGGATACGGCCCCCAGACCAAAATGAGTTTGACACCCCTGATCTAATACATATTTGATATGATCTCGGGCCTGACTTTGACATGTCTGTTTTAAGGTAAAGGCTTCTTCTTTTCTCCATGGACACAAAACAGCACAAAACCTATCTCCATAGAACAAGCAGGAGTGTCCTTCAAAACAAGTATTTTAGCAACAGATATATTTAGATCATAGCATGAAATTTTCTATTATATTTTTATTGCTTTTTACAAAATAATATATACAGAATTTATCAGAAGTATTTTGATACACATACTTAGTTTCTCCATAATATAAATGTCATGTATCACCTCAACCCAGTTTTTTTTTTTTTTTTTTTTTGGTGTTTCTGTCCTTATCCATTTCTAGTAATAAACATTTTCCCCACTAATAACATGATCCTGAGATTCCTGATAAATAAAATAATTCAAAAGTATTATCAGCATTAAGTACTTTATGTATACATTTCTGTATAATAGTACTATACCACGGGACAGGTCCAGAAAATATGAATATGATTTGTCACCTGTTGATATTGTTTCATTCTCAAAAGAGAAAGCTGGTGAGCTGGAGTTCTAAAAAAAAATCTCAGTACATTTTTGCAGGCGTGTTCTCTCCACACAATCATAATGCTGTTTTTAATATTTTGTTGACTGGTTTCATTCCATTCCTCCTTTGTCAAATTTATACTTGCTTCAACTTTGTTTATATATTTTACTATCCCCAATTAGTGCTTTGACCTGTATTCTGTTGTTTTCTATTTCCTTTCATCAAGCAGAAAGGGATTACAGTTTAACAAATGTATTATTTGTGCTGCCTAATAATAACTCCTTAAGCTGGGCAGGGCCAATCCACCCTTCAATTTGGCCAAATGTAATGTTCTATATTTTATTCTGGGCTTTCTCCTCAGCCAAATAGTTCTTGAAATAAATATGTCCCATTTAATAAATTCCTTACTCAGGTTCTGGACTGGCAGATTCTGATAAAAGTACAATAATCGAGATTTTGATTACCTCCACTTGGAATTGAGTTCCAGCTTTTTATATCCTCTTTCATTTTGGATATCACTGGGTCATTATTAACCGACCCATAAAATGTTCATCAAACAAGCAGGTGGCACACCCTCCATCAAGTGGTTCATTTTGCCATGGTCACAAGGCGGTCGCTTAAATCAAATCAAACTTTATTTATAAAGAGCTTTTCATACAAAAATGTAACAGTAACATTTATTAACAGTTCCACATGACCTTCCAGATGGGTGCAAGTATTGCTGTGGTTACGGAGGAACTAGGAATAAATAAGAGAAACACACCCCTCCGCCAGTGCCAAACAGCTTCAAGGTGAACCAGTCTGTCCACCAGAGCCAGTCACAGAGCCTTTCACAAGACAAGGCAGCTTTGTCCAATCTGAATCATCAAGTATCAGCTAACCTACAAACTGTTGAAGTATTGTTATTGTCATGTTCACAAACACTAACACAGGCGCTCAGTCACTCACTGCTAAGAGAAGAGGTCAATATACAGAGCTTCAACAGCACTTTTCAAGGCACCAAGAGACATGACATCAAGGAACCACACACACACACACACACACACACACACACACACACACACACGCACACACACACACACACACACACACACACACACACACACACGCACACACACGCACACACACACACGCACACACACACACACACACACGACACACACACACGCACACACACGCACACACACACACACACACACACACACACACACACACACACACTTTGCACACACACACACACTTTCACACACACACACACACACACACACACACACACACGCACACACACACACACACACATGCACACAGCACACGCACACACACACACGCACACACACGCACACACACACACACACACACACACACGCACACACACACACACACACACACACACAGACAACACACCCACTCACACACACATTCACACACCCACCCACTCTCACAGACACACGCACACACACACACACAGACAGACACACACACACACACACACACACACACACACACCACACCCACACACACATTCACAGACACACACACGCACACACAGACAACACACCCACTCACACACACACACACACACACACGTTCACACACCCCCACCCACTCTCACAGACACACACACACACACACACACACACACACACACACACACACACACAGACACACACACACAGACAGACACCCACCCACACACACATTCACAGACACACACACACTCACAGACACACACACACAGACGCAGACACAGACATGCACACACATTCACACACCAGTGTACACATACACCGGGGGCGAGGTGGGTTAAGTATCTTGCCCAAGGACACAATGACAGCATTCATCTGTGGGGGGTGGAATTGCACTTCCAACCTGTGGGGCAGTGGATCTTTTTATGTCGAGTGCAGGATTCGAAGCACCAACCTTCAGATCAGTGGACGAACGTTTCTACCAACTGAGGCACTGTCACCTGTTCTGGGAGCTCTGACATGAGAGATTATTATTTTTTTATTTTTTTTATTGTTTTTTTTTTACTTCATGAGTTGGTTTTGAGAAACAGAATAAAAATTTAAAATCAGTTGTAATCTATGAAATGCGCCAAAACCAGAGCAAACTTGCCAGAGCAAAAGGTTTCAGTGCATACATCATGTCTACCCATGTCTATTTTACATACAGTCCCTGACAAAAGTCTTGTCGCTTTTCCATTTTGTAGAAACAAAAGCTTATAACCTGACTTTAAATTGAATCGATTGGTTTTAGAAATGTCTCATATGAAAGCTAAAACCCTCCCAAATTATGCTCAATATACTAAAATAAATTTGCTTCACTGAAGAAAGATTGATCATTTAATGAACACAGAAAGGTCAGATTTTGGCAAGACAAAAGTTTTGTCACCTACAGAAAATTGAACAAATAATTTACTTCAAATACAGAAATATGTTGCATAACGTCAGTGAATGAAGTAGTGGTGCTGTGAGATCCATATTTAATATCTTGTATGATTCCATGAGCTTCAAGGACACATCCATGCGGTTCAACAATGATTCATACAATTTGTTGATGAAGTCATCAGGAATAGCAAAGAAAGCGTCTTACATGCCTCCCAGAGTTCATCAAGAGTCTTTGGTTTTGCCTTCATGTTTCCTCTTTCATTCTACCCCAGACCTGCTCAATGATGTTCATGTCTGGTGACTGGGCTGGTCAGTCCTGGAGCACCTTGATCTTCTTCACCTTGAGAAACTTTGATGTAGAGATAGAAGTATGCAATGGAGCACCATCCTGCTGCAAAATTTGACCTCTTTTATGGTTGAGAATGTAAGAGGTAGTTAATACTTCTTGATATTTTAGGCTGTTGATATTTGCCTTCCACACTGCAAATGTCTCGCACATCCCCAGACTGGATGTAACCCCAGACCAGGATTTTTCCGCCAGCAAACTTAACTGTTTTCTGGGTGAATCTTGGATCCATGCGGCTCCAGTAGGTCTCCTGCAATATTTTGATGTAATTCAACCGAGGATTCATCTGAGAAATCCACCTTCTGCCACTTTTCCAGTGTCCATCCTTTTAACAGGCTGTGGGCCTTGGCAAATGCCACACGGTTTTTTAATTGCCTTTTGTTTAGTGCTGGTTTCTGTGCACTGATTCGACCATGGAGGCCATTTCCAGACAGAATTCTACAAACTGTTGTGGTTGACACAGGGACTTGAGGTGACCAGGCCTGGTGGAGTCTGCTGCAGTGGAAAAGGGGCCTTGGATTTTTGAATCAACAAACGGTCCTCCCGAGCAGTTGTCTTGCGGGGTCTGCTGGACCTGGGCTTGTCAAAAACATCTCCAGTCATTTCAGATCTTTTTCTTATTCTTTGTACTTGACGCTGAGACACATTGAAGGTGTCACCACCTCAGCAGTGGATCTGGTCTTCAGCCTCTTGATAATTAAGGCTTTGGTCTCAGGGTGGATCTTAGGCATGTTGTCAGAGGTCAAGTTGCAGTTGATGTGAAGGTCTGGTGTGCTGGGGTTCTTTTTATACACACCCACTAATTGATTGATCAGTAACTGATCACAGGTGAGGCTGTAATCTAGGATTGGTGCATTATATGACAAGGCCACAAGACTTTTGTCTTGCCAAAATCTGACCTTTCTGTGTTCATTAAATGATCAATCTTTCTTCAGTGAAGCAAATTTATTTTAGTTTATTGAACATAATTTGGGAGGGTTTTAGCTTCATATGAGACATTTCTAAAACCAATCGATTCATTTAAAGTCAGGTTATAAGCTTTTGTTTCTACAAAATGGATAAGCGACAAGACTTTTGTCAGGGACTGTAGAACATTTCTATAAAGATGAGGTAAAAAGGCCTTCCTTTATCTAAGATCTAATGAATGGATGAACTTTAATTGTCATATCAGTGTATTCTTGCTCACAAAAATCAACAAAATTAATTAATTAAAAATATCATTTACAATGATAATAAAGTGAATAGCCTAGGATGAAAACATTTTAAAGATACTGGTCCACACACATGATAGATAAATACAGATAGACAGACAGACAGACAGACAGACAGACAGACAGACAGATAGATAGATAGATAGATAGATAGATAGATAGATAGATAGATAGATAGATAGATAGATAGATAGATAGATAGATAGATAGATAGATAGATAGATGTAGATGGGTGGGTAGGTAGGTAGGTAGGTAGGTAGATAGGTACATAAATAAATAGATAGATAGAGTCCCTGTGAAGCTCCGTCGTTGTAGAGAACAGTGTCAGAGGTGCTGTTATTTCTGAGGAGCAGTCAAGCATCATTTAGGCATCAACAAGCATTTGGAACCATTTAGGCATTAGTCATTGCCTAATGAACATAACCACACAGAGGCACAGTCGTCTCCTCCTCAAAATTAATTACAGCTTTACAATTCCCCTTTAAAAAAACCTGTTTTTGAACATTGCGAAAGTTACTTCAACTATGACAAATAAGTCAGTATGTCAGATGCTTTTGCTCTTGAGGAGGCAGCGATAGGAACCACAAAGGCAATAATATTACAAAACATTCAGCTTATATTAGTTCATTACTGGCATTGTTTCCATCTTCTAAACACAGATAGCAATGGTAAAACTCTTTGATTGGGCTAAACACAGTCAGCCAATTACATATCGCAGGAATCGATATAAGGATATCTGTAAATGTAATTAAGAAGAAGAAGAAGGCAAGGCAAGTTTATTTGTATAGCACAATTTGTACACAAAGTAATTCAAAGTGCTTTACAGAATAAGAAATACATTAAAATCACAATAAAAACAAATCTAAATATAAAATAATCATTATAAAATTAAAGATTAAAATTAAAAAAGAGAGAGAGACATTAATTACATAAATTAGAGAGAAGAGTGCGGAATGAAAACCTTTCAGTCATATGCACAGTTAAACAGAACCGTTTTGAGCCTGGATTTAAACGGTGTTAAAGTAGAGTCTGTGTCACATGTTCAGGTTTTAGCTGAGTGAATCTGAAACACTAATCCGTGTATCATTTGTTCATTTGTTTTTCAATATAAAATCAAAAATAAGAAAACGAAGAAACAACAGTTTTCTTCATTATTTGTCTCCAAATCCAAAATGAAAAAAACTGATAATTCATTTTTTCAGTTTATGTGAAATAAACAGAATAGCCTAATAAATAAACCGTAGCCTAATAAATAAACCATGACTGCGATGCTGGACTTTTGCACTGCATACAGACTGACCCAGGACTGATCCAGGTCCGGGACCAGACCGGACTGCGAGCTTTGACTCCGAGCCTCCGTAGGGTCTGAGCCCCAGCTTTGAGTTCTGGCCCTGCTGTGGGCTCTGAGCCTTTGGTCTGGTCCCTGACCCGACCTGGTCTCGGTCTCAGTCCCAGTCTGGTCCCAGTCTCAGGGTGCTTTCACACAGACAGTAGTTGGTGCGCACCAAACGGTCCATTCGAACCAAAAGCTCTGAGTTCGGTTCATTTACGTTGGTGTGAAAGCTTCAGTCAGACTCGGACCTGCACCAAATCAAGCGGACCAAGACATCAGAAAAGAGGTGGGAGCAGCTCCGGTTTAGGCCGGGCTCAGATGAGCTGGAGCGGGGAGTGGTGTTAGACGCCTCGGCCTGAGAAGCGCTTTCCCCGGGGAAGAACCAAATGTGCAGAAGACAAATGGACAAAACAATATAACCAACCAAACTGGATTCACGCTTCTGTTGGATGCTTTACACCTCCTCGGAACCAGACGTGGTTCTTGAGCGTGGAGGACCGGACCAGCCCGTCCGGACCTGTAGTCCACAGCACATTCTCGCTTTTCAGTGCGCAGATGATGACTCGCTGGTCTCTGTCCCAGTCTGGTCCAGGTCTCAGTCCCGGTCTGGTCTCGGACCTGAAGTCACATAAACAGGAAACGGTCGTTATCAGTTTTTTTTCCATTCTTCATTTAAACACAAAATCAAAAACTGAAAAAAAAAAAATCGTTATCTGTTTTTTCATTTTGGTTTTTGAGACAAATAATGACGAAAGCAGTTGTTTTTTCGTTTTCTTATTTTTGGTCTTATATTGAAAAATGAATGAACGAATGATACACAGATTAACGCTGACTCCCCTTGTTTAGTCGTGACTCTGGACACCAGCAGGAGGCCGGTCCCTGAGCTCCTCAGAGTGTGAGATGGTTCATATGGCACTAACATGTCACAGATGGACTTTGGTGCTCGGCCATGGAGAGACTTGTACACTACTGTTAGGTATTCTCAAAAAAACATTCAGCATGTTCTCTTAAAAATAACCACTGGAATCGATCAATTATAATCCAAAAGAATTTATTCCCTATACAATACAATTCTAATACAGAGCTCTGGGTCAGATCGTTACCCCTGACGCCTACGGCTACACAGGTCTTAAATCATTCAAATCTGGACGCCTCTGAATACCTCAAATCAGATTTTATAGACATCCATATGAACATGCAAATAATATGTTGAACAGGTAACGCCTTGAATCTTCCCTGGAGTATCTCTGCATTCCTTTAGGTTTAGGGAGTTGACAGCAGCCCAATGTAAATCACCAGTTTGTTTAGTTTCGGACCAGGCCGAACCATCCCCACTGCTGCTGCTCTGCGATGAAATTCCTTAAAAGGACACAGTCTATATCTGCTAAAGATTACCTCAAAAGCAAACATGTTTCACATAGTGGTACCTTTAAACATACATAAGATTTCAGTGGTTAAACAACTCAATGTGTAATAGTCAAACAAATATAATTTCAATACTTGATATATGCACGTGATACACTCACGATACTGTATTACTTGATATAGTCTTCACTACTGACACACCACTTTCAAACTATGATTTATTTTTTCATTCTTCTCCTTTCAATTATAAACAAAATAATGAATTAAACCTCGATGCTTTTATTAAATGTGGTTCTTATGTGTGTGTGTTAGTTTTTTGAGCCTACTGCACTTCGCCGCACCCGGCGCCACAACACTTTACAGACACTGTAAAAGACACTTGTGATTGGAGATGTGTTTTAAGGGGATACAAGCTGCAACTCTGGACACACTTTCCACACATTTCCTCAGCTCTTCTAGCCTGATTCATCAGCCGGTTTCACTTTGTAGAAACCGTGTGACCTCACAGCTTTAGGATTCGTTCACTTGACGGTAGGCGGGTACTTTTTGTCATTTAACCAATCACTGCTATTTGGTCGTGATGTATGTAATGCGCTGCTAACAGGGGTAACTGGTATATTAAACTTTTCCCAAATCCTGTAGGATTAGGCCTGTAACGATAATCAATAAATCAATGAATCGTACGATAACTTTTAACACGCTCGATAACTTTTCCGGCCGTGACAAATTCTATTTGCATGCTTGTTTGGCTTCTATTGCTCTGTGACTCCTTTCATTTAACAAGCGTAATGATGTTTGAACCAACTTGTGCTGTGTTTATTAACACAGCGGATGTGTGCGTAGTCTGAGTGCAGGAAGTGCTGCTGTCTGTGCGGCGAACATGAAGCACAAGCTAGCGCTGCTGTCAGAACCAAAACAGTTCATTGCCAAGTGGCAAAACAAGTCACAATGCCGAATCAGTTACACCCTTATCATCAGAAGACCCCCTAGTCAGAAAGCCCACTAGTCAGAAGGCCCTTTAATCAGAAGATCCACTAGTCAGAAAATCATGACCTCTTCTATTGGTTTGTCAGCAACATTTCTCTTGGACAATTGAATGTATATTTGATGAAAGCAACAGGGAATAATCCCTGGATATCAGGGAAGAATTAGTAAACTTTTGGATGTTTACCAATTAAAAATGGCTGCAACATCAAAATTTGTAGAGATATTGACAGGAAAACACAAAATCATGTATAACAGCATTAGCTAAGGCCAGAATTACTTCATTTGTTGGTTTACAAACCCACCAATGCTATATTAAAAGAAAAAGATTTAAAATAAAATTTGAAATGAAGGTTGTAGAGCTCGAATTACTGAACATTTTGCAAGTTGTTGCCTGAAAATCAGACAATTATTAACCCTGTTCCACTTAAGACGCCATTTCCAACCAAATCATTATTTCCTGAAACATTTTTTGCTGTATTTTAAGGGTTTAATATATTTATTACTTTTAATATTTACTTTTAAAAAAAAATTAAAACTTGAAATACAATTTAATTTGTAAGAATTTGTAACACTACCTGAACATGGATTTTCTGACTAGAGGCTCTTCTGATGATCAGGCTGACCCCCGCTGAATCCACACTGGTGAGCGGGACACATCTCAACAGCCACGTGCGTCAAATGCAGCGAGCGTGCAAATGACAAGAAGAAATGTCTCAAACCCCAGTAGCCAATATAAACCCAAACCCGAGCGACACAACTATCGATACGGGATCCTGTATCGCGGGTTAATGTGAACACTTCAAGATCAAAATGATGAGGCAACAGCAGCAGTCACAGAGAGACAAGACACTATATTCCAATGTAAGTCAGTGACTAAAATCACTTTTAAGGGCAATTTTGTTAAAGACACTTAATAATCCATTTTATTTATTGTTTTGGTTGTATTTGGTTCAACAATGGTTTATTCAAGTGCATTTTTGTGAACAAGTCCTCGCTGTGAGCCAGACACATTAGGCTGGTCCTGTGTTAACAAGTCTGTTTTATTTCGGCCTGTTGTTTTTGGTCGTGTTAAATGTTCTTTAGAAAGTAAGGTTTATTGATCATTGAGAGGATGTATTCACATTTTTATTCCATGGTTATTATAATAGTTAAAATTGTTCTCAAAAAGTCAATATTATCATTTATCGCAACAAATTCTTGGTCAATTAATCATCCAGCAAAATCTGTTATCGTTACAGGCCTACGTAGGAAGAAGGGCAATAACGTCTTCCCCCTTGATAATTAAAAATAAAATTCACACATCATTCTCTTTGTTCCGGCTTTAAATCCTCGATCTCAGGAATCGTTGACAACACAGAATATATGTCTCTTCGCTGATTGGCTGGTGCCCAAACTCGCTCTTCTGGGGTTTTTGCGGACCGTCTAGTGTATTTTGATTCCTGACCTAGTTTCTGGAGAGAAATTAAATTGAGCTGTGGCTACGGTTCATCTGTTTTATGGGTAAAATGACACACTGCACACAGACGACCACAAGTAGGTCTTTGTTCAAATGTGAGTGCTGTTGTGCCGGTTATTTGTGCATAGCAAAGTTGTGATGCATGAGCACTTGCGGTTCTGCTAAATAAATCAGTGTGGCATATTTACTGGCTAACTGACATAGGCATTTAAAGTATTTTATTTTTTATTTTTTTAAATTGATACTTACCAGAACTTTCTTGGGCTTAGACTTAAACTTAGACAAACTTTACTGATGCACAAGAAAAAATATTTGGACACAGTGGCTCACACATCACAATATAATATAATAACAAAGAGGAAAAAATAAAAAATAAAATTCTAAAGTAGCACAAAAAAGAGCAAGAGACAGGTGTCAAATAAGACATAACTATATAAATGTAAATGTACAAGTCAAAATATAATTGAAAGATAAGTAATAAAATATAAAATCACAGCTTTAGACAAGAGGTCATAGGAAGACAGTTCTTTCTGGCTACTTGTAATCAAGTTTTGGTGCTCAGCTCTAATCTGTCTTTGGTGTCTGAAATGCATTTCCTTCGGGATAATAAAGTATTCTAATCTAATCATTCCTGCCTGTCGCCATCAAACTCTCAACTATACTGGAGAATTGTCTGTTATTGTCTTTTTACAATATTAAGTTCATTATCTCATTCATTGGGAGTTTAGTTTAGTTGATTTGCTAATAACGTAACATAATAACGTAACATAAATTGGGGACAGTGTTGGGGAGTAACAGATTACATGTACCAGAGTTACGTAATCAGAGTACAAATTATGAGTAACTGTATTCAGTTACAGTTACTGTTTCAGTGAGTGGTAACTGGATTACAGTTACTTTGTTGAAATAAATGGATTACACAGAGGGATTTTCCTGTTTTCACATTTTGGGCTGTATCTCTATTTTTTTTTTTTTTTTTTTTTCAGTAATTCCACTCATTGCCGGACACTAAATCAGGTCTAAAACCAGGTCTAAAGCCAGATCCAAACCAGGTCCAAACCAGGTCTAAACCAGGTCTAAACCAGGACTAAACCAGGTCTAAACCAGGAACTAAACCAGGACTAAACCAGGACTAAACCAGGTCTAAACCAGGTCTAAACCAGGTCTAAACCAGGACTAAACCAGGACTAAACTAGGTCTAAACTAGGTCTAAACCAGGTCTAAACCAGGTCTAAACCAGGACTAAACTAGGTCTAAACCAGGACTAAACCAGGACTAAACCAGGACTAAACCAGGACTAAACCAGGTCTAAACCAGGACTAAACCAGGTCTAAACCAGGACTAAACCAGGACTAAACCAGGTCTAAACAGGTCTAAACCAGGACTAAACCAGGTCTAAAACCAGGACTAAAACCAGGACTAAACCAGGACTAAACCAGGACTAAACCAGGTCTAAACCAGGACTAAACTAGGTCTAAACCAGGTCTAAACCAGGTCTAAACCAGGCAGGACTAAACCAGGTCTAAACCAGGTCTAAAACAGGACTAAACCAGGACTAAACCAGGACTAAACCAGGTCTAAACCAGGGACTAAACCAGGACTAAACCAGGACTAAACCAGGACTAAAACCAGGTCTAAACCAGGTCTAAAACCAGGTCTAAACCAGGTCTAAACCAGGACTAAACCAGGTCTCTAAACCAGGACTAAACCAGGACTAAACCAGGACTAAACCAGGACTAAACCAGGTCTAAAACCAGGACTAAACCAGGACTAAACCAGGTCTAAACCAGGTCTAAACCAGGTCTAAACCAGGACTAAACCAGGTCTAAAACCAGGTCTAAACCAGGACTAAACCAGGGACTAAACCAGGACTAAACCAGGTCTAAACCAGGTCTAAACCAGGGACTAAACCAGGACTAAACCAGGACTAAACCAGGACTAAACCAGGACTAAACCAGGTCTAAACCAGGTCTAAACCAGGTCTAAACCAGGACTAAACCAGGTCTAAACCAGGTCTAAACCACTAAACCAGGACTAAACCAGGTCTAAACCAGGTCTAAACCAGGGACTAAACCAGGACTAAACCAGGACTAAACCAGGTCTAAAAACCAGGTCTAAACCAGGTCTAAACCAGGTCTAAACCAGGTCTAAACCAGGACTAAACCAGGTCTAAACCAGGTCTAAACCAGGTCTAAACCAGGTCTAAACCAGGACTAAACCAGGACTAAACCAGGACTAAACCAGGTCTAAAACCAGGTCTAAACCAGGTCTAAACCAGGACTAAAAACTAAACCAGGTCTAAACCAGGTCTAAAACCAGGTCTAAACCAGGTTCTAAACCAGGTCTAAACCAGGACTAAACCAGGTCTAAAACCAGGGACTAAACCAGGTCTAAACCAGGACTAAACTAAACCAGGTCTAAACCAGGTCTAAACCAAGGTCTAAACCAGGTCTAAACCAGGACTAAACCAGGACTAAACCAGGACTAAACCAGGTCTAAACCAGGTCTAAACCAGGACTAAACCAGGACTAAACCAGGTCTAAACCAGGACTAAACCAGGTCTAAACCAGGACTAAACCAGGGTCTAAACCAGGACTAAACCAGGTCTAAACCAGGACTAAACCAGGTCTAAACCAGGTCTAAACCAGGACTAAACCAGGACTAAACCCTAAACCAGGTCTAAACCAGGACTAAAACCAGGACTAAACCTAAACCAGGACTCTAAACCAGGACTAAACCAGGACTAAACCAGGTCTAAACCAGGACTAAACCAGGACTAAACCAGGTCTAAACCAGGACTAAAACCAGGACTAAACCAGGACTAAACCAGGACTAAACTAGGTCTAAACCAGGTCTAAACCAGGTCTAAACCAGGTCTAAAACCAGGTCTAAACCAGGTCTAAACCAGGACTAAACCAGGTCTAAACCAGGTCTAAACCAGGACTAAACCAGGTCTAAACCAGGACTAAACCAGGACTAAACCAGGACTAAACCAGGTCTAAACCAGGTCTAAACCAGGTCTAAACCAGGTCTAAACCAGTCTAAACCAGGACTAAACCAGGACTAAACCAGGTCTAAACCAGGTCTAAACCAGGTCTAAACCAGGTCTAAACCAGGACTAAACCAGGACTAAAACCAGGTCTAAACCAGGTCTAAACCAGGGTCTAAACCAGGGACTAAACCAGGACTAAACCAGGACTAAACCAGGTCTAAACCAGGTCTAAACCAGGTCTAAACCAGGACTAAACCAGGTCTAAACCAGGTCTAAACCAGGACTAAACCAGGACTAAACCCTAAACCAGGTCTAAACCAGGTCTAAACCAGGACTAAACCAGGACTAAAACCAGGACTAAACCAGGTCTAAAACCAGGACTAAACCAGGTCTAAACCAGGACTAAAACCAGGTCTAAACCAGGACTAAACCAGGTCTAAACCAGGTCTAAACCAGGTCTAAACCAGGTCTAAAACCAGGACTAAACCAGGACTAAACCAGGACTAAACCAGGACTAAAACCAGGTCTAAACCAGGACTAAACCAGGACTAAAAAACCAGGACTAAACCAGGACTAAACCAGGTCTAAACCAGGTCTAAACCAGGTCTAAACCAGGTCTAAACCAGGTCTAAACCAGGACTAAACCAGGACTAAACCAGGACTAAACCAGGGACTAAACCAGGTCTAAACCAGGACTAAACCAGGTCTAAACCAGGACTAAACCAGGACCCTAAACCAGGTCTAAACCAGGACTAAACCAGGACTAAAACCAGGACTAAACCAGGACTAAACCAGGTCTAAAACCAGGTCTAAACCAGGTCTAAACCAGGTCTAAAACCAGGTCTAAACCAGGACTAAACCAGGACTAAAACCAGGTCTAAACCAGGTCTAAACCAGGTCTAAAACCAGGTCTAAACCAGGACTAAACCAGGACTAAACCAGGTCTAAACCAGGTCTAAACCAGGGTCTAAACCAGGTCTAAACCAGGACTAAACCACTAAACCAGGACTAAACCAGGTCTAAACCAGGTCTAAACCAGGTCTAAACCAGGACTAAAACCAGGTCTAAACCAGGTCTAAACCAGGGACTAAACCAGGACTAAAACTAAACCAGGACTAAACCAGGTCTAAACCAGGACTAAACCAGGACTAAACCAGGACTAAAACTAAACCAGGTCTAAACCAGGTCTAAAACCAGGTCTAAACCAGGACTAAACCAGGGACTAAACCAGGACTAAACCAGGTCTAAACCAGGTCTAAACCAGGTCTAAACCAGGACTAAACCAGGACTAAAAATAAACCAGGTCTAAACCAGGTCTAAACCAGGTCTAAACCAGGACTAAACCAGGACTAAACCAGGTCTAAACCAGGTCTAAACCAGGACTAAACCAGGACTAAACCAGGACTAAAACTAAACCAGGTCTAAAACCAGGTCTAAACCAGGTCTAAACCAGGGTCTAAACCAGGTCTAAACCAGGACTAAACCAGGACTAAAACCAGGTCTAAAACCAGGACTAAACCAGGACTAAACTAGGTCTAAACCAGGTCTAAACCAGGTCTAAACCCTAAACCAGGACTAAACCAGGACTAAACCAGGTCTAAACCAGGTCTAAACCAGGTCTAAACCAGGGACTAAACCAGGACTAAAACTAAACCAGGTCTAAACCAGGACTAAACCAGGTCTAAACCAGGACTAAACCAGGTCTAAACCAGGTCTAAACCAGGTCTAAACCAGGACTAAACCAGGACTAAACCAGGTCTAAACCAGGTCTAAACCAGGACTAAACCAGGACTAAACCAGGACTAAATCCAGGTCTAAACTATGTCTCAAACAGGATTTAACAGGAGTAAATCAGGCTGTGTGGACTGTGTCTCCTCGTCTTCTGTCAATAATATTTTTAATTTGGTTCAGTAAAGTCTCATCTTTTTATTTTCTTTTAGCAGACAAAATTTCTTATGTGAAGATATCCGAGTCTTTGCTACTTTACAGCAAACCAAGTAATCCAAAGTATTCAGATTACGTTACTCACTTTAAGTAACTTAATGGATTCTGTTACAAACTACATTTTGGGGTGTGTAATCTGTAATCTGTAGGGGATTACATTTTAAAAGTCACCTTCCCAACACTGATTGGAGATAAATAAAAGTAATACTGATTGTGGTAATTGTCCTGCTTAAATTATAAAACAGTCGAAAGTAAGTTATAGTTGGTGTAGTTGTTGTTAAGCCACAAAAAACATACCAAGATATACAAGTGCAAAACAAGTACAAATGTAAAGTAAACAGAAAATGACTAAACCTGGAACTAAAACTAGATCATGACTAGAACTGGACCAAACCCTAATCTATTAATGGTAAACAAGAAGGTATTAACTTTAAGACACCACCATTTAATAATGAGGCCAAGGAAATGTTGACCTATTTTGTGTCATTTATCATCTCAGTGACATGGCCTGGTAAAGTTAATCAACCAAAACAATAATTTAGATGGTTACAATAATAATCATTTTAAGGTGTGATTAAGGGTGCAATTATTTCTAATTGCTTAAGCCATGGTTATTATTTCCAAAAAGCAACAAATGCCTATTCAGGATAAATTTTATTTAAGCTACATTAATTTACTCACGCACAAAGCCAGATTCTACAGAATTCTACGGCAACTGCTTCCAAAGAGCACGAGTCTGTCCAGTGCCAGCAAACCTATCACCCTGTCACATAATGCATTGGATATACACTGCTCAAAATAGGGACACTTTTATAAAACATCAGATCTCAATGAGAAAAAAATATATGTTGGATATGTATACAAATCTGGACAGGGCAAGGTCTTAGGAACAAAATGTCACCTCTTTTAATGGAAATGAACAACAGATGCACTAGAGTGGTATCAAAGACACAACCTTTAAAGCAGGACTGGTTTTGCACGTGAACATCATTTCAAGTTTCTCCCTCTTAGTGCTTTTTTGTCTGGTTTTCCTCTAGTGCTGCTTTGGCTACAGTGATTATCACTACTGGGAGTATTTGGCCATTCCGTAAACCTAGAGACATCACACAGATTTTACAGCTTCTCTCGAATGGCACATATGGATGTGCCATTAAAAGAAGATTTAATGTCTCCAAGCACAATCTCCAGAACATGGAGGAGGAGACAGGCACTTACTCTAGAAGAGCTGGACAGGGCTGTAGAAGGCCCTCCACCCACCAGCAGGACCCTTATCTGCTCCTTTGTGCAGGAGGAACAGGTTGAGTTCTGTCCGTGTCCTACAGAAGGACCTCCAGCAGGACACTGGTGTGAATGTCTCTGCCTCAACAATCACAAACACACTTCATGAGGGGGGTTTGAGGGAGTCATGTTCTGCAGTGGGCCCTGTGCTCACTGCCCAGCACCATAGAGCTCCATTGGCATTTGACACCAGAATTGGCAAGACCTTCCCCGGTGCCCTGATCTTTTCACAGATGAGAGCAGGTTCAGTCTGAGCTCCTGTGACAGATGTGAAAGAGTCTGGAGAAGACGGGAGAACACTCTGCTGCCTGCACCTGTGCACCATGGTTCAGCAGGAGCGGGTTGGTGGTGGGTTTGTGATGGTCTGAGGAGGCAGATCCATGGAGGGGCGCACAGATCTCCAGAAAACAACAGTCTGGCTGCTATTAGGTATCAGGATGAAATCTTTGAACCCACTGTCAGATACAGCAGGCCCTGGGTTCCTCCAGCCTTATGTGGAGTATGCAGGCAGAACCCAGAGGTTCATCCTCCTCCACTTGATTGATAGAATTGAATGGCCCTCATGATCCCCTGATTTAAACCTGATAGAACACCTCTGGGACATTATGTTTGGGTCCATCAGATGCCTCCACAGGAGATCAGTGATGCTCTTACACAGATCTGGGAGGACATCCCACAAGATCTCCGTCATCTCATTAGGAGCGGCCATGACTTTGTCAAACATGCAGACAAGCATGTGGAGGCCACACAAGAGACTGAGAAGCATTTTGTAGTCTGTAGGCTGAAAATGTTATTTCCATTAAAAGAGATGGCATCCTTTTGTTCCTAAGATGTTACCTTGTCCATATTTGTATAGTTAGCCAGCATTTTTTTTTTCATATTGAGCTCTAATGTGTTTTCAAAGTGTTCCTTTGATTTTTTTTGCAGAGTATATATGCTCCCTTTCATAAAACCAACACTCACACCAGATTCAGACAGTCAAAGCCAGTGGAAAAGGTCATTCAGGTGGAAATAGACAGTACCATGTGAATAAGACTGTGTAAAACTGTGAAACTCCTCAGAAAACCACAAGCTTGAAATGTTTCAAAATTTCCATAATCAGGTTTGATTTTTGTATTTTTTTTTATCTGTTCAATAATGCAGTACATTAGGAGGACACACAATGTACTGCACCTTTCCACGCATATCCAGTTGCTGAGTTTCAAGTGATATCACAAGATTCTGTAGACATGACAATGAATCAGGTCAAGGTGTGACCAGTCCTCCTTTTCAAAGCCTGATCTCATCAGATCTCAAAAACTAAGCTGGGCCGGGCCTGGTTAGTATTTGTATGGGAGACTTCTGGGGAAATCAGGTGGGACAGTGGGGCACCATTTAAAAAAACAAACAAAAAAAACTTGTTTTGTCTTTTGTGACTGATGGTGGTGGTTGGAGGAGCCAATAGTGCAGATCGGCAGCCTTGCTTTCATGAGTGTACTTCCTGATCACATTCATTGTTATTAAGTATTATCTTCTTTAATGGTTAAGTAAACTTTCAAGCACGTCATACAAAGGAGGTGCTCACAATTAACAACAATTTACTATTGTTATAACAGAGGTGTAACTCTAATGATTCATTTAGTAATTATAACTTCTGTAATAACTGATAAATACTATCTCATGCGATGTGGGTGTTGCCTGGATGCTAAGAAAACTCCCTCATTTTGAGAGTATAAAAATCAGGTCAATACCTTCTACTGAGCAGAAAAGGAAGCAGCAGAGAATTGTACAAACCTTAAAGCAATAATTTCTCAAAAACTTGTCATTTCTGGTGAAGCTTCTATCAACTATCAAAATGAAGACACTGGTAAGAAACTTACTTTCTAGACATTCCTGCTGTGCTGCTGCATCCACTCATGTCTGTTGTGTTTTTGTTCTTCCCAATAGTTACTCACAGTCGTAGTTGCTGCTCTTCTACTACGTAAGTTTAAAATGTGCTGCTCTCACTTTCATGTTATTATGTGGGAAATTGGTTAATTCAACATTTTCAAATAAGAATGATAAAAATGTTACCACCATATTATGTAACATTACAGACAATCAAAATGTACTAAATGTATTTCTTTTCCCATTTAGAAACATACCACCAAGTTGCTGCTGATGAGGCTGAGGGCAGTGGTATGTATGAAGAACAACTCTTTAAAGTGGAAGGTAGTGGTGCAGAGGAGAAAAATGATGACACTCTGGACAGTGGGGGCAGCGATGGTACTGATGATGTGATCAGTAATGAGGACAAGACTGGTGAAGAAGATGACACGCCTGAAGAAGAGAAGAACAGTGGTGATGAAGATAAAGATGATGGTGATAATGACAGTGATACAAGCACTGGCAGTGAGGAGGGCAATGGTTCACCTGAGATCACTGAGGAAAATAAATCCAGTACTAGTGGTAGTGGTGGCAGCGGAGGCAGCAGTGGCAGCGGAGGCAGCAGTGGCGGCAGCGGCGGCAGTGGCGGCAGTGGAGGCAGCGGAGGCAGCGGCGGCAGTGGAGGCAGCGGTGGCGGCAGTGGAGGCAGTGGAGGCAGTGGAGGCAGCGGTGGCAGTAAAGGAAGCAATTCAACCCATAAGCACCACCACACTAAGTGCTCGCAAGGTGAGTCATGTGAGAATAATGAGAACATGTTTCATGGGCAT
Organism: Boleophthalmus pectinirostris; assembly: GCF_026225935.1. NCBI lineage: Eukaryota > Metazoa > Chordata > Actinopteri > Gobiiformes > Gobiidae > Boleophthalmus > Boleophthalmus pectinirostris. Next base: position 4,744,910 of record NW_026571541.1, on the reverse strand, counting down.
TGCATTTTTATATGTATGCTTGGATGGTGTTCATCTAAATTAGAACACTGTATGTAAAAGGTGTTTAAACAGACAGACTCATGAGCTAAACTGTGTATTGCAGAATGTTGGACTCCTTGGTTTGACAGAGATGATCCCACTGCATCAGGAGACTGGGAGACCCTAGAAAATCTTTACCACGAATTCCCTGGGATGATCTGCCACAAGCCTCTTGCTATTCAGGTCAACACTACATGTGGAAAGAGTGTATCTTCAACAGGGAACATCATTGCAGTGTAAGGGTTTAATCACACAGCAATTTTGTTGAATGAGTTGTGTTTTCATTTCTTTTAAATCACTGAATTGTCTTCAACAGGTCAGACACAATCAATGGATTTGTCTGTAAAAACTCTGACCAAATAGAGTCAGATTGCAGAGATTATATGGTGCGTTTCCGCTGCCCTCACGAGTTTTGTCATCCCAAAGGTATGTACATGAATAACTTCAACTGTCTTTTGGTCTGTAACTATACAATACTGTTGTTGTTTTATTATTATATACTTTTTCTTCTTGTGCCAGTGTGCTGGACCAAGTGGTTTAGCACAGACAAGCCCAGTGGCACTGGAGACTTGGAACTGCTGTGTGAACTGAGAGCTAAACATCCTGGACAAATCTGTCAACGGCCACTTCACATTGAAATTCAGAACAAGCTCAACGATCCACCTGCTGTCTTCATTGGACAAAGATTGTAGGTTCATCTTCATTTATAACACTTCTCTGTCCACTAATGAAAACTAAGTAACTGTTTTTTTTTTTCTACAATTTCAGCAACAGCCCCCCTGAAACTTGTGCTTGCCACAAATGTGGCCAGTGTGAAAATCGCCACAATGAATACAAGGTCCGCTTCGGTTGTCCATGTAAGGTTTAGACATTTCCCTGCATCTACAGCCACAAACAAACAAGCAAAAATCCTTACAGGTGATCAGCAAATCAGTAGCATTTCTTCATGATTCTATGATTCTTCTTTACCCAGTTTTGTAATAAATAACTGACATTTGTATTGAAGGAGTTTTAAATGTGTTAATAATCATATTTAACATGTATTTTTGGGTCAATAATAAACTGCAATAATTTATTAAGAATTGTTCCTAATTTATTTTCTGTTAAATTATATTGTAAAAAACCTTTAAACAATAAACAGAGATCATGATTATAACTTGTTATTGATGTTTTATATATATTTGTATAAAAAGTGGAATTGTGTTTAGATAAAACTGTAATGAATTATGCCACATTTGCCCAAAAGTTCATAAAATTATCTTCATCAATAAAGACAGTGCCAAAACCACACTGAGAAAGAAAGTGTAGTATTTTCCAAACATAAACATTATTTTCATTTAGAAAACTTGAAATAGTAATATCAAGGAGTCCAAAAGCACGATGTACAACCCACATCTGAGCCCTGTATTTGAGGCCACATTTATTACAGCTTTTCTAAAGGAGTTTTAGAAAAGGGCATTTAAACATACAGAGCATTATATCAAAAATGGAAACAGACTGAGCATTTGTTAACAGACTCCCTGCCATCTTTAAGGTCTGTGAGAAAGTTGTAGCTGAGTAGCTCACTCAACACCTTGATGCAAATGATTTATTAAATAGCAGTTTGGTTTCAGGAAGTATTATTACACTGAAACAGCCTGCTGCTACTGCCTTAAAGAAATTAAATCTCATGTAGACCAGGGTGGAGTAGTTGGAGGTGTCCTCCTTGACCTGCACAGGGCGTTTAACACTGTAAACCGCAATATTCTTCTCAGTAAAATAGGACATTTTGGATTGTCACAATCTGCAAAAGACGGGTTTGTGTCGTACCTGAGGGGGAGACAGCCAGTGTTGGGAAGGTGACTTTTAAAATGTATTCCCTACAGATTACAGATTACATACCCCAAAATGTAGTTTGTAATGTAATCTATTAAATTACTTAAAATCAGTGATGTAATCTGAATACTTTGGATTACTTGATATTGTCATGCTTTTTTAAAATTACATGAATGAAGCAACCACATCCTGAAAATTCATGTTTTTTCTCTTCAAATTGTCTGTTGAGCCCAAATCTCCATGAGTAGGTAATTGTTTGCTGAAAAGTAGCAAAGACTAAGATATCTATAGATATCTATAACATAAGATCTTAACATAAGTCTTTACTTAACCGTATTAAAAATATTATTGATAGAGAAATGCTTTATATATGAGATCACTGCTGCCTTAAATTATGTCCACTCTACTGTTAGGTGTCATATTGTTTAGTCCTGGTTTAGATCTGGTTTACTCCTGGTTTAGTCCTAGTTTAGACCTGGTTTAGTCCTGGTTTAGTCCTGGTTTAGTCCTGGTTTAGTCCTGGTTTAGACCTGGTTTAGTCCTGGTTTAGTCCTGGTTTAATCCTGGTTTAGTCCTGGTTTAGACCTGGTTTAGTCCTGGTTTAGTCCTAGTTTTAGGCCGTGTCCACGCGTACTAGAGAAAATGCAGTCCACACGCGCCGCACGGGAGGACGGTGGTGTCCATGTGGGACGGAATGAGACGTGGTCCACGCATTCTTGGGTTGATGACAATGATGAAGATGCGTGTTTGTGGATGTCTGTGTGAGCATCCAGTAGTGCAGACAGTAGTGCAGATATCATGAGCCTATGCAGGTTGCTTTCATCATTGCCAATTGCTCCAGTTTGGCATTTAACTTGTAGGCGATTTTATATTTGTTATATTTTTATATCTCACGTCGGGAGAAGTGGGTGGTCGGCGTACCCCCGTGTACCGCGCCCACTACACGCCCGTCCCTCTCTTCTTTAAATACAAAGTGATGTCTGAATGTTCTTGACACAAATGTGTTTTTGCCTGTGCACTGCTGGCTCTGTTCTACTGGCTCCTCAACCTCATCCATTGTGTGATTGACACCACCAACGTTAACAAGACGTTTACAGAACTCTAACTGCACGCGTTCTGTTTGGGTTTCTGGCAACAAGTGGAATTACCGAGAAAAAAAAAAAGGCAGATATAGCCCAGAATGTGAAAACAGGAAAATACCTTAGTGTAATCCATTTATTTCAACAAAGTAACCAATTACCACTCATTGAAACAGCAACTGTAACTGAATACAGTTACTCATAATTTGTACTCTGATTACGTAACACTGGTACATGTAATCCATTACTCCCCAACACTGGAGACAACAATGTGTGAGAGCAAACAACACCTTATCCTCTCTCCAAAGCTGCACAGTGGGGGTGCCGCAGGGCTCTATCCTCGGGTCTCTGCTTTTTAGTCTATACGTAAATGACCCCCCGTCGTGTGTGTGATGTCAAGATAATTATGTACACTGACGACATTCTCGTATACACCCATGGAAAAAATATAAGTGAGGTAGCAAAGAGACAAACAACTGAAATGAGAAAGGTGGCAGCCTGGCTGTCGTTAAATGTAAATGAGGCTGTTGCCATGTATTTTACAAACAGGCACATTCAACAATTTGCCCAGATATTTTCATAAATGATGAGATAATTAAAATTGTAACTGGACTGTGTGACCTTAGATGCAACTTTACAATTCAATTCAACAAGTTTATTATCAATTTTCATATGAAACATATGAAGAATTGAAACCGTGTTCCTCACTCCCATTCTTCTAAAATAATAATAATAATAATAATAATAATAATAATAATAATAATAAATGGAAAAGTCCATGTGTTCTTCTTTGAAGAGACACACATTCCTGCTTCCTGGCCGCTGTTACGATCCGGCTTGCTTGGGGTCAAGGATGTAACAAAAAAAAAAACAAGGTGTTAAATGCAATAAATTAAATAATGTTTAATTAACAGGGTTGTAAAAGGTAAATTAACAAAACAGACTAAAATGCAGAAAATAAACTAAACTAAGAAACAGAACAACGGAATTAACAGATTAGTTTTTTACCACGTCGGCTTTCACAAAAACAAATGGTTAACTAAGGGACACACACAAAACTAAAACACAAACAAAATAAAACCACATAAATCCACAAACAGAATCGAGTGACCAAATAAAAGAAGGCACAAAACAGGACAAAACTACAGAACTAGACACACACAAACACAAACACAAGATGACAGACTGGTCACCAAGGTCAGCAGCCCCGAACAGGTGCTGGTAATCTCCTTAAATAAGGGGGAGAAGGCTGAAGGTGTGGCAGGATTGGCCAGGTGTAGGTGAGGAGGATGGTGTATATGTGGGTGAGGAGGGTGGTGTATATGTGGGTGAGGAGGGTGGTGTATATGTGGGTGAGGAGGGTGGTGTATATGTGTGTGGTGAGGAGGGTGGTGTATATGTGGGTGAGGAGGGTGGTGTATATGTGTCGTTGCTGTAGTGTAGGTGGTCAGTGCTGTAGGTGGTCGGTGCTGTAGGTGGTCGGTGCTTTAGGTGGTCGGTGCTTTAGGTGGTCGGTGTTGTAGGTTGTTGGTGAAACAATCAATGAATGAAATGAATGAATGAATGAAAACATTTTGAGTAACACGCTCATCCTCCAGAGGAGAGTGCACTGTCTCCAAATTTAAGTCTGCGCTCACCTAATCCTCTCTTTTCTCTGTCACTGAGTCATTGGAATAATTTGCCAACAGTGATTCTAACGTGCACAGGTTTTCAAATGTTTGCACGTCTGACAAAGAAGTGGCTGATCTCTAAACAAGTTTGTACGTTTGAATCATCAGTAGAATGTAGAATGTGCGTGTGTGCAAATGTTGGGCCTTGACAGAGGGAGGAAGAGACTTAGGGTGCACTCACACTAGGACTTTAGAACCGTGCCCAAGCTCAGATTGCCCCTAAAGCGCGGTACGTTTGTCCAGTGTGAGCGCAATCGAATCGTGTCCAGGCACGCTGGGACAGGCGGTTGGGACTTTGGTCACACATGGTCACATTTTTCTATAGCGCTTTTCCACCTTCAAGGCACTCAAAGCACTTTACAACAAGGAACCACTCACCCATTCACACACCAGTGTATGCAGACACTGTGGGCAAGGTGGGTTAAGTGTCTTGCCCAAGGACATAACAACAGCATTCATCAGTGGGAGCTGGAATCACACCGCCAACCTTCAGATCAGTGGGCAAATGCTCTACTAACTGAGCTACTGCTGCCCTTTGACCTTTTTGGAGGAGGTGGGCCAAAGCATGACACGGTTGCTCATGTTCACACGCACAGCTTTACTATACGAGCTCTGTCAGGTGCACTGATGTTACTCATACGAGGAAAACAGTGAATAAAGTCTGTTCCAAAACACAGAGTGAATCCACGCTCACCTTCAGTAAAAAGTGAGACAGACAGAAGTTTCACTGCCTCTCGTCTCCAGCTGTCCTCACTGCTCCACACTTTTGTTATATCAATAAACTCACGGAGGAGCGTGTATCATAAAAGGACGCATATCAGCCTCACTATTTAATAGATATCTCTGCCACTGGATTTTTTTTTCTCCACTAAAAGCGTTAGCACATGTAAACAATTAGCGCCGTGTGATGACGTCATTGGGTTGTGGCACGGTTCAGATGTGTGTAAACAAGGAAAAATGTACTTTTGTTTTTATTTTGAATTTCACAAAATCCTTCTCTTCAGTTACATTTCTATCGCTATTTCATGGTTTTAAGCAGGTTTTAGCTTATTTCCCAATGTTATTATTCTGTTAGGAAGAGTTGCACATTTTGCCTGTACTGTCCCTTTAAGAGCAACGTGGTTCATGTGATGAGCAGCGCCTCTATCAGTCTGTGCAGTGCTACTGAGGAGGTGAGCACAAGTTTTTTTTTTATGTCAATGTATTATTTTATTCTGGTATTTAGGCACTAAAATATATATATAAAAGTTCATAGTAAAACATAATTACTGATCATTTACAAATCCACATGTATAATTTGAATCATGTAGGAGAGCTTTCATGTCTGTATTGTTCAAGTTTACTGTAATCACATGTGGTTGAGAGCTAGCTTCAGTGTTCTCCATGTGTTTTCCTGCTAACGGGACAGATGAGCTGCGTACATGGAGAAACGTGACAAGGATTTGTATTTGTCTTTCATTTGTGCAGAACCACCAGTAAATGAGTATCCAGTGGTCACCAGTGTCTCATGGTCCTTCCTTCCACCGGCGCAGTACTCAAGAACACAACGCAGACATAAACTAAGGATTATCGGATGTGCACCAAGACAGTAGACTCTTAATGAACAGACGCACACCCAATACATGTGCAAGTGTGAGTGCGACCATAGAACCCTACACGATTCTAAAGTCCTACTGTGAGTGCGTCCTCAGAGTGCATGTGGTTGCATGTCTGGTGTATGTTGTTTTTAAAATAGTATTTCTACACTAATATCTGTTTTAATGTATCTTTGGTAAATTTATCTGTATACACTGAATCAGTATTCTTTCCACCAACCTGCTCAGGGCCTACAGGTGTAAATGAGCGTTCATGCTCATTGCACCAGCATCTCTCCTATGACTTCTGTCTAGGTTCAAATATTGTTGTGCACTGTCCCTGTATAAATAAAAAGCAGACCATACCATACATACATTGAGATGGTTATAAAATGTTTCTGAAGAGTTTGTATAGGTAAAATTTATAAATGAGCGTGACATTCTTGATCGTCTCTGTATTGTATATATTGTACAAACAGTTGCAATACTGAACTCTAGTGTAACTAAGGAAAATAGACTACGTTCAGACTGCAGCCTGAAGTGACCGAAATCCAATTTTTTGGCCCCTATGTGACCTGTATCTGATCTTTTAATGACAGTCTGAACCACACAAATCCATTTTTTTCAAATGCAACCCAGGACACTTGGATATGTGCTTCTAAAACCAATACATATCTGATCTTTTGACATGCGACTTCAGTCTGAACGGCCAAAGCTCATTCATCCACCTACACGTTATCAACTCCATGTCACTGAAGCGAAGCACATCACCATTCACGGCTCCGTCTCCACATCCACATGTTCCTTTCAACGGACGTTGCTGCCGCTGCCCCACAAAACGCCATGGCCAAAAACCTCGTCCTTCTCCTTCTCAATCTCCTCCTTAAAACAAGTAAGTTCTTCATGTTCTGGCTCCGGTACGAGAGGAACTTTAAAATCTCCAGGTGCTCAATGCTGCGTCCATGTTTGGACAACTTCCGTAAACACAGAGCACGCTCGCTGCGGTTGACGTCGTCGTGTCCTCTAGTGTGCATGTGGAACACTTTTGTGCCGTTTAATGTTCACACTGGAGATCACATACAAGTCACATTTAATTGGAAATGTGAACGACCTCGCAAAAACATCAGATTTCACAAAAAAATCTGAATTGAGCATTAAGCCCTGCAGTCTGAACGTAGCCATAGAGTCACATTCTCACCATGTTTACTATAAGCATATCCAGTTACAGCTATTAAATGTGTCTGTGTTGATTCAAGGTTTTGGAAGTAGAATCATGCAAAATTAGACTCAATTCAGTTTCTTCTACTGGTCGGTCGCATGTCTGAAACAAAAAATGGGGTAAAAGTAGAGTTTTGATTCTGCTGCTTGAATGATAAATGATAAAACACAGTTAAGATTTTTAATAAGATTTGTTGTGCAAAGACAAAAGTAAGCTGTAGTTGGTGTATTAGTACATGTAATCATGTTTTTGTTTGATTTGTGTTTTGCTAATCCCCATTTAAAGATCACATATTGTGTCTGAGCCTGTTACTGTTAAAATGTACAACACCCCTGGATCATTATGTTATTATTTACACATTTTAAATTGCAATAGTCATCAAAAATGATTTAATTAGGGGTGGGACTTGATGAAAAAAATAATCAATTTAATTACAGGCTTTATAATCAAAGTAATTACAGGCTGCTAATTAATCTCAATTAATCGCATAACAATGTTTGCTTTGTTCATGTACTCATGTTGTTTCTGGAGCCATTTCTTGGAGCTGGGGCTGCTGACGTCTCTTGTTTGAACTGCTCCCACCTTTGCAAACTCTTTTCTGCGTAGTTTGCAATAAACAACGCCTTTGTCAATATGAACATTCATTTGAACGGCGGGGATGATTTAATACTGTGAAATGCACTCAAAAGAAACACGGGTAGTGCATTTAAAAATAAATATTAGGATTATTAAAGCTGGGTCCTTCCAAGGCCCCACCAAGGCTCACCACCAACAGACCCATAACACCGGCAACTCAACGGACAGCTGCAAATTACACTTTTTTTTTTTATCGTACTGAAATGACTACACTATGTCGCTGAATGCTACGTGTATTGAGAAAATAAAATTGTAGAACAAAGTTAGTACACCCATATGGAAAAAAAAAGAAAAAAAAAAAAAGAATTTACCACTGTCTTTGTGGTAAATCTTTATATAAGGTTAATATGTGTCATGTGGTTTACTCCTGAAAGTGGCTCCTTTTACATTTTTCTCATACAACTATATTATGAAAAACTAGTAAAGATAAAGTGAACATTTTGCATGACATTTACAGGTTGATAAACTACATTTTCTTTGTATGTTCCATGTAATGTTTGTATTCTTTAATTATATGTTGCAGTTAAAAAAATAAAAATCAGAGTCCAAAGGGGGATTTGAACCCAGGTCACCCATGTGAAAGTCCAGTGACTCCCCTCTTAAAGGTTGTATAGAGGATTTTCCAAGGAATGAGAAATCCCCCCAACAACTAACTACATGTTGATTAGGCAAGGTGGAGAAGTGAGGAGCGGGGGGAGCGGGTGCGCGGAGATTTCATGCGCAGAGAAGAAGTGAGGAGCAGGGAGAAGAGCAGAACGGGGAGCAGGGAGAGGAGAGGGGAGCGGTGCAGAGAAGGATGCGCGGAGATTCCGTGCGAATGAACTAGCTACAACACGCAGCGGCAAGCGGGCTCTTTCTTTGCCTTGAAAATTAAATTTTCAGACATAGGATATCGCATTCGTGTCCTGAAAAACGTTTGTCCAGCTCTTGGAAATAAAGTACGTTTTCATAATAAGCAGAAGTTTCCTGTCCAGGAGTAATTTGGCGACCAGTGCGTCAGTCTTTAGACCCTTTGTCTGCTTCAGTCGCGCCATCGCTGGAATGAATCTCCAAGAATCACCCTTGTCTTCTTCTTTCAGCGACCTCAAAAACGGACTTTCTTTTGCGGCGAACTGCTCGTAGATTCTTGTCGCCATTGCAACAAACTTTGTGCAAACTGCGAGGAAGATATAGGTCAAAAAAGCCGCTAAGAACTGTTGCGTTGGTGGAGTAAACAGCGTCTTGCGTCTGTGGACTGCGTGACAGTCGTACATAAACCACGTAACGGCGGCGCAGGCAAGTCAGTTACGCTAGAAACGTAGGGAGATTGATTGACAGCCTGTCAGCTAACAGATAACGAGGCAGTGTCGTTATCTATTGGCAAATGTTTAGCCCCACCACGTCCAGAGTTGATGAATTTTTGTTCTCTTTTTTTTTGGTCATCATAATTACAAGGCTACTGCACCTCTATAATGCTATCATTGACAATTTGAAACAAAAAAAAAAATCCTCCATACAACCTTTAACCCATATGGAAAAGGTACAGATAAATCATACACAATTTGAACATGTTTTATCTGAATCCTAAAAGATTTGTATATGGCAGTGAAAACAGTTACAAGATCTTTGGTAAATATGTGCAGCATGAAACATATAAAACTTTGTAACCTGCAAGAGCTGAATATGACACTAATCCCACACACAATCTCCTCACAAGTGTTGGACAAAGGTCATTTTTACCACAGAATCACAGAAAAACAAGTGAAATGATGATTGTTTCCTTAAACTTGATTGCTGTGTTGTGTGTGTATGAGAGTGAGAAAGAAAATGATCACATGTGTGTGTGTCTGTGTGTGTGTGTGTGTGTGTGTGTCTGTGTGTGTCTGTGTGTGTCTGTGTGTGTGTGTGTGTGTGTGTGTGTGTGTGTGCTGTGTGTGTGTGTGTGTGTGTGTGTGTGTGTGTGTGTGTTGAGCAGCATGGGGGTAAACACAGTAATACAAATATTGCATTAAACCTTAAAACACATAAGACACACACTCTTCCACTGATGTCACAGTGAACAAACATCAGGCTGTAAAAAGATTTTTACTCTGCAAAATCCTGTAGCTCCTTTCCTTGTTGCCTCTTTGAGGAGCCATTTACTTGTGGGATACCAGGATACTTGTAACTGTCCTCAACATCTGCTGTAGTTCTCACCACTAGTAACAGTTGGGTAGTTTAACAGGTGAGTCACTGGACTTTCACATGGGGCAACCTGGGTTCCTCTTCTGACTCAGATTTTGTTTTGTTTTTTTAACTGCAACATATAATTAAAGAATACAAACATTACATGTAAAAGGAGCCACTTTCAGGAGTAAACCACACATGACACATATTAACCTTATATAAAGATTTACTACAAAGACAGTGGTAATCACACACGCACGCACGCACACACACACACACACTGTGATCATTTTCTTTCTCACTCTCATACACACACAACACAGCAATCGAGTTTAAGGAAACAATCATCATTTCATTTGTTTTTCTGTGATTCTGTGGTAAAAATGACCTTTGTCCAACACTTGTGAGGAGATTGTGTGTGGGATTAGTGTCATATTCAGCTCTTGCAGGTTACAAAGTTTTATATGTTTCATGCTGCACATATTTACCAAAGATCTTGTAACTGTTTTCACTGTCATATACAAATCTTTTAGGATTCAGATGAAACATGTTAAAATGGTGTATGATTTGTCTATACCTTTTCCATATGGGATAACATGATTAAAAGCTCTGAAAAGTCCATTTTGCATTAGCCATCAAGCTCTACAGGTGTAAAATAAGTAGTAATATGAAGTTAATGCAAATTTTGACTAAACCTGGAACTAAAACTTGACTAGACCATGACTAACAAAATAAATCCTTCAAAACTACGTCATGAACTACAAGACACAACCAATTAATGACAAGATCAAAAGCAGTGCTGACAGGTTTGTTTGGCCTCTCACCAGTGATGTGAATTAGACGAGACAATTGTCCGAACAAACAACCAAATCTTGATTGCTATAACAACAGTAATTAACAAAAGGAATGTTTACAAGATTCATAAGTCTATCAGATGCCAACAAACCTGTGAGTTGCATTTGACATTTAACAGCTTGATCACGCAATAATAATTTATTAAATTTAAATAATACCTTTCATTAACTCAAAACTCACACGCCAGATTGTTACTAGGAAAGGGGGTGTAGTTTCTTGACAAAGGACTGTGAAAATCCAGAATAATGGTCTAAGAAAACCACAAGCTTGAAATAGTTTAATAGATTATTTTTTCAGACCAAGGATTAGTCTGTTGATAGTTTGACTTCTCACTGTTGCTTCACTGAAAAAAAGAATCTATCTATCTAAAAAGAAAAACAAAAAACAAAAACGTAAGACCAAATGAACCTCACTGGACTTCGAATCTTTAAAAAAACTGTTCTTTGCCCCCATCTGGGATTATGAAAGCGTCACAATGTGGATTCTTGCAAGATTGATCAGCGTGGGTTATAGAAATGAGTATATCTTATCAAACCAGAAACTGTACATGCATTAATTGTTGGATACGTCAAATTGCCGCTCCACATTTAGCTTTATATTTGAAGCAGTCGTCCCCTCATCCTCATTGGAAGTCTGGAAATGGATGCTCGTCACTCCTATAGGCGAGTTTCATTGTTGACAAAAGCGCGCGTTGCATGATGGGAATTGTTTTGGTCGGCGGCAATAAACACTAATTCAACATGACGGACGGAGCGAGAAAGCACGTAAAGGGTATTGGTCCTGGTTATTTATCCACTCTAACGGCAGAGGACCCAAGACCATTTAACCAGAAATTGGTCATAAGCATCGATGGACGACAAATCACCCTTTTCAACCCCGACAAAAGGTGAACCAAACCAAATTTCTGGTCAGAATCGCCAACTACCTGGACAAATATTCACTTGGGCGATATCCACAATGACTTGGTGGAAACTCCTGGGCCATTCACAGCAGAAAAGATGAAAACCTCCAAGAGTCTCGATGTGTTGTTGAACTTGTTGGAGTCCACGGTTTGTTAGGATCTTCTACGTTTGCTCTGCGGATGTTTGAAAGTCGTTTAATTCACCGTTAGTGGTTCTTTTCACTCAGAATACGAAAAAGACATTTTCCTTCTTTCGTGCTTCTATTTGTGCATCTGATAATGCAGCAGGAATTTACCATTATCGGGGATAAATACGCGAGGTTACGCACTGTGTTTGACGCTATCGTGTTTCTTGCCTCTGACCAAAATATTTCCCACCATGCAACGCGGGCTTTTAATAACAATGACGTCAGCTGAAACTCGCCTATAGGAATATACATCCTATCAGTTTAGTTTTAGTCCCACTTCAGTCTTGGTTTAGTCTTGGTTTAGTCTCGGCTCAGTAGCAATTTTTGAAGTGTGATACATTGATAAAGAAAGTATAAATGATAGACGATAATACTGAAAATAAATGATGTGACTGACACAATAACACTAAAGCAGGATTATCAAAAATAAATGAATAAAAACTCTGTGAGCAACCTTATTTTAAAAAATGCAATCAATTAGTATGAGAAGACATGAGGAACAGAAGTCATTTATTCAACCATTTACACCTCAAATCTTATTACAGCACAGAAAAATAAAAAAGTTCTTTTCTACTACAAAGAAAGAAGAATAAGCAAAAATTGTTGTTCCACCTTTCATATAATTAATAGTAAAGTCAACATAGGAGTTACTGTGACAGGCCTGTGGGTTTGTTCTGGTTCAGTCCTGGACACATCTACAGCTTGTGGAGTGAATCTCTTTCACTCTGGTTCTCTTCGAGTTTCCCACTGGGTTTGGGGAGTTCTTCTTTGACAAGACAAATGTTTTAATAACAGGAAGTGCTCTGGGACAATTGTCTATTTTCTTGAGTCCTGTGAATGTTGCTATATTTGTTGGTATATCTTTTTATCTTTTGTCTTTTTTTCTTTTTATCTTCCTTTTGATTGGATTCACACCTGAATAGTATTTGGATAATGTGTGTAATTATTGTTTTCTTTAATGGTCATGAAAACGTTTAAACATGCCATACAAAGGAGGTGCACGCAATTAACCACCATTTTCTATTGTTATAGTAAAGGCGTAACTCTAATGGGTTAATTTAATAATTATTACTCCTGTAATAGCTGATACGTACTATCTTATGTGATGTGGGTGTTGCCTGGCTGCCTGCCCATTTTGAAAGTATAAAAATCAAGTCATTACCTTCTACTGAGCAGAAAAAGAAGCAGCAGAGAATTGTACATACATTGTACATATTTTCTCAAAAATCTCTGGTCATTTCTTGTGAAGCTTATTTCAACTATCAAAATGAAGACACTGGTAAGAAACTTACTTTCTAGACATTCCTGCTGTGCTGCTGCATCCACTCATGTCTGTTGTGTTTTTGTTCTTCCCAATAGTTACTCACAGTCGTAGTTGCTGCTCTTCTACTACGTAAGTTTAAAATGTGCTGCTCTCACTTTCATGTTATTATGTGGGAAATTGGTTAATTCAACATTTTCAAATAAGAATGATAAAAATGTTACCACCATATTATGTAACATTACAGACAATCAAAATGTACTAAATGTATTTCTTTTCCCATTTAGAAACATACCACCAAGTTGCTGCTGATGAGGCTGAGGGCAGTGGTATGTATGAAGAACAACTCTTTAAAGTGGAAGGTAGTGGTGCAGAGGAGAAAAATGATGACACTCTGGACAGTGGGGGCAGCGATGGTACTGATGATGTGATCAGTAATGAGGACAAGACTGGTGAAGAAGATGACACGCCTGAAGAAGAGAAGAACAGTGGTGATGAAGATAAAGATGATGGCGATAATGACAGTGATACAAGCACTGGCAGTGAGGAGGGCAATGGTTCACCTGAGATCACTGAGGAAAATAAATCCAGTACTAGTGGTAGTGGTGGCAGCGGAGGCAGCAGTGGCAGTGGAGGCAGTGGCGGCAGCGGCGGCAGTGGAGGCAGCGGTGGCGGCAGTGGAGGCAGCGTGGGCGGCAGTGGCGGCAGTGGAGGCAGTGGAGGCAGCGGCGGCAGTGGTGGCAGCGGTGGAGGCAGTGGAGGCAGCGGTGGAGGCAGTGGAGGCAGTGGAGGCAGCGGTGGCAGTAAAGGAAGCACTTCAACCCATAAGCACCACCACACTAAGTGCTCGCAAGGTGAGTCATGTGAGAATAATGAGAACATGTTTCATGGGCATTAGCATTTTTATATGTATGCTTGGATGGTGTTCATCTAAATTAGAACACTGTATGTAAAAGGTGTTTAAACAGACAGACTCATGAGCTAAACTGTGTATTGCAGAATGTTGGACTCCTTGGTTTGACAGAGATGATCCCACTGCATCAGGAGACTGGGAGACCCTAGAAAATCTTTACCACGAATTCCCTGGGATGATCTGCCACAAGCCTCTTGCTATTCAGGTCAACACTACATGTGGAAAGAGTGTATCTTCAACAGGGAACATCATTGCAGTGTAAGGGTTTAATCACACAGCAATTTTGTTGAATGAGTTGTGTTTTCATTTCTTTTAAATCACTGAATTGTCTTCAACAGGTCAGACACAATCAATGGATTTGTCTGTAAAAACTCTGACCAAATAGAGTCAGATTGCAGAGATTATATGGTGCGTTTCCGCTGCCCTCACGAGTTTTGTCATCCCAAAGGTATGTACATGAATAACTTCAACTGTCTTTTGGTCTGTAACTATACAATACTGTTGTTGTTTTATTATTATATACTTTTTCTTCTTGTGCCAGTGTGCTGGACCAAGTGGTTTAGCACAGACAAGCCCAGTGGCACTGGAGACTTGGAACTGCTGTGTGAACTGAGAGCTAAACATCCTGGACAAATCTGTCAACGGCCACTTCACATTGAAATTCAGAACAAGCTCAACGATCCACCTGCTGTCTTCATTGGACAAAGATTGTAGGTTCATCTTCATTTATAACACTTCTCTGTCCACTAATGAAAACTAAGTAACTGTTTTTTTTCTACAATTTCAGCAACAGCCCCCCTGAAACTTGTGCTTGCCACAAATGTGGCCAGTGTGAAAATCGCCACAATGAATACAAGGTCCGCTTCGGTTGTCCATGTAAGGTTTAGACATTTCCCTGCATCTACAGCCACAAACAAACAAGCAAAAATCCTTACAGGTGATCAGCAAATCAGTAGCATTTCTTCATGATTCTATGATTCTTCTTTACCCAGTTTTGTAATAAATAACTGACATTTGTATTGAAGGAGTTTTAAATGTGTTAATAATCATATTTAACATGTATTTTTGGGTCAATAATGAACTGCAATAATTTATTAAGAATTGTTCCTAATTTATTTTCTGTTAAATTATATTGTAAAAAACATTAAACAATAAACAGAGATCATGATTGTAACTTGTTATTGATGTTTTATATATATTTGTCTAAAAAAGTGGAATTGTGTTTAGATAAAACTGTAATGAATGAAGTTTGCCACATTTGCCCAAGAGTTCATAAAATGATGTTAACAAATGAAAGGGTGCCAAAACCACACTGCAAAACAAAGTGTAGTATTTTCCAAACATAAACATTATTTTCATTTAGAAAATGTCTCAACTTCTCATTTGCCCAACACCTCTCTATTCAGGAAGTTCATTTAACACTACACGTCTACTTTTAAAACTGCATTTCAGTGGAAGGATATAAAATCTGCCAACTAAACATCAGAAACAGAGCCCACACTGCCTCTCACCTCTTGGCCTTTTTCCCTTATAACGTCCGAGCTCTCGATTTGTCCTTCCTGGTTTGTCAGGGACAGTCAAAGAGTGCAATCCAAAATAGACACAATGGAACTTCACGGACGGTTGTTACTTAATGTTTCCCGTTCCTTACACAGACTAGTACGGTATCGTTACAGTTATTTATATATTTTTTTGTCTTGTTCTGGTGGACCCCATATTGTCTCAGCTCATAGAATTTTCATCTTGTCCCACCCCTGTGTATTAGTAATCGGCAGTGAGTACAAATATTTACTTGGTTATAAAACTTTAAGGCAAATTTGATAAATGAGAGTGAAATTCTTGATCGTCTTTATATATCCTGTAAGAGCCTAGCTAAGCAAATGTCTCACATCCATTGAGAGTGTGCAAGAGGCTAGTTAAGGAGCCTAGCTATGTGTGGCAATCGAGGGATTGACAATTAAGAATATTATTAGAAATGGTAATGCAGCAACACCACCCCAAATCTAGTTTGGGGAAATAAAATCTAAGTATAAGGTGGACATGTATGCATAAGAAATGAGGCCAGGTTCCATCATTTACTGGGTCTTTATTTTACATTTTAAACACATATTGTTTTTATTTAAGGAACAAAAGCTATAACATTAAAAGTTCTGGATCCAGTCACGAACTCAGTTCATTATAAAACAGTTAAACACATTTCCTTGAGCCAGCCGCCCGTTCTCCGTGTGGGAGAGTGATGCCAGACACAAGATTAAACCCAAGTTTCTCACCTCAAAGCATAAATCAAATGAATCTAAATAAATCAAAAGACAAAACAAAGCAACAGAGGAAAAATATAAGCAAACAAGAGAGCAGAACAGTATAAACAAAGCAGCGGTGAAGCAGCAGAGGCGGCGTGCTGTGTGAAAACAGTTACTGTAAATACTATAGTGCACTGGAACTAAGCCCAATTAAGAGAAACACATATCACTGATGGAATAAGGTGAGCACACGACCCCAGGGTTGACGGCTGGGAATCCCCTTTACTCAGCTCACTTTCTGGAGTTTGGGATGACTGACGCAGAATGACTTGCATGGCCCTTGATTCATTGTTACAGGATGCATGCTTGGACTATAAATAATATTTCAAATGTGT
Organism: Boleophthalmus pectinirostris; assembly: GCF_026225935.1. NCBI lineage: Eukaryota > Metazoa > Chordata > Actinopteri > Gobiiformes > Gobiidae > Boleophthalmus > Boleophthalmus pectinirostris. The sequence continues at coordinate 4,727,980 of NW_026571541.1, read as the reverse complement.
TTACCTTGTCCTATAGGTGAATTTTATTGTTGACAAAAGCACGCGTTGCATGCTGGGAATTATTTTGGTCGGCGGCAATAAACACTAATTCAGCATGACGGACGGAGCGAGAAAGCACGTAAAGGGTATTGATCCCAGTTATTTATCCACTCTAACGGCAGAGGACCCAAGACCATTTGACCAGAAATTGGTCATAAGCATCGACGGACGACAAATCACCCTTTTCAACCCCGACAAAAGGTGGACCAAACCAAAGTTCTGGTCTGAATCTCCAACTACCTGGACAAACATTCACTTCGGCGATATCCACAATGACTTGGTGGAAACTCCTGGGCCATTCACAGCAGAAAAGATGAAAACCTCCAAGAGTCTCGATGTGTTGTTGAACTTGTTGGAGTCCACGTTTGCTTGTACGTTTGCTCTGCGAATGTTTGAGAACCATTTAATTCACCGTTAGCGGTTCTTTTCACTCAGAATACGAAAAAGACATTTTCCTTCTTCCGTGCTTCCGACCAAAATATTTCCCAGCATGCAAACGCGGGCTTTTAATAACAATGACGTCAGCTGAAACTCGCCTATTGTTGAAGGCGCACCACTGTGCATAAAGGTCCTGGTATGGTGAGTGCAGCCAAACACCATGACTACAAAGGATGATGTGGAAGAATGTGGAAATTTTACGAATGAAAAGGTGCAGATGAAGGCGCACGGCCATGCGCATGGCAACACTCACTTTGCTCAAGGCACAATGAGAGAAACTACGTTCAGAACTGTCATAGAAACTATGAAAAACATGGCCAAAGAATCCACCGATTTCAGGTATGATGTAATTTTGAGAAACTAACTTTGAGAAATCGGTAGCACTTTATAATAACTCCTTCTTATTAAGCATTTATTAAGCATTATTTAATACATTTGTTAATCATTAGTAAACTGTTAACTCTTAATTATTTCTCATCAGTTAATTATTTATAGATGTATATGTTAATGCTTTGTCCATGGTGAAGAAGTCATCTTACAGCCATTTGTTAAGCATTATTTAACACATTGGTTAATCATTTGTACACTTACCTCTTATTTTTTTCATGTGATTTAATCATTAGTAAATACATTATTTAATGTCTTTGGTCATCATTAGTAAATCATTACTAATTCATTACTACTCATCAACTTTTAATATGTAACAGCATTGTTACACCCAAATTTATTAAATTCTTAACCCACATACTCAACTAATGATTTGTTACTCATTTCTTAATGGGGTTATTCCCCAGTATTGATCAGTTACTAAGCACTTGTACATGGTAGTTAAAATAGGTTAAGCAGGGGGTGTTTACTCTTACCACATGACGACCACCCTTCATGGACGCAATATGTTCTTCTAAAGAGAGACTTGTCTATGCTCTAAAAACATTTACAAATGATTTGTTAAGCCTTACTCATGATTAATTGATCAGTTATAACTGGTTAATTAAGTATTTTGTGGGAGCTATTCTAAAGTGAAGCTTGTTTATGCTCTACTAAATATTTACAAAGGTAATGTAAAAAGTCGATTTAAAGAAAGTGAAATTGTCTCATTATAAGAAAAAAATTATAATTTTTTTGTCTAAAAAGGAAAAATATCTTGTCTAGCAAAATTTTCTTAAGAAAACATTGCTTATTTTAAGACATTAAACCTAGCAAGATTTTGTTGCTAAAAACAGTTATATTTTTTCTTATAACAAGATGCAAATACATTTTGAATTATCTTCATCTTTAGACCAAGACATTTTTTCTTAATTTAGGAAATAATAAAAACCAAAATCTTATTATAAGAACAGGCTTACACAGATAGTTTATCAATACCAACCATTTATTTTCTCAAAGAAAATGCAAAGCATTATATCAATGGAAGCACAATCCACCAGATCAAACTGTATAAGATGCAATGACGTCACCAAGATGATATTTCAAAGGCACATAGGTCACATCTTTGTGAACAAAACTGTAATATGGAGTATAGTCTACAGTGTTTTCAGATGAGATCAATTCATTTGCTTGTGCTATGCTTGGAATTTCAATTAAATATGCCCTATAATCTCTATCAACAGTGATATACAGCTGAAGCTCAAAACAATACAAAGCTGGATTTACAACAAATATGTTTTTAATCAGTCCAAACTCAGGTAGGTCAAAATTAACTGTACCGATAATTAAACTTTTACCAGATATGTATTTATTCCTGTTCAGTTTTAACCATTTAACAGACACTGCATGACTGATGTGATCATTTCCAAAAAATGTTTTTACTTTCTCCTTAAGATGACATGTTTTTCACTTCTGATGTGGGTCCTAATGAAAATATTTGGGTTTAGTGGATAGAAGTCTTTTTGCTCCTTTTTTTCAGAAGCATGCTGTATACCCCACTGTCACTTTCTCAGGTTCAACAAACTTAAAAGTTTTTTTGATCACACTGTCCTGTCTGTATGTTGTAGGAACTGTAGCAAATGGATCCTCAATCTGGTCAAACATTGCCATTGTTTCCCCCTCAAGTTCATTTTCTGGATGTTGCTGGAAGACCCTCTAAAACCGACTCTTCAAATTAGACACCAACATACCTTGATACTGCTGTATCTGCCACAACATCATTCACGCCAGTCTAAAAAACAACCACAAAGAAATGTATTAATTAATGATATATATATATATTTTTTAGTTTTGTTTTGTTTTTAATTTATTAATTAATTTATTTTTTGGCTTTACATCCCAACTTTATAAAGACACATACCTGTGAAAGATGGTGCTTTTCTCTTGAACACAAAACAATTGAAGTAGCTTGTCTGGTGAGACTGTCAGCGCCACCCTTTAAAAATAAAATAATAACAAACATTTAATACAAATAAACATTAACTTACAAGCTACAAAAGTCTCACCAAACATTACTCTAGCCAACATATTGGGATGTAGCTCCACTTTTAGCATTTTTCTGTTTTGCACATGAGCAAAAGCTTGTTAAATTAGGTCCTTATTGCATATTATCCTCTTAGAATTCCAGGCCATTTTTGTGAAATCACTCTTGTTCTGACCTCTCCAAACTAAAATGATTGCCATGAGTGAACCCTCAGTTGCATATACACAAGTTTGGGTTTTTTTGTAAGGTAACACCCAATAGTTTCACCCACAGGTGTAAGAATCACTCTAAGTATGTCTGGTAGGTATTTATACACTTTGGCACACACACACCTAAAAAATTATTTTTCTCATCCTCGCCCAAATTTTTTTGTTAAAATTAAGGTGTAGAAAGCTGCAGTAGGTAGCTGGGGACTGAAACACTCTATATTTCTATTGAAAACCATGTTGACCTCTTACATTTCAAATTTGATGAGAATATCTATAAAAATGAGGATTTTAGACTACTTTTATTGCTAGTATATTTAGGCGTTTTCCAGAGGGACTTTTGCTTTATCCAAATTTATCCAAACCTATCCAAACGTTCTCCAAATGGAGACATTTGGAGAACGTTTGGAAAAAATGCAATAACTTTTGAATGCTTCAACCCACAGACATCAATGAGGGCTCTACTGAAAGCTTACACTTAGAGGAATCTTTATCTACACACCAAGCTGCTCTATTCCTTATGAAAATATATATAGCATATCAAAACACAATATAAAATGTATATTTATATATAAAATATAGTCAAAACAAGTGTTATGGGTCAAAATAAATGTATATTTACAAATGTATAACAATGCAAACTGTAAACAAACACATTTCAAACTGTAAACAAACACATTTCAAACTGTAAACAAACACTTCAAACTGTAAACAAACACACTTCAAACTGTAAACAAACACACTTCAAACTGTAAACAACACACTTCAAACTGTAAACAAACACACTTCAAACTGTAAACAAACACACTTCAAACTGTAAACAAACACACTTCAAACTGTAAACAAACACACTTCAAACTGTAAACAAACACACTTCAAACTGTAAACAAACACACTTCAAACTGTAAACAAACACTTCAAACTGTAAACAAACACACTTCAAACTGTAAACAAACACATTTCAAACTGTAAACAAACACACTTCAAACTGTAAACAAACACACTTCAAACTGTAAACAAACACACTTCAAACTGTAAACAAACACACTTCAAACTGTAAACAAACACACTTCAAACTGTAAATAAACACACTTCAAACTGTAAACACACACACTTCAAACTGTAAACACACACACTGCAAACTGTAAACAAACACACTGCAAACTGTAAAAACACTTTTTTCTATTGTCCTTGTTCTTTGTGCCAATCATTATAACAGTCCCTAAACATTTCTTCTTCCACTGAGTCCACCGCGGACACATCGCTCTCCGGTTCCGACAGCTCCTGGTCCGAGGTGTCACTCAGCCTTCTAGTACATATTTCCGCAGCTTCCAAGGCTGAAAACCGCGTCTTCTCTGTTCGTTTAGCCATAACTTCGAAACAAAGGCAAAGCACCAACACGCACGGAGTATGTACTGGAGTATGTACTGTACTATACTGTACTATACTGTACTGATGTACTGTGTACAGTAAACACCTCAAACTGTATATATAAACTCTTTTTTTGACTGCCCATTGGCTATTAGGTAAAGCGTCACTAGTGCGTAACGCGTAACCATTGGCTGCGTAAAAGACGCACGCTTTACGCACACAGTCCCTTTGCGTTTGTGCCGGCGGTTACGCATGATACAGGCGGCGCAGGTATACAGAAAACCATGGCTTGTGATATGTCATTGTGTTCATTGGCTCGTTGACTGTAAGGGAAAATATCACTCCGCGCCTGTAATCAAGTTTGGGTGATTGTGCACGAGGGGAAGTGGGGAGTAAACTTTCTGAGTTCTGTACCACTGATTGGCGGTGTGGGGCTTTAGTAACCGAAAACTTGCACTCTATTGGCTGACCAAAGTGCCAATTAAATGCTAACTCTTTCGTTTAGCATAGACAGTAGCGTTATCGTGCTCAGTAAATATCTTAGCCCTGAAATCGCCAGAAGAAATGCAAAAAAAAGTGACGGATCACTTTTCACGTTTGGAATACTTTGGAATACTTTCCGGCATAGAGGAACTAATTCATTTTGTGGACATATTTTCTTCACTGGATTATATTCTCTGGACCCGTACGGACCAAATGACACCAACTTTCTGGGGATATGTGGATGTTTGACAGAATGAGAGCCCTCAAAAGGTAACCGGCGGGCCGTCAGATCCTTATCAGGTTAAGATATAAATCAAATAATAAGGACCTAATTTAACAAGCTAGCAAAACAGAGAAACATGCTAGTAGTGGAGCTAAATCCATTGTCATAAAATGCTTGTGTCTGTTTTTTAATTTAGCACCAAGCATGGTGAACAGGCAGCGTGTGTCCCCCGCCCTCCCGACCCCCGTCGGAGTAACGGTCTTATCCCCTTCCTCCCCCGCGCAGATCATCTTCTGTCGAACTAAAGGACAAGACTCAGTGAATTCTATGATGAGAGAAATGCTCAATAGATGCATTGTGTAACTAAACAAAATAATCGTTTGAATATTCATGATTTCAATGTTGACCAAAATAAGAGGGATAATGATTTTTTTCCATAATCTAGCAGCCCTGTCTTATACCTCCATAGTAGATGATCTACACACTTTTTCTTATAGAGACTGAAGCAAAAAATATATATAAAATAATACACAGAGGATTACCTGAATGTATGCTGCAGGAGCAGTATCCGATGGCTCAACCGGTGAATCCAGTGTAGATGATGGTTGGTCTGGGCTGGTCCCAGCGCAGGAAGGTTTTCATCCCGGTGTGAAGGAGAGGCGAGCAGGGTGCTCTCATTAAACCCGCCGAACAGTGACATAACCACTGAATTCACCAAAATGATCCAAAATCAAACTGTCTGAATGTGGTCGTGGCATTTCCTCCGTCTCCGCGGGGCATCCGGGTGCTGGTCTGTGTGTTGATCGTGTACAGTGCTCGCAGCACTGCCAGCGGTGTCACCTGCAGGTCGGCCCCGCTCCTCCGCATCCCCGTGCTCCAGACCGGGTCTGTATTCCCAAGTATTGTGATTCCCTGGCGCAGAATTTCTTCCCGGGAGTGGAGCCGCCCTGTGTTGGCCACAGCGAAGATACGTCGACTGACATCTCCGGATATGGTACCAGAGTGAGTTGTACACTCGATTTTTTTTTTCACAGCCATCAATACCACATACCACCCGGAAGTCCGGACTTCGGCTGTGGGCAGAGTTGATGCGACTAAGTAAAGATTTGAGGGTTAGACCGACAAATACAAAGCAAATAACGCAACGCGAAATCATATTTTCTCTCGGTAACACTACAGTCTCTCACGACATGCCGCACAAACTTGTTTACAGTACCTCTATTTTACTCATAATGCCGCTGTACTTTCACGGTGGGTTGAACCACTTATGCAATAAATTGTACAATAAAAGCGGTTCTACCTGAACATTTAATTTATTATACATTCAATTTACATTAGAACAGTCAAATAGATTTTGATAGAGCTAAAATGCTAAACTACACCCAAACCCCTCTCACACATAATGGACTAGTCCAGAGAGCGGCGCTTTGCCATTCAAATCCAAGACCGCGCGCGGCGCGTTCCTGTGATATCGTAACGGCTCTTCTGGAGGCTCGTTTCAACAGGAGCAGGAAAAGATAGATTTTTTTGAGAGAACCCAGTATTAACACGCAATAACTGCAATGGATATACTTGACGAAATTACAGTAGACACTTTAAGAGGTATGTTTTGCAACAATATCAGACTTTTAATGTGCTGTATAGTACACTTAGCTCATAATACTGGCTATTTGTTAAGGACCTAACTAAGTTAATATGGTTAGCTAGAGTAGCTTAAGCATGTAGCCATGAAAGTATGAACGTATGAAAATGAATGCATGTAGTATAATTTTCATTAACTGCTTTTTGTGCAGTGTGTTTTAGCTGCCAATGTTGGGGAAGAATTACTATGGTCACGCTCAAGGGATGACATTAAAGATTTGCTGCCAGGTCCAGAAAATGTTCTCAGGCACAGGGCACTGTGGTTTCTTGTGAACAGTGATGAAAAGGTGAGTATATACATTACTTATGATTCAAATAGTTGATATAGATGAATCAAAACTTTCCATGCAACTTAAAGCAATAAAGATTTAATTACAGAATACTTTTATTTGTTTAGGTTGAAGGTGTTGCCAAAGATGTGGAGCCATCAAAACAATCTGCCATTGCAAATAGCCGCTCTCCAGAAGACAGACCCAATCCCTTAAAGTATCTAGCCATGTCCAGTCCAAAGTATACTGTCTACACAGATAGTGAACTTGAACAAGCCCGTTCATCCTACTTTGAACAAAAACGCCTTGGCTCCACCACTTCTGACTTGTCCAAGGAACTCTTCTGCAGACTGATTAGAAACACCATGACAAACATGGTGTCCATTGCAAGAGCCCTTGAAGACTCAAGGTACCCTTCCAAACATGAGGTTGACACTGTGGCGAAAAGATTAGTCGAGTATTATCCAATGTTAAAGGGAAAAAAAACACCTGAGAGTGAATGGGTCAGTACTTTTCTAGCACAGTATTGTTTATATAAGAATATTTTTCTGATTCCCTTTTATGCATTTTGCCATTTTCTCTATCTTGCAGGGGCATGTCACCAAGAAGCTCATAAAGAGGCTCTCAAACATCAAAAGCCCAAAAAAAGCCAGTGCACCTTTCAAGAAACGTCGCATGAACTATGAAGAGTCTTGCTCAACAGACTTTGATGAAATCTTAACTGGATCAAGCCAAGCATCCACCATCATTCTGGAGAAGTCCCCTGCTGCTGCCAGCACTCCAGAGCCCCCTCCAGACAGCAGTGAAGATGATGCTGGTACAGTATGAAGTTTTACTTTGTATTCATTCAAAGAAAAACATTACAACATTTTTATGTCCTCGCTTAGGGGGTTCTGCTGACACTGACGTCCTGGACAGTCAGAAGAGCCAAGTCAGACACTATAATACCCTCCAAGAGATGTACAAGGCTAAAAAGGCAAATAAAGCTGCTGTCAGCCACTTGCTCAACCTGGAATTTGACTCAAGACGATGCTTCATCACATCAGATGTTCTAAAAGACGATGACAGGCCATCAACATTTTTTGATGTTTACCCTTGTTTCAAAGAATTCGACCATGCAAGTACAACTTCCTTAAACTAGTTACTCTACTTTTACTGTGCTTTAAGCAGTTAGCATTTTTTCCAGGTACTAGATGAGATGTAGAGAGAATTATTCAACCAAAAAACTCCAACTACACTGCTGAGACTAGGGACAGATGGGAAAACTTTTTTTCAAAAGTCAAGTTCTATGGGGTAATGAAGAAAGCCATGAAGCCTCCAAAGACACTCAATAGTGGTAAGATAACACAATTATTAAACTAATGCACCAATGTTATAGCAGATGGTAACTTGTTTTGTCTTTTGTCTGATCATGCCTTAGCAGTGTTTGCAGCTCTACCCCTCCTTTTTCCATCCAATGCACCACCATCAAAGAAATTAGGCTCCTGCGGTGAAGCTTTTTTCACGCACTTAAGGTGAGAATAGCTTTGTGTATGTTATTCTTTCGAAGTAGGATGTTTCAGTGTTTTATAACAGTGGATACTTACCCTTATCATGTTTTGTATCGCAGACATCTGAGGACCCTGAAGGCTATCTTCAAAAGCGGCCACTATCGTGCCCAGTGCTGCTCTTGAGCAAGGACAACTGCATGATCGCAATTGGCAACACACCTGTGACCACCTTTGCACGTGACAAGCTGAATGAAGGACTAGTGTACCTGATGACCTTTTACTACGCCTTTCATCTCACTTAACCAAAGTGTATTTCCACTCTGCTCTCAGTCCTACAAACTTTGTCCATCAAGATTCCATCCATGACAAAGATGCAACATCAAAATACAAAAAAGCCATAACAGAGTGGAAGTCCATCACTGAGTGAGTGAATGTGCAACTATTTTAGTTCATTATTTTTATTACTTAAAATGTACAAACAAATTTTCCAAAACACTTGTGTTGTGCTACCAGAGGTTTTAGCATTTACAAGAAGGCTCTTACATTTGGTTTTCCTTGTAATATACTACTTTGTAATTTAATTAAGAGTGTTTTACTTTTTATTTTAGTTATGTTTACTTAAATCTGCTCTACTGTAGCTATTGTGAGCCATCTGTATTTGATACCATGTTTTCATGGATAAATAAATTAGGAAAGACTTTTGGGGGTTGTCTTGTTTTAAAATTACAGCTTTGAATGGGCATAATTTTAAGATTTACATTATTTATTTATTTTTCTAATTTATGACTAAATTAAGGAAATGCATATAGGTAAATTTTGCTTAAATCTAGCAAGACTGACCTGAAATGTGTATATAATGAGAAAATATTGCTTTGATTTTACAGTATATGAGCAAGTTTTGCTTAAATCTAGGCTAAATTGAGAAAAATTGTATTTATTTTGAGCTACATTTAAGCACATTTGTCTAGAATGTTTTTTAATAAGAATTATTTTCTTAAATTTGACCATATACTGAGAATATTTTGCTTAATTTAAGCAAGTTGCAAGTAAGATATAAGAATTTCTGACTTTTTTTTTGCACTAATGTTGTTAAAACTAGGCAAGAAAAACTTTCTTACCCCATAGGCAGATTTTTTTTGCTTATAACAAGAACATTTGTCTAATTTTTAGTCATTTTTTTTTTCTTGTTTCTAGTCAGGCACTTTTTGCAGTGTAAGGCTCACCCATGATTAACTCAAGCATATTCTATTCTTCTCTGTTGAAAAGAGTGTTCAACACAACCAGTTAAATATTTGTTATTTTCTTTCCCTCTATGGTGTGGTTTCATGACATGTCCATTTTTTTTACATATTCATACAAATCTTAATAAGTAATTTGTAAATGTTTAGTAGAACATAGACAAGCTTCACTTTAGAATAGCTCCCACAAAATACTTAAGTAAGCAGTTATAACTGATGAGTTAATCATGAGTAAGGCTTAACAAATCATTTGTAAATATTTAGTAGAGCATAGACAAGCTTCACTTTAGAATAGCTCCCACAAAATACTTAATTAACCAGTTATAACTGATCAATTAATCATGAGTAAGGCTTAACAAATAATTTGTAAATGTTTTTTAGAGCATAGACAAGTCTCTCTTTAGAAGAACATATTGCGTCCATGAAGGGTGGTCGTCATGTGGTAAGTGTAAACACCCCCTGCTTAACCTATTCTAACTACCATGTACAAGTGCTTAGTAACTGATCAATACTGGGGAATAACCCCATTAAGAAATGAGTAACAAATCATTAGTTGAGTATGTGGGTTAAGAATTTGATACATTTGGGTGTAACAATGCTGTTACATATTAAAAGTTGATGAGTAGTAATGAATTAGTAATGATTTACTAATGATGACCAAAGACATTAAATAATGTATTTACTAATGATTAAATCACATGAAAAAAAATAAGAGGTAAGTGTACAAATGATTAACCAATGTGTTAAATAATGCTTAACAAATGGCTGTAAGATGACTTCTTCACCATGGACAAAGCATTAACATATACATCTATAAATGATTAACTGATGAGAAATAATTAAGAGTTAACAGTTTACTAATGATTAACAAATGTATTAAATAATGCTTAATAAATGCTTAATAAGAAGGAGTTATTATAAAGTGCTACCGAGAAATCCACTAACTCAGACAGATCCACAAACACAGATACATACTTGACCAGCAGGGGGCAGCAGCTGGCACACAAAACATTTGACACTGCTGAATTGGAAGCATCTCTTGCTAACTTAACGTCATTTAGGCTAATGTTTACCTTTATTAAACGCCTCAGCAGCTAAGGACTAAACCAGAACTGAACCAGGACTGAACTAGGACAGGACTAAACCAGAACCGAGTGTCTGAACGACCCAGAGTTTTGCCCGCGCAGACCGTCAGGTGACCGCGGGTGAAAGAGCTCCGAGCCCCGCAGGGCTAAACCATGGATCTATTTAAATAATTTCCCTCTCTCAAGTCAAAAATTAGTCCTGGTTTAGACCTGTTTTAGTCCTGGTTCAATTCTGGTTCAGTCCTGTTTTAGTTCTGGTTCAGTTTTGGTTCAGTTCAGGTCTAAACCAGGACTAATCTTTCACTTGAGAGAGAGAGAGGACTTCTGCGGCTTCTCCGCAGCTCGGGGTCCTCTCGGATGTCCCCAAAGTGTGTTTGGGGAACGGCTACATTTAGCCCAGCGGGGCGCAGAGCTCTGTCGCCCATGGTCACCCCGTCAGTCCTGTTTTAGTCCTAGTTCAGTCCTAGTTCAGCCCTGGTTCAGTTCTGGTTTAGTCCTGCTTTAGTTCTGGTTTAGTCCTTAGCTGTTGAGGCATTTGATAAAGGTAAACATTAGCCTAAGTGATGTTAAGTTAACAAGAGACGCTTCCATTTCAGCAGAGTCAAATGTTTCGTGTGCCAGCTGCTGCCCCCTGCTGGTCAAATATGTGTCTGAGTTAGTGGATTTCTCAAAGTGAGTGTCTCAAAATTATGTCATACCTGAAATCGGTGGATTTGTGTAACTGGTGATCCACAAATGCAAATCACATTTTACAAACTGAATTTTTAGCAAATAAAGAAAGATATATTTACAAATACACATCTATTTGTAAATACCAAAATACAAGTTTCAAATATTAAATTTACATTTGTGGATCAAAACACATGTACAAACCAATGACAATTTGTAGATCACCATCTGTGTATTTGTGAATATTAATGAGACAAAAATAACCCCATAGAAGTAGTATACCGGAGATATCCAACATGTTCAAAAATATCACCAAAGGCCATTGTAGGGTCCTCCTTTTGCAGCTGTAAGTATTCACCAGTTTATCAAGGTTGTCCACCCCTCCTTTTATGACATTACAGTCCATGACCATTTCGGGTTTGAAATGCTCCTGGCTGCAGATTCCGCCGTCCCTGTGCAGTGTACTCATGAGCACCACATTTTTCCTTTCTTTGGTACATATGATACCACGGTTGTGTCAACCATGTACGCAAATTTTGATGACTGGACAGGCCAGTCCGTCAGTTTCAGCAGCTGGGGACGGAGCTCAGGCTTGTTTTTGCGTGCTGTTCCCAATATTCCACTATTTTCTATTTTCCGATGGAACGATGAAGTGGCAACTGAAGAAGAAGAACTACAACGTGAAATGAATAATGACAAAACAATAAATTACTTTTACTTACGTTTCCAACTTCCCCGTTCCTTTACTTTTCACGTTGTTGTAGTTCTTCTTCTTCTTCACTTGCCACTTGATCGGTCCGTCGGAAAATAGAGTCCCGCGGTCACTTCCGTTGTGGCTTTTTGATGTGTTGTGACTTTTTAATGTGTTGCGGCATTTGCTTTTGTGTTGTGGCGTTTGTATTTGTTGCGGCGTTTGCATTAAAATAGAGTCCCACGGTCATTTCCGTTGTGGCTTTTTGGTTTGTTGTGGCTTTTTGTTGTGTTGTCGCATTTGTATTTGTTTGCGTTTGCGTTTGTTGTGACCCCTCTCGGCTTTCGTAGTTAAGGACTAACTGACACATCTAGAGCATAGCAGCCAGGAATCAAAGATTTTTTTTAGTAACATAACATTAATATTAACTGGCTCAAAATGACTAAAAGAGATAAAGTCATAAACCTTTAAACAGATATACGTAAAGGCTGCTGTGGACAGTTCGAAGAGTCTGTGTTTAACCCAATTCGCTGGGTTGTTTGAGAAGATTTCACGCAGAATGCAGGCTAGACCGGACAAAACGTGGGAAAATGTCTATCATTATGTTCCATTTGAAATGATCCAACCTTTTGACCGTTTGGGTTAAGCAATACGACCCAACTCTGTGAAAATAACCCAAAAAATGACTCAACAGCCCTAACAGCAGTTGGGTTGAAAAAATACTCCAGCAATTTTTTAGGGAGTATGATTACCTCCAAGATGCCAGTAAACCTAAAGTAGGAGTTGAGTATCCCACTTATCACCCTGATCACCTAATAACAATGTAATGGATTTATAGCACCTTTCGTAACACCAAAACCAAAAAGTTTCTTGACCGAGGACACAGTGTCAGTGAAACTCTAGAATAATACTCTAAGAAAACCACAAGCTTCTATTTTCAGACCAAGTTTTAGTTTGTTTTCATACCTGATAGTTTTGACTCCTCACTGTTGCTTCACTGAAAAATTAGAAGACCAAAAGAACCTCACTGCACTGCTACTCTTGAAAAAGTGTCCTTTGTCCTTGAAGTATTGTATTTTTTGGATGCTCCTCAGTTCTACACAAATATAAATCCTGTCAGTCATGTTTTAGTCCTGCTTCAGTCTTGGTTTTGTCTTGGTTTAGCCCTGGTTCACTAGGCCTGTCACGATAACACTTTTTGAAGAGCGATATATTGCTGAAGAAAATATAGACAACAAGCGATAATATTGAAAATAAATGATACCACTGACACACCAACACTTAAGCAGGATTATAAAGTAAATAAATAAAAAACTCTGTGAGAAACATTGTTAAAAAAATGATCTGGAATCAATTAGTATGAGAGGACAAGAGGAACAGAAATCATTTATTTAACCATTTACACCACAAACCTCATTGTAGCACAGAAAAATAACTAAAAGTTATCCTCTAGTACAGAGAAAAAGTATCCAAGATAAATATAGACATGACACAAAAAATATTGTTCCGTCATTCATCTAATTAATGGTAAGCCAAGATCCTAATTAAAATGACAGGCCTATGGGTCTATCCTGGTTTGGTCCTAGTTTAGTCCTGGTCCTGTCCTTCTTTAGTCCTGGTTCAGTCCTGGACACATCTACAGCTTGTGGAGAGAATCTCTTTCACTCTGGTTCTCCTCGAGTTTCCCAGTGGGTTTTGGAAGTTCTTCTTTGAGAAAGACGGTCTAATAACAATGGTCCTGTGAATGATTATCCTTTGACATATCTTTTAATCTGTATTCTTTTTATCTTTTGATTGCATTCAGTCCTTGTGTAAGGATTATTTTCTTTTATGCTAACACGCCATACAAAGGAGCAGCTCTAAATTAACAATAATTGACTATTCTTGTAGTAGAGGTGTAACTGTAATTTGTTCATCTAGTAATTATTATTTCTGTAATAACAGTGGTGTGGGTGTTGCCTAGCAGCTGAGAAAACTCACTGTAATGAAATTCAGGTCTTTACTATTTATTACGCAAGAAAAGAAGCAGCACAGATTTGTGCACACGTCAAAGCAATAATTACATTTTATTTTCTGCTATTAAAATGAAAACATTGTTTAGAACTTTCTAGACATTCCTGCTCTGCTGCAGTCGCTCATGTCTGTTGTGTTTTCATTCTTCCCAATAGTTACTCACAGTCGTAGTTGTTGCCCTTCTACTGGGTGAGTTTAAAATGTGCTGCTCTCACTTTCATGTTATTATGTGGGAAATTGGTTAATTCAACATTTTCAAATAAGAATGATAAAAATATTACCACCATATTATGTAACATTAAGTCCAATTCAAATGTACTAAATGTATTTCTTTTCACATTTAGAAACATACCAATAATGAACCTGCAAGAGCTGAATATGACACTAATCCCACACACAATCTCCTCACAAGTGTTGGACAAAGGTCATTTTTACCACAGAATCACAGAAAAACAAGTGAAATGATGATTGTTTCCTTAAACTCGATTGCTGTGTTGTGTGTGTATGAGAGTGAGAAAGAAAATCACAGTGTGTGTGTGTGTGTGTGTGTGTGTGTGTGTGTGTGTGTGTGTGTGTGTGTGTGTGTGTGTGTGTGTGTGTGTGTGTGTGTGTGTGTGTGTGTGTGTGTGTGTGTTGGGCAGCATGGGGGTAAACACAGTAATGCAAATATTGCATTACAACCTTAAAAAACATAAGACACACACTCTTCCACTGATGTCACAGTGAACAAACATCAGGCTGTAAAAAGATTTTTACTCTGCAAAATCCCCTTTCCTTGTTGCCTCTTCAAGTTTGCCATCTACTTGTGGGATACCAGGATACTTGTAACTGTCCTCAACATCTGCTGTAGTTGTCACCACTAGTAACAGTTGGGTAGTTTAACAGGTGAGTCACTGGACTTTCACATGGGCAACCTGGGTTCACCTTCTCACTCAAATTTAGTTTTGTTTTTTAACTGCAACATGTCATGCAAAATGTTCACTTTATCTTTACTAGTTTTTCATAATATAATTGTATGAGAAAAATGTAAAAGGAGCCACTTTCAGGAGTAAACCACATGACACATATTAACCTTATATAAAGATTTACTACAAAGACAGTGGTAAATTCTTATATTTTTTTCCATATGGATGAGGTTGTAAATCCCCGACCTCGTCCAGTCATGGGGGTAAACAGGGTCGAGCCTGATTCGTACTTGGATGGGAGCCCGGGTGCAGTGGAATAGCAGTGGCTCTCGTACTGCTGTTGTGCTCTTGGGAAAGACGCTTCACCTACCATGTTCAGTATGAATGTGGAATGTGTGAGTGAATGACAGGTGGCAGCTTTGTTTCTGTCAGTCTATCCCAGGACCCAGGACAGCTCCACTGGCTGCAGCAGTGTAACACCACCACCAAGTGTTAGGAGAATAAATAATGCAATGTGAAGCTCCTTGGGTCTTGTGAAAGGTGCAAAATAAATACAATGCCAGTTTTACAATTATTAAAGGCAACAGATGCCCAGGACGAGCACTCAACCTGAGGTCAAGTAAATAATATAATAATATATGAGTTTTCACAAAGGGCCTCAGAGCATTACAGAACTATTCATTATTGTGGCTGAATTGTACTCCAAACAGACATATAAACTTCCAAAGCTACAGAAACAGCTAGAGTCAAGTGTAAGAGTAGAGTTTAGTTTCTTTCAATTCATACTCAAACCAAACAATCATACTTCATATTTTCCAATAATAACAATAACATTACACACAATAAAGTTATAACATCCTCCTGCCTGATGAACTGTTGTTCATCAGGCGGGAGGATGTTACATTAACATAGTTCAAGAGGATATGATATATGCAAAGAGCACATGAATGTATTAGATCACGGGTGCTCACACTTTTTCAGCATGTGAGCTACTTATAAAATGACCAAGTCATAAAGATCTACCTAATACAAAGCAAAGCAAACTGCACTGAAACACTCTGTGCCCCTTTTTTGGACCCTCACCCACAGTTTGAGAACCTCTTCTCCAAGAGAACTTCCTCTGGCACTTTACACAAAACTGTGAAAAAAGTGAAGGAAGATTTTTAAACCTGTTTTTTAAAGTTCTAAACTGGAGTTGCATTCTTTTCTGGTTTTGCAGTGATATTTACCAGCCTCTGCACGTTTACCAAACCAAACGCACATCGTGACAAACACAGATGCATTTGTGCACTTTTGTTAGGCAAACTTCAGCCAAATGTGGCAGTAGGTCTGTTCTGTAGATCCGCTCTATGCTGTAGACCTGCTTTGTGCCAACACTGGAACACAAATTTAGACTGGTTTTTGCTTCACGTTTGGTCTTGCTCTTCTAATCAGCCGCACTGTGGGAGGGGCTTGTGTTGGCTGTACGCAGGAAGGAGCGAGAGCGTGAAAAGGCGAGGGGCGGCGTGCTGACGTGAGGCAGGTGGACAGGTAGGATGTTTAGGAAGTTGAACCTGCCCTGTGATGCACGCTGGTACACGAGGGCACACGCTGTTGCAGACGAGCCGTGCATAGGGAGCGTGTGTGTTTGTGATGTGCCGTAGAGTCTCCGCGGGTTTCAAATGAGCGCACAGTCTGCACTGAGACGCCCCACACGCTCCTGCACCCGCTACAAGTTTATTACCAACAGCAGCGGCCGTAATGAAATATAATCGCACTTGTTGAGTGTCAGACCTTGAGTGAGAGACAAGACCGAGTCCAAACACGAGTCTGAGATGAGACACAGCAATCTACCCACACGACCTTGGCGATCGACTGGTAGATCGCAATCGACGTATTGAGCACCCCTGTATTAGACCATCCCTGCCTGGAAAAATCTTTGTTTTTATACCCATATATATCCAGGTCTGTCTGGGAGCACTGTCCTTTCTTGTCAGGACAACATCTCCTACTTTGAGTGTGCCGGGGATTGGAGTCTCACATTTGTGAGCTGATTTCAAGTCCATAAAATAGTCTCTGTACCAGCTGTTCCAAAAGCTGGAAAAAAGGCTCCTGGTATTTCCACCTTCTGCCCAGCTCCTCACAGTTTGCTGTTACTGGAACTGGGGAAGGTTCAGTCTTTGGTGGTCGTGAAGTTAGACGTTTACCAACCAGGAAGTGAAAAGGAGTAAGTGGCTGTGGTTCTAAAGCCTCAGATACAGGTCTGGAGTTCAACACTGCCTTAACTTTAACAAGAATAGTTGTTAGTTCTTTAAAGTTCAGTGAGGCTTTCCCCTGTACCCTCTTTAAGTATGTTTTTATAGACCTCACAAGCCCCCATCAAGTTGCTCGCTCAGCAATAAACGTTCAGGAGATCACTTTGTCGGTAAAGAACTCTGTGAGCACTGACATTTTAATCATTTGCCATAATATTTTAGTATTATCTTTTCCACATTTCTTGAAAGAGGCACTTCACCCTTACAGCCTCGAGTCTGCAGTAGACCTCTCTTTGTGTTTTCTTTGTCTTTTAAAATGTTCATTAGCCCTTTTTGGGAAATGTGCAATGAATAGAGTGTACAATATTTTATTGTTTGACCCCCTGTGAGCCCAGCCCTTTGGGACAACGGATGGAAATGAGCCTTAGGCTATAACCTGGTGTGTTTACATTCATGTTGTGTCATGTTTGTCCATTAACATGCTCTGTCCCAATCAAATAAATAAATAAATAAATACATTTTTATAAAACACAAAATCTTGCTTCTCTGGTCTCCACACAAGTCCTAACTCCTTGAGCGCTTTTCCACTGAACTCTACTCCTTTCTCTTTCCACACTGCCCTCAGATCAGGTGAGATATTTCCCCATTTGCACAGGTTCATGTCTGTCTGAGAGAGAATGAACCTTGTCCCTCCAAATGTAGAGGAGGCTGAACATTTGGTGAGCTTGAAATAAAGTCATCAACGTACAGAGAGTCTCTGAGTGTCTGTACTGTCTTTGGTTGTTCTGTTCCATATTGTTTGAGATGTTTCTTTGTTTTTGTTTTTTGTTTTTTTTTTTTTAATTGTGGCCTCAAGCAGGAATGGGCTGGGCGACACTCCAAAAACAACTGTGTTCATTCTGAGGACACATACCAGTTTTTTACAGTTTCTGAAAGAGAAATCTGGAGAAAAGCCTTTGTTATGTCTGCAGTATAATAAGCACATGAATAAGCACATCCAGCAGGTTTGGCTTTAGGTTAGGCCCAGTGTACAGACAGTTACTGAGAGATGAGTAACCTTCTTCATGTGATGATGCATCAAATACCACTCTAAGTTTAGTTGTGGCCTCGTCTTCTCGTACAATGGGGCATGTAATATTTAACAGTCTCTTTATTCTCTACCACTGTTATGTCCTTTAATACATCCTCACAAATGTCCTGCTGTAGGTAGTCTTATGTAACACTGTTGTACCTGAAATACAAAGTTGTATTAGTTTCGAGTTTTTTCATAAGGCTTTCAAGATGTGGCTTTGCCACCCTAAAGTTGTCTAGACATTGAGCCTTATCTGCTCACTGATAACTCAACTTGGTAGCTTCCATTTTCAAATGTGGTTGTCTGTTCTGCTGTTACTTAGCACATCCGAGGCCTCTGGGCTCTCTGTCTGACTGTTTACTATGCCCAAGGACTCCACTTCCCAGAATGCATGTCGTTGTTTTAAGGTCTGAGTGTCATCAGTCAAACTAATGTGCATGTAAGTGGTATCTGTAACACTCGAGGATGTCACTGGCCCCTGTAAAGTCCACCCAAAAATGCACTCAACTGTTACTAGTGAGTTTTTAACCTTCTGGACTTTCCCAGTAACAGTAACTGTATTAGTCAGCGCCTATCAACACTTGCATCTCTTGGTCGTTAGCACCCTCTAGTGGAAAGTCTGCAAACTGTAACCCTCTTTTCCTTATTTTTACCTGAATGGGCTCACTTGGGACTTTAATCACAGCTGAACATACCTGAGGAGTCTCTACTGCTTCTATCTCAAGTCTGTTCAGTGTTTCACATGTTCTGGAGCTCAACTGTTTAGTTTATTAGTTTAGTTTATTTATTTAATGAGACAGGGACAGTGCACAATCTACATTAACCTTAACTTGAGAGATGTATTGTACCAGGTGATAGCAGTAGAACTCATTTCCACCT
Organism: Boleophthalmus pectinirostris; assembly: GCF_026225935.1. Classification (NCBI taxonomy): domain Eukaryota; kingdom Metazoa; phylum Chordata; class Actinopteri; order Gobiiformes; family Gobiidae; genus Boleophthalmus; species Boleophthalmus pectinirostris. Next base: position 4,708,624 of record NW_026571541.1, on the reverse strand, counting down.
GCAGTCCCTGGGCAGGTTGACGTTACAGTTCACAAAATCAAACATACAAAGAGAATGATTTTATAATGACCAGAGCATCATGACCATTTTGTATCATCATTCACACCCAGTTCTCTCAGCATCTTACAAACATCATCCTTATCAAGATCATCATTCAATTCATTCACTCCAGAACAGAAATGTGATCAGCTCTGTTGGTAACATGTTCCACTGACGGATGCCGCGCATGAAAAGGCTGAGTTCAAATGCCATCCTGTGTTTGTGGATCCTGCATTGGCTGCACACAGTGGATCGGGGGGTGGTTTCAGAGCTCAAACTGTTTTAGCGGAGAAGCAGCAGTTTCATGAATGATCTTAAAAGGCAGACAAACATTTGCGTACATTATCAGATTTTCAAAAGTTAAAATGCTGTTTCACAAAAATATGACAGTGGTGGAGTAGCCGACTTTTCTAGTCATGGGTCTTGAGAGGCTTTATATAATGATCCAAGAAGCCTCAGAGCTGATTTACAAGCCTGTGACCAACTTGTTATGCTGTTAAAAAGGTGTGGTATTATCATTGCATTTAGAGGCACCTGAGGCTTCAGTCGTCAGGGAGTTTCTGATGGATCTGAAATAGGCCATGTTGAATTTTATGGCGGTTGTTGACTTTTTAATGTACTTTTTAAAACATAAATTTGGTTCCAGAATAATTCCTAGATATTCCATCTGATCAACATTATTAACCTTCTGCCCTTCTATCAGAGTTTCAGGATAGTTTTGAGGTTTGTGACGATTTATCTCCTCTCACTTCTCTGTTACAGGAGCAGTGGAACCAAAAACATGGAGGTTCAGTGTCTCTTGCCTTACAACTGGCAGCCCTAAAGCTCTGACAATACTAGTCCAATGAGGTTCACTTGGTCTTCCAATAATTTATGTTATTAGGTTCTTTTTTCAGACCAAGAGTTTGTTTTCATAAATGACAGTTTCGAATGCTCGCTAGCGGTCTTCCTCAGAGTGGTCACAAACCCACATCAGAAGATCTTGTAACAGGTGTCTGTAGTTCAGCAGTTTTGACATGTGAGTACTAATCACAATGTCCTTTCCCTCAAAACGGCTTTGGAGTAATTCTACTGCAGACTGATATGGAAAAAAACTGGGAAAAAATTATAAGAATTTACCACTGTCTTTGTAGTAAATCTGTATATAAAGTTAATATGTGTCATGTGGTTTACTCCTGAAAGTGGCTCCTTTCACATTTTTCTCATACAACTATATTATGAAAAACTAGTATAGATAAAGTGAAAATTTTGCATGACATTTACAGGTAATGTGCATGATAAACTACATTTTCTTTGTATGTTCCATGTAATGTTTGTATTCTTTAATTATATGTTGCAGTTAAAAAACAAAACAAAATCTGAGTCAGAAGAGGAATTTGAACCCAGGTCCCCCATGTGTAACCCTCAACCCCAACCCCAACCCCTAACCCCAACCCCTAACCCCTAATGCCAACCTAAGCCTAACCCTAACCCCTAACCTCTAACCCCAACCCTAACCCCAACCCCTAACGCCAACCCTAACCCCTAATGCCAAACCCTAACCCCAACCCTAACCTCTAACCCCAACCCCTAACCTCTAACCCCAACACCTAACCCCCCAACCCCTAACCCCTAATGCCAACCCCTAACCCCAATCCCTAGCCCCTTACCCCAACCCTAACCCTAACCCCAACCCCTAACGCCAACCCCTAACCCTAACACTAACCCCGAACGGCAACCCCTAACCCCTAATGCCAAACCCTAACCCCAACCCCTAACCTCTAACCCCAACCCTTAACCCTAACCCCAACTCCTAATCCCAACCCTAACCTTAACCCTAACCCCTAACGCCAACCACTAACCCCAACCCCCAACCCCTAACGCCAACCCCTAACCCTAACGCCAACCACTAACCCTAACCCCTAACGCCAACCCTGAACCCTAACCCCTAACGCCAACCCCTAACCCCAACCACTAACCCTAACCCCTGACCGTAACCCATAACCCCAACCCATAACGCCAACCCCTAACCTCTAACTCCAACCCCTAACGCCAACCCCTAACACTACCCCCACCCCCTAACCCATAACACCAACCCCTAACCCCAATCCCCTAACCCCTAACCCCTAACCCTAACCCCCTCATGCTGCACATATTTACCAAAGAAATTGTAACAGTTTTCACTGTCATATACAAATCTTTTAGGATTCAGATAAAACATTTTAAAATGATGTATGATTTGTCTATATCTTTTCCATATGGGGAATCACAGTTGTCGTCATCATTTGTTCCAGCTGCTACTCCAGTCAGGTAGGATCTGAGGTAAGTAAGTAAGTTTCTGTCTTGTATAATGCCTCATTTTCATGAATAGCTGTTTCATACTGAGACTTTCTTTAAATTTATATTCAAACCAAATAATAATAATTCATATTTTTCAATAACAATAACAGTAAACACTGTAAATTTACAACCCTATTATGTAATTGGGTTGGGCTTGAGCAAACAAAATACGGAAAATGTGATATGCAAATTTAATTGAAAGCATCACCACTACCTCAAAGATAATTGTGTGAATGAAATAACAACAAGCATCCGGTGCCAAGCTTGTAATTAGAGGTGTTCACACCCAGTGAACATAACCACACAGACGCAGTGTGTCAACAGTCAAAATCAAGAAACTGGTCTGATATTTACAACACTACAAAAAAGTACTGTGAACTTTGAGGAGTTTGAGGAGTTGGGGGAGCAGACTGGCGGCCTCACTTCCTTCAGTTTTCCTCAGGGCAGTTGTGGCTACAATAGTGGGTTGCCATCTCAAAATATGGATTAAATAACTTTTTAATACGCTAATAACAATTCTTTGTATGTGCCTTTTGCTCAGTACTGAACTGCACTATTTATTACGAATTGTTACTCATATATTTATTCAATTATTTTCAGGGAAACTATTAACAATGGTCACGATTGTAACTAGTTATTGAATTTTTTTTTACACAAAATAATATATGTAATGTATTTGAAAGTGTAACGTTTGAAAAAGTGTAACGTTTTTGTGCTATCCGACAAAAACTTGACGTGAAATACCAATTAGACCAAAAGCCTGGTTACCACAGGGCTACATGTCAACTTCAACCACATCACAACGTAACCACACTTCACTGCTCCTCAACCACCTCTCACTTTCCAAAGGCTCTATTTGAATTCAGGACGTTAGAGGGGGCATTTGAAAGGGCGGCTGTTTTAGTGTTTTGGAAGTTGAATCATACAAAACGATGACATCAAATCAACTCTGTCATGTCTGTAAAAAACTGAGGATGAAAAAGTAAGTCGCTTCAAGTTATACAGGTATGAAGTATGAATATGAAGTTAATGCAAAATTTAGACGTCACGAACTACAGGACACCACCAATTACTCCGATGAGAGTAGTAGTAATGACATGTTTGTGAAATGTTTGTGTCACTAGAGTGATGTGAACTGGACAAGATAATTGCTCAAACAAATAACCAAATCTCAATGGCTTTAACAACAGTAATTAACAAAAGGAATGTTTACAAGGACAATTAAGGGTATAATTATTTTAAACATGTTGAGCAATGATGAGTAGCGTGGAGGACAGCAGGGGTCAGCCTTTCCTTTTCAATGGAAAAAAAACAACATCTTGTTCAATTAAAATGACTTAAATTAAGATACTTTTTACTTTATTTGAGTCGATTCAACTTGACAAGTCAAATGATCCACCAATGGAATAAGTGTGAGTTTCTTATTTCAAGCAACATTCAATTTAGTTTCTTATTTTAAGTGCAAAAAGTTGTTTTTCTTTTTTTAAGTGTAGCAAGATGTATTTTCATATTTTAAGTACAAAAAGGGTCCATCCATATGAAATCAGGAGTTTTCAAGGAATCTCCCCTATGAACCAGCTCAGATTTGGCTGAATTTTTTTTTTTAAATGTCTAAAATTACCAAATGAAAGAGTTTTAAATTTTAGATCCTGAGATGTGGCCCGTTGAAATTTTGAGGCCATTCCCACTTTTTCAGAAACCTTAATTTCTAAGCATGTTTGAGAGACCATAACTTAATAAATAGCGCTATGAAGTGGAAAATATGTATTATTGTAGATTCTGGGTCATAGATTTGAAATGTGGGCACAGTTAAATGTTGATAAACTTTTTACCAGAGAAACTAGGGCATATTCTGATTAGTTTAAAATAATAAAAACATCTACTATTAACTTCCTTCATTTCAAACTGAATTTATGCAAATGAGCTCTCACAATTAATTTTTGGTGGAGCTCAGGTAGTTTTCCACCTGTTAGAAAGGTTCAATTATCTTTAATAGACTTAAACACTATTTGCTTGTTATAAGGGAACACAGTTAGAGATTATTTGTGGTACATTGTTTGTGATGGTTTTGGTGGCACAGTAAAACTCTCGGCTGCAAGGGCCAGTCTTCAGACAACCGACAGTAATCAAATAGTGACTGCACTCTGGATGTTTGAGTGGACTTCACAAAACATAAAGAATGTGACGTTTTTCTTTACAAGCTCTAAATACATTACAACCCATTAATTTACTTCCAAACTAGAAGAGCGCTATAGAAAGGTAAAGACTGTGAATGGTGCCAGATCACACCACAGTTTCAATCCGGTGTCAAATGGTAAATTAGAATGAGGAGAATATCTCAAGATCATTTATGTACTGAAGTGTCAGTTTCTGAAATACAAAATGAGATTGTGCAGATTTCTCTCTGTAGCAGCCAGGTCAATACAGTGCATGTATTTATGACATCAGGTGGTTCACTGGGAATATTTCAGAGAGTTCAGATGAACACGATGATGTCTATGTGAGATTCATAAATGGAGACGACAGAACCCTCATCTGGCCTCCTGAACATTGGCAGAACCATGTTGGGTCCAAGTTCAGCACATAATCTGTTGTATTAAAGTACCAGAAGAGAAGAAGAGAAGAAGAAGAGCAGAAAAACCAGAAGAAGAGCATGAGATTATCGCCTTGACACTGCAGATGATGACAGGATCCAAACGTTACTTCTGAAGTTCATTAGTTGTTAGGAACACTTAGTGTTCAAGATACAAGTACAGATGATCTACATGTCAGTGGCAAAGGCACCAGAATGGGCACATTTGTCCAGTATGTTGGTATTTTCATCTTAGGTTGTTTTTCAAACTGAATTTTTAAAATGTAATTTCTAGCAGTTGAACAAATAACCAACCAGATTATTGTATTTTGGTAACTTTTGCGTCAGTATCAAATTTTTTCTTGTTAATGTTACTGCCTTCTTGAAATATTTTTGTGCGAAAATGATACACATATGGTGGAACTGAAAGTCATGGTTATAGAATCAGAGACTGTGATTTAACAGACAATGAGTATTCCAATTGTATTTTGCAGTTTTTAATCAGTTTCCATCGATACTATCTTATGTTGCTTTACTTATACACCATGAAAAACTATTTCTGTGTGAGGTACAAACAAACAAATTATCTTTCTCAAATAAAAATAGAATAAATAATGCAACAAATTATTTTGTACAGAGTTAATCATTGAATTAATGACACTTTTCCAAACAATGGACCATAAATAATCTCCAATTGTCTTCCCTTATAACAAGCAAATAGTGTTTAAGTCTATTAAAGGTAATTGATTATACTGAAATACCTTTCTAGCAGGTGGAAAACTAAGCTCCACCAAAAATGACCTGAGAGTCATTTTCAAAAATTCAGTTTGAAATTAAGTTAATAGTAGATGTTTTTATTACTTTAAACTAATCAGAATATGCCAAAGTTTCTCTGGTAAAAATTTGATCAACATCTAACTGTGCCCACATGGGGAACCGAGGGGCCAAAGAAGGGGCCAAAATCAAATTAAGGTCAAATCTGGTCTGTGAGCATATTTGGGACTCTACACACCATCCACATGAAAGCTCAGAAAAGTGTGAGATTGTTGTCAGAAATGGTCATTCTCTCAGATATTCAGGTTCAGCAGTTAGTTTGTAAATATCTGCTTGGAGTAAATAGATCTTGGACATTAAAAATAGAAAAAAAAATAAAAAATTGAGTGGCAAACAAATGTGAGATTTTGGCATAGCACCCCCTTAATAAAGATATTAATATCTGACAATAGATTTAGAATCTACAATAATACACATGTTTGTTTGTCTGTTTGTTTGTCTGTTTGTTTGTTTGTTTGTTTGTTTGTTTGTCTGTTAGCAACATAACTCAAAAAGTTATGGACCGATTTTGATGAAATTTTCAGGATTTGTTGGAAATGTGAAAAGGAAGAACTGATTTCATTTTGGGGGTGATCCAGAAGAAATCCTGGATTCTGGATCACTTTGAAATTTTAGTTAACATTGTGGTAAATGGGGCCAAAAATTTTGTTTCTCAATATCTCACTTAATTATTGACCAAACCCCATGAAATTTGACTCAGGGATGGACAATGGGATCCTCTTTCATATTCCAAAGGCTGATCCGGATCTGATCCAGAAGACTGATTTTATCTTTATCTTTTATTTATATAAAAAATGGGGGTAGTCCTTGGCTGAGGTCTGCGCTCTCTGACTGCTTTTCTAGTTTTATGAAGTTATGGTCTCTCAAACATGCTTATAAATTAAGTTTTCTGAAAAACTGAGCATGGCCCCAAAATTTCAACGGGCCATAACTCACAAATGCCCTGCTCAAGGGATTGAGCTAAAAATTTAACATTCTTTCATTAAGTAATTTTAGAATAAAAAAAATAAAAAATTCAGCCAAATCTGAGTTGGCTCATAGTGGACGGCCGCTGATTTCATATGGACTGACCGAGAAGTTTTGCTCCAGTTTCACTTTATTTAACACTCTGTTTTGTTTTGGATGGGGCTCCCTGCTCTCAGGTTCTCCTTGTTGGTTATTTTCTAACAGTTATTCATAACCGTTTCTATTTCCTCCACTTAGGGGCTGCAAGGTTTTATAAACTCTGGATTAATATGGTATTTTAATAAATATTGGCCATTTTCTAGTTCTATCGTAGCCTGAAGCTTCCAGGTTCGATCCCCGGGTCCCCCGGGCCTTTCTTTGTGGAGTTTGCATGTTTCTCCCCGTGTCTGGAGGGGTTTCCTCCAGGTGCTCCGGTTTCCCCCATCAACCCAAAACATGCTCCAGGTCTCCAAGAACAGTTGATAGTCAAGGTCAGTTAAATACAATCAATCAATGAACCTGCCCAGGGACGACAGGTGGAAATGAGCACCGATGCTACAACCTGATGTACAAGCATCTCTCCTGTTAAGGTTAATGCAAACATTGTGCGCTGTCCCTGTCTCAAACAAATAAATAAAATAAATAAATTGTGACCAGAGAGAACGTCGCTACCACGAATACGAGGCCCGCTTCGGTTGTCCATGTGAGGTTCAGACAGTTCTCTGCATCTACAGCCACAAACAAGGTGATCAGAGAATCAGTTGCATTACTTCATGATTCTATGATTCTTCTTTAGTCAGTGTTATAATAAAATAAGTAGAATTTGTACTGAATGATTTTTAAATATGTTACTAACACTTGTTTACATGTGGCTTTGGCACAATAATGCACTGTATTCATTTATTAAGTTTGTTTTCAATTAACTATTTCTGTATGAAACAATAAACAATACCAAGTAATAAAGTCGGCGTGACAAGAACTTTCTGGATTTAAATGCTGCTAAAACCTTACAAATGTTTGGCCATGTTTTTTTGACAACCAACAGTCTGTTGTCAGACGTGGCCAGCAGAGATTACAGATACAACATTCTTTTCCTGTTAGTCTTTCCCAGTGATGCCACTGATGTGCTACTCAGTAACGTGTTACTGTAGTCCCACTATTTTTTTCAGTAGCGAGTCGTCTAACGCAATGCTATTTCCAAACCAGTAGTCACATTTAAGTTACTTATCTAATACACTGTGTGTTACAATTGTTTGCGTTTCAGGGTGACGTAGGTTATTTATTTATTTTAATTTTTTGGCGACGTGGGTTGTGTGACCCCAAAGATTGTATAAATCTTCTCTGGTGACATGTTTCCTATGATGTTATGTCATCTCCCCTCCACCACGAGTCAGTAAACGTAACGTTTACGTAAATGTAAACAGTTTGATTTTGATTTTACTTCAGCTAAGGATGGCAAGATAAAGGTTGGTTGTTCACTCTGTGCTGGTGACAAAGTGAATACAACATCAAACCTGAAGAAACATCTAGATCAGGAGTGTCAAACTCATTTTGTTCCGGGGGCTGTATCCAACCTACTTTGATCCCAAACGGGCCGGATCAGAAAACTCATGTCATATAAACCCCAAAAATAACAATAAGTTCAAATATTTGTGCAGAGAAACACAAATCTATTACAGAAATCTTTTTTAATTGATGAACTCTTTCTTTACAAAACATTATAATATTATGAACAACCAGAAACTTTAAAAAAAATACAATTTCAACACAATGTTTTAACATGAACTTGTATGCAAACAGGAATAAGTCAGTTTTTCTTGGAAAATCCTGCACTTGGCTCCACTTTTCTCATTTTTGACATTTTGCTGATGAGGTCAAAACGATCGTCCTTTAAGAGCGTTTGGAAAAAGGCAAGTCTTCATTTGTGCTGCTCTGGTGGGAGGGGCCACTGTGCTAAGCACCGCAGAAAATTACCAATATTTTAATAGAAACTATAATTAAAATATTTTAGTAGAAAATCAGCCGAGGGCCAGATTAAAGGTCTTGGAGGGCCGCATCCGGTCCCCGGGCCATATGTTTGACACCTGTGATCTAGAGACACAGCATGATACAACCACGTTAAGAGAGCAGGTCCCAACCGGTGCGAAGAAAACAGTAACGTAAAGTAACTTGTAATCTAACTTAGTTACTTCTAAAAGCAAGTAGTCAGTAACTTATCTAAATTACTTTTTAAAGATGTAATCAGTAGTCATATTACTATTTCAAAGTAACTATGGCACTGGTCCTTCCATTTTTTGTGTTTTTTTATCAGTTCTTTATTGAGAGCCTCCTGTTTTTCTTTTATTTGCTGCTTTAACAACTTAAAGAACAAGAAGAGTTTTAATTCTTTTGTTAAAATCTATTGTAAAATCTCAGGAGGGCAGCAGACGTGACTTCCTTTTATAACACAAATTCTCTAAAAAGCCAATGTCACCATAAACTCAGAGTCATAGAAGTGAGTTTTCGGCTATTTGATATATTTTATTACTGATGCCTTTGCCTTTTAAACATCTTTTCTATGTACGTGTAATGCCTTTTTATTGGCTGCTTCATTGACGTCAGAGCTCCTCTTGGTCAGAATTGCTCCACACACACAATAATCCAGAATCTGGCTCCTCCTCCCCTCAAAGAGTTTCTTCACCAAAGTTCCAATGCAGTTCAACCACTAGAGGGCAGTGCAGTGTAACAAGACTAAAAAGAACCATTGCACTTTAATCGATGGACAAAACAATGGAGTAACAGAGTCAAAGCAACAAACCTTAACATTTCAGGTAGAGGAAACAACAACAACAACAACAATAATAACAATAATAATAATAATAATAATAATAATAGAGGCTTTGCACCGTCACGTGACCCTATAGCAACGGTACCTACACCGCCATGACACTGGACACACTATGTCATTGACTTCAGCAGCATCGGAGAAACATGGGCAGGTTTGTTGTGTATTTGGTTGTTCTAGACGCTCTGAAAGGGATAAAATGAATCATTTCTTCACTGTTCCTCTGGAAATTACTCATCAGGATCAAACAAGGGAATTCTCGAAGAAAAACAAAACAAAACAGGAATTATGGCTAGAGAACATAAACCGCGAAGAGATTTCCTCACGTCACTTTAATCAAGGTATTTGCTATTTAAATTGTTTCATAGTTTATTTAATGAGAGAAGCACATTTACTGAACTAAAATGTAAAAAGAAAACATTTGCAGTGTGAGTGGCAGTAGAAACTGGATCTTCCAGTGCACATATAAACATGTCACTCGTCGTAGGACCCATGTTTTCTTTATTGTCTTGCTTATTCACAACTATGTCTTCTAGAATTAATTGCTTTCTGCAGCGGATCTTTCTAACATTTGTGAGGATCTTTTCATGGTCGATTCTATCGAGGTTCGGCTCACAGACTCTTCGACTCGTGCGTCATGTTGATCAGAGGAGCCCAGTGTGGGTTCATTGAATCGTAAACTAGTGCAGGTTTTCCTGGATAAATTAATGACATTTTAGTTCAGTAAATGTGCTTCTTTCATTAAATAAGCTTTGAAACAATTTAAATAGTAAATATCTTGATGAAACTTTGGGTGTCTTGATGGTACAATAGGAAATCTATGGAGTAAGAAAGCTGTGAAAAATATTAATGCGCGTAAAATAGAAATCCGTGCGTATTTGGGAAATCCGTGCATATTTGGCTGTAGTTGCACATAAAATAAATATTTGTAAACTCTCAAATGAGTCCAGTCGTACATAAAATATATTGTGTGTATTTTATCCATCAGAATACGAATTGAAAAATTACGACGTCATGAATTACAATCACGAAATGAAAATTTACGATTACGCTTTCATCAGTACGAATACGAATTCACAGACGGAACTTTACTGTCAAAAATACGTCATCACTTCACAGACATTATTCATCGAGCAGAAGAAACACAGCCACAGCGAGCATCAGTCAGTCTTCTCTTCAGCTGCATTTCTTGCATGAAATGCCACCAAAAGTTCCTCAGGACGCTGAAATGTCCCAGTTTAACACCAAACTGTCCTGGTTACGACGTCACAGCCAATGAAATGTTACACATTACAGTTTAATGCAGCTTCCAGCAGCAATTAATGTTCGTGTTTACAGGCAACACCTTGGTATGTTTACAGTATTTACCAGTGAGTCACCGTGACGTGGATGGATTTGCTCATTATAACCCATTATTACTCATGAAAAACCCATTGTCTGAAATGCAGCTGAAGTGAAGGTCAGACTGACTGATGCTCGCTGTGGCTGTAGTCGTGAATGTTTTAATGTAAACCTACAGAGAACCTCATATTTGCTAATTAGCCCTGGGATAACGTTACGTCGGATGTTGGCCAACTGGCTCCACTATGTTTTCTAACATATAGGTGCAATTTCCCGTTCAAAGGAGGTGTTTCTACACAATATTATACAGCAGCGTTCGGTTCTCGAATTCAAGACATTTTTACAACCCACTTGTTGGTCGCTGTTGTAGCTTCTTGTGCTATTACTCTGTTTTTACTCTGCTACAAACTTGAGCTGCACAGTCTTGATCTTGATCGATGTTTCTTCTGCTCGATGGATAATGTCTGTGAAGTGATGATGTATTTTTGACAGTAAAGTTCCATCTGTGAATTCGTATTCGTACTGATGAAAGCGTAATTGTAAATTTTCATTTCGTGATTGTAATTCATGACGTCGTAATTTTTCAATTCGTATTCTGATGGATAAAATACACACAATATATTTTATGTACGACTGGACTCATTTGAGAGTTTACAAATATTTATTTTATGTGCAACTACAGCCAAATATGCACGGATTTCCCAAATACGCACGGATTTCTATTTTACGCGCACGAATATTTTTGACAGCTTTCTTACTCCATAGAAATCTCTTTGCGGTTTATTTTTGCTGCTATAATCTGCATCTTTTTTTCGATAATTCCCTTGTTTGATCCTGATGAGTCATTTCCAGAGGAACAGTGAAGAAACAAATTGTTTTATCCCTTTCAGAGCGTCTAGAACAACCCGTGTCATGGCGGCGTAGGTACCGTTGGTATAGGGGTCACGTGACGGTGCAAAGCCTCTTTAATAATAATAATAATAATAATAATAATAATAATAATAATAATTAAATGATGTGGACACAGCAGCTCACACATCACAAGAATAAAATAACAAAGATTAAAAAAGGGGTAAAACAAATTCTAAATAAGTCGCAAAAAGAGACAGGTGACATAATTATATAAATGTAAATGTACATGTAAAAAAAAAATTGAATAAAAACAGAAAGATAGGAAATAAAATAAAATATAAAATAAAAATAGAAAGACAAGATGGTTGGCGTGAGTGTACGTACGTAATAATAAAATGCTTTATACAAGAGGTCATAAGAAGACAGTGCAACAATGATGATGATTGTCAGGACATAGGATTGTTCATTACATAAGGGTGAGTTGTAGGGAGTATTATCTGTCCCTCTATAGTCTGCTGCAGTGGGTCAGGACTGTTCGTGATGGAGAGCAGTTTGTCCAGTGTCTTCGTGTCCCTCACTGTGACAAATGTCTCCAGCTCACAGTTGATCACGTGAGCAGATTTACAGATCAGTTTGTCGATCTGCCCAATGTCCCTTTTCCTGGAGCTGCTCCCCCAGCAGAGACCAGACCAGTAGACCATTCGGACACTGGCCCCGCAGACTGGGACAACATCTCCAGTAACTTGCTGCACACAGTGAAAGACCTGAGCTATCTCAGGAAGTAGAGTCTCCTCATGTTCTTTTTATACACAGCATTACAGTTGTCTCTCCTGTCCAACCTGCTGTTCACCTGGATGCCAAAGTACCTGTAGCAGTCCACTATTTCCACCTCATGGATGGTATGGGCTCCAGTGGTGTCCTTTTCCTCCTAAAGTCAATCACCAATTCCTTGGTTTTGTCAACATTCAGGAGCAGATGGTTTGCCTGGGACCACTCCACAAAGTTCATAGTCAGTGTCCTGTACTCCAGCTCCTGATCATCTTTGATAAATCCAACCACTGCAGAGTCATCAGAGAACTTCTACAGGTGGCCGGACCCAGAGCTGTACTAAAAATCAGAAGTGTAGAGAGTGAACAAAAATGGAGACAGGACTGTACCCATTATCAGACATGGTGCTCCCCAGTCACACATACTGAGGCCTGCCTGACAGGTATTCAGTAATCCAGGAGACAATGGAGGAGCTGACACCATCCTGAGCAGCTTCTCACTCATCAGAAAGGGCTGGATTGTATTAAAGGCACTGGAGAAATCAAAAAACAATCTCCTCATAGAGCCCTTAATACCATCCAGGAGTGAGTGCACCTGCTGCAGAAGACAGATTACTGCATCTTCCACGCGTAAATGGTACTGTTAGGTAAACTGTAGAGTATCCAGGGATGGTGTCACCAGTGGTCTGAGCTGAGCCAGAACAAGTCTCTCAAATATGTTCATGACATGTGTTGCCAAAGCAACTGGTCTGAAGTCATTGAGTCCAGATGGAATGGGCTTCTTGGGCATTGGCACAATGCAGGAGGTCTTCCATAGCAGCGGGATTCTTTCAAGCTTTAGACCCAGAGTGAAGAGAAAGTGCAGGATCCCAGTGAGCTGTGCTGCACATGTCCTCAGCACATGAGGGTTGACTTGGTCTGATCCGGGAAATTGCAGATTGAGTAGGTTTGTCCTGTCTGGGCTATTGTCCCGCAGCTTGGTTTTGGTGAGACCTGTGATGGCCTTCATCCCCCGCCACATGTCCCTGGTGTTGTTCTGTTGGAGTTTAACCTCCAATTTCCTCCCATAGGCCTCCTGGCTCTGCCTAAGTTATAATAATAATAACAGACTGTAGGTCAGGGGTCGGGAACATATGGCTTGCGAGGCAGGTGTGGCTTGTTTGATGATTGCATCAGGCTTGCAGATAAAACATAAAATATTCTCACTTGTTTTAGACTACGTTTACACATAGCCAGGTATTCTGAGAAATTAATATTTCCCTCTCTCTGTTTTCCAAAATAAGATCGTGCACACAGCATCATTTTCAAAAACGTTTTTGTTGACATCAACCCGCATAAATCCTCCATCGAGCGCCGGCAGAACTACAATGAGTCTCTGGGCGCAGCTGGATTAGATTCAAACCTGTAGCATTTATTTCATTACAGCTGTATGGATTACTCACAAATACCTTGAAAAACGTGCATTAGTGAGCGAGCTTGCCTCTTCACAAATATGTTAAAAAAGTGACAAAATCACTGACCTCCAAGCCTTTGTTCATCTCTGGTCATGGATCTGATCCATCAGCTGTGTGTGCAAATGAAACACATGAAAAGTGTTTCACCAGAAGAAACAGGTGAGATTCACACTTCTGTCCGGATCCTTTGTACCAACTCGGAACCAGCCGTGGTTGAGCCTCGTCTTGAGGGGCTGCGCACTACGGTGAGTGCTCCTGTGTGTTTAGCGTTGTTACTCGAACTCAGAACTTCTGCTCCGGGCTGATGTGCGTTGAGTTGCGTACAAAGTTCTAGGCTACATGCTGCTGTTTCATGAGTTCATGGTGATAACTTGAGATGAGGACGGCCCGCAGTGTTAACGGGGAACATAGCTTCCTTTCACAATTGGAGGAACATTGGGAACATCGATCTGACCCTAGTCAAAACCCTACTCCAGGTCCGTATATTTATATTAGGGCTGGGCAAAAATTTTAAAAAATTTATCGCATGTTATACGCAAAACCAATTAACCCTTGAACCGGAGCCCGCGGAAGCTCAGAGCCCACGGTTGGTCCAGCTCGGACACGTTGCATAAAAAGTGAAAAAGAAGATGTCAAACCTAAAAAAACACTTGGTGTGAACTTTTTCAAAATAAAAGCCAGTGAGAAACAGACATTTACAATTAAATAATAAAAACTGCGTCAACTGTGTTAAAATAATTGATAATGAATGCAAAATTAACATGTTAACGTGCCCAGCCCTAGTATATATACATATATATATATATATATATATATATATATATATATATATATATATATATATATATATATATATATATATATATATATAGACACACATACACACACACACAAACACATATATATATATGATGTGTTTCTCACCTTCCACGGTGGTTGGTCTCTCACCCTCATCCAACTCGAGTCGTCTACCAGAGGCCTGGGAGCCTCAGAGTTCTGCGCAGTATCTTTGCTGTTCCCAGTACTGCACTTTTCTGGAGTGAGATGTCCGTTGTTTTTCCCGATATCTGTTGTAGCCTCTTCCAGTTTGGGGGTTACATCCCCGAGTGTCCGATCACCACAGGCACCACTGATGCCTTTAAATTCCAGGCTCTCTCCAGCTCCTCTTTGAGCAAATCCATGCAGCACCAGAAGTCACATTAATGGTGAGTATTATAACAAGATTATTTAAAAGAATAAATTCAGAGGCTTATTATACTCAGATTTAGTTCAATTCAGTCTTAAAATATATTATATGGCTCTCACTGAAATTAATTTCCAAATATTTTGCTTTCATGGCTCTCTGAGTCAAAAGGGTTCCCAACCCCTGTTGTAGGCTATACATTGTGAGCTGCTTGTATGAATTGTTTTGCGAATTCTAACCTAAATAGAAAACTAAAGCCATGCCACTTTGCAAATGTTCGCTCTTGTTTAATCTCAGGGGGGAGGCATGGTTGGGCCTGGTTAGTACCTGGATGGGAGGCCCACCTTTTCTAGTGTGAATATGGTGTGTGTGTGTGTGTGTGTGTGTGTGTGTGTGTGTGTGTGTGTGTGTGTGTGTGTGTGTGTGTGTGTGTGTGTGTGTGTGTGTGTGTGTGTGTGTGTGTGTGTGTGTGTGTGTGTGTGTGTGTGTGTGTGTATGTTGTCGGGGCAGATGATGCTGAATATGAAGTTCTTGAGTGTCAGTTTTGTAGTCAGAAGGATATGTACATAAATTAACTTGGAACACACTTTTTTTTTTTATGCCTGTGTGCTGGACCAAGTGGTAAGTAAAAACCCCAGTGGCATTGGACACAACACAAATATGTTTTCATTTGTGATAGAGATATTGCAGATTTTATATATTTTTTTTTTACATTTACAACTGCATGATATTTCATGTTTATAACTGGGAAACAGGGTGTGGATGTACAAAATAATTGGTAATATGATCACCAGTTAGTGCTTGGTAATTAATTATAGTCTTGACACTAAGAAAAATGTCATGTCCACACCTCTTCTTGAATCTTGAAGGAGATGCACCTAAACATGATGCGATAATCAGTGGGTCTGACTGAGACCTGGACAGAGAGCGAGGGACTCAGAGTTTTATATTTTTAAGTATGCCTATGATGTGTGTGTGGAGACTGAACCGATGTACACACATAGATGCATGCACTCCTAAAAGGAGGAGGGGGCTGTGAGTGTGTGCAAGAGATTCAGATGCCCTCCCCGAGAGAGCGAAAGTAGTGAAGGAGGGATTTGTGGATCAGAGGCCAGGGAACGAGCACACGTGACACATCAGACACATATCGAGCACTGAAACTCTGCCGATACCTCTGTGAGTGTGTGGACCTGGGTCGGGACAGGCACAGCCATTACTGTGTCCTTTATCTCTCATCTGAAAGAGCTCCACGTTACACAACAACGCAGGGGATATTTTGGGTTTGAGTCAGGTTCGGCCAGTAGGCTGCATGCGCACACTCAGCCCACTGTGATGCTCTGTGCATAAAGACAAAAGTAAAAGTGTTAGAGCTGCGTTTGCTTCTAGTGCTTCATTAAACCAAAGCTTGGCTCCTGTGCTTTGTCCCAGGGAAGGGTTTTTTCTCAAGTCCACTTGTTATTTAATCTTCTCTGTGTTGGGTCACAGCCACAGACGCTGTTCTATAATAAAGTCTGTAGTCACAGCTCAGACTGTGGGAGACCCAGTGCTGGCCCGGGAAAGTCCACGCACTCGTGCATGAGATTTCATATGTATAGTATTATAGAGAATCATTTCATAAATCTCGTGATTGGCGTAGAGTGCGCCTATGCAATGTTTTGTGTGTAAGCAATCCCCATTTACAGAATGGTCTAGAGAAAGGGACAAACAGGTTGTACTTTCTCAGAAGTCTGAAGTCCTTTAACATCTGCTGATGTTCTATCAGACAGTCATCTCCAGTGTCCTCTTGGTCTGCTGAGGAGGAAGCCTCAAGACAAGGACAGTGTGGTTGGATGAGCTGGTGAAGAAGGCAGGATGTGTAGTGGGTGCAGAGTTTGACTCACTCACATCTGTGGCTGTGAAGAGGGCACTTAACAAGCTCATCTCCATCCTGGAGAACCCCCAAAACCCCCTGCACAGCACCATCACTGGATAGGAAAGCACCTTTGGGGACAGGCTGGTGTCCCCGTCCTGCTCCACAGACACTCTCTAGAAGTCGTTTGTTCCACTCGCCACACATCTGTACAATGCACCTCTATAACTGATTACTGCTGTATTATTATTAGGCCCACGCACCAGAAGCTGGTGATGATACTAGTGTCTGGGACATGAACTGAAACAAAGTAATGTTCCTGTAACCACCAGGGACCCTCACCATGACGTAGAGAAATAAATGCAAGGAACGTCTGTCTGTGTCTCTTCCTGTCTGTTCCATGCTTAACTCTCAGTTTTTGAACTCCACGAGACAAGTAAACCAGCACCAGGATTGTAGAATTTTAGATGGGCTGTGACACATCTCATGTACATGCTCCCCTGTAGGCCTGTGCATGTACACTCACATCAACTATAGTTTTCTCTGCTTTCCTCTGTTCTTTTGCCTCCCATTACTTCTTTCTTGTGGGCTCCCCATCCCACATCAGACCCCTGGTCAAACCTATAACTCCTGCAGCAGTGGAAACTCAGCAGTGCTTGAATTCTCGTCTCACAGTTGTGCACTGCATTTGGTCCCAAACAGGTCCACTGTAAATGGAATACATTTATTGTCATATAAATGTTTCTGATTTTACCGCTTTGTGCATGAACGTGGATTAAACCATTAACACACTGAGAGAGGGACTGCATGACCTGCGCTCGTAGAAGGAGGCGCCGCATCATGAGCAGGACTCTGCAGACAGGGTAAGAAAACAGACTTTAGGACAGAGCTGTAAACGGCCTCATGTGAATGAGCAGCTTTTGTACAGGTCATGATCAAACCAAACTGTAGAGCAGCGCAGAGCAGATACAGGGAGCGAGAGCGTGGGGCAGTGCTCTGCAGGGCAGGTGCAAGAAGATGTGAATGTTATGCATTTATCATTTATTTTTATACCATGAATATATTTCATGTAATGTTTTTCAGTGTACTAGTTTGATAATTATTTTTACGATTCTGGTAATTCGCTGAACACACCCTCAGTCTGCTCCACTCCACCAGATAATCAGGCACGGCACGAGTCTTGTTTAGAGCTCCACCCTCAAGGGGTGGGACCTAAAAAGTTAACACATTTTTGTCACAAGTCTTACCGTCTCTGAGCAGTGAAGCAACAAAAGTTGCCCAGGATTTGGGAAATCTTGATTTCTTACAATTTGCTCCCATTTGCACAAACAAGCTCCAGTTTCAGTGAAATTTCAATCAGTTGTTAAACTCTCTGCACTTAAGCTATTTAATATGAAAAAATAAACACATTAATCAAAGGTGCACACCCCAACCCCGAACAGACTGATGTAAGAAAACACAAAAATGAGTGTATGGAACAGTATGTATGGAACAATAACCTTTTATTTGCTGTAGACACACAAACTTTGGTTCACAGATCCGTGACATGCTCAAAAATTCAATGAGGCCCACACCCCATCTCACATTGTGTTGCCATGGCAACAAGTCTTAAAGCTGTCCTCCCCAATGGGACATACTGACAAAAACTTTGCTGTTGCCAAACCAAATTTGGTAAAACTATTGTCATGGTGCATCATGACAATAGGAACAAAAATTACACTGTGACCATGTCCTTTTACAGACTGGAAGTCCGTCATCATGGATTTTTTGTTTCGTTTTAAATCAACCTACAAATAAATAAAATGGCACAGTTAGATTAGGGTTTGGGTAAAAGTGAAGTTATGGGTTAGGGGTTAGGTCTTAAAGGCAGGTCCACTTACAAAAACAGCTGTAAAATCATCATAGATTAACATTTTTTTCATATAAATCCAAAGCTCTAACCCTGCTCTAATCAAAAATATAAAATTTACAAAAAATTTACCTCTTAAATGCCAGTTTGAAAACCTGAATTTCACATGTATTGTAAAAATGGCCTCTGTTATTGAGATATTGTCCATAAAACTGAAAAAATTGAATAATAGGGTACATTTTAATGTGTCCTAGGAAGCTTCAAGTTCTGCATTTTTTTCCAATTGTTTATAATAACTTTAGAAAATTCTTAATCTTTCTGTAACAGTAGAAATATAATGAAATATCTAAGTATATTTGGTTTTATTCTTGAGGAAACGTGATTATTTCCAACACCAATTTGTCCATTTTGGTATTTTTCACTGAACTCAACCTTTTCCCTTATATAGGCCCTGGTATCCAGTCCAATCCACTTTATTTCTATAGCACATTTGATTAACAGAACAGTTTCCAAAGTGCTGCTGCAAATAAAACATACCTAATGGAAACATTTAAATAAAGCTCTATTTAACTCCACTAGTCCTCGACAATAAAACTAATCAAATCAAATAAGAGCAAGAACACCAATAAATAATACAAAAAAATATATAAAATAAATCATAGACACAGAGGACCACCCAACTCACACAGTGTTAAAAACCAGAGAATAAAAGTGGGTTTTAAGACGAGACACTGTGGGGGCTGTCGGGACGTGGGGGGGCAGGACACACTGGTCGTCTGCATGTCTGTAAAAAAACGAGGATGAGTGTGCAAACAGGTAAAGATAAAAGTAAGTTGTTTTAAGCTGTACAGGTATAAAATAAGTATAAATATGAGGTCACTGCAAAATTTTGACGAAACCTGGAACTAAAACTTGACTTAGGCCATGACTAAAACTGGACCAAATCTATCAGTGGTAAACAAGAAGTCATGAACTGCAGGACTCCAGCAGTGTTGGGAAGGTGACTTTTAAAATGTAATCCCCTACAGATTACAGATTACATACACTAAAATGTAGTTTGTAACATAATCCATTAAATTACTTCAAGTGAGTAATGTAATCTGAATACTTTGGATTACTTGATTTGCTGTAGAGAAGCAAAGACGAGGAAATCTTCATATGAGATGTTTTGTCTGATAAAAGAAAATAAAAAGCCCAGTTTTTACTTAACCATATTAAAAATATTATTGGTAGAAGAGGAAGAGGCACGTCCACGCAGCATGATTTACTCCTGTTAAATCCTGTTTTAGACCTGGTTTTAGACCTGGTTTAAACCTATTTTAAACCTGGTTTATATCTGGTTTAGACCTGGTTTTAGACCTGGTTTAGTCTTGGTTTAGACCTGGTTTAGTCCTAGTTTTAGTCCAGCTTTAGTCCTGGTTTTAGTCCTGGTTTAGACCTGGTTTAGACCTGGTTTAGACCTGGTTTAGACTTGGTTTTAGTCCTGGTTTTAGTCCTGGTTTAGACCTGGTTTAGACCTGGTTTGGACCTGGTTTAGACTTGTTTTTTGTCCTGGTTTAGTCCTGGTTTTAGTCCAGCTTTAGTCCTGGTTTTAGTCCTGGTTTAGTCCTGGTTTTAGTCCTGGTTTAGATCTGGTTTTAGTCCTGGTTTAGATCTGGTTTTAGTCCTGGTTTAGATCTGGTTTAGTGTCCGGCAAGTGTGTAGTGTACAGTAACTGTAACTGAATACAGTTACTCATAATACAGGTATGAAGTATGAATATGAAGTTAATGCTAAATTTAGACGTCACGAACTACAGGACACCACCAATTACTCCGATGAGAGTAGTAGTAATGACATGTTTGTGAAATGTTTGTGTCACTAGAGTGATGTGAACTGGACAAGATAATTGCTCAAACAAATAACCAAATCTCAATGGCTTTAACAATAGTAATTAACAAAAGGAATGTTTACAAGGACAATTAAGGGTATAATTATTTTAAACATGTTGAGCAATGATGAGTAGCGTGGAGGACAGCAGGGGTCAGCCTTTCATTTTCAATGGAAAAAAAACAACATCTTGTTCAATTAAAATGACTTAAATTAAGATCCTTTTTACTTTATTTGAGTCGATTCAACTCGACAAGTCAAATGATCCACCAATGGAATAAGTGTGAGTTTCTTAATTCAAGCAACATTCAATTTAGTTTCTTATTTTAAGTGCAAAAAGTTTTTGTTTTTCTTATTTTAAGTGTGGCAAGATATTTTAAGTACAAAAAGGGTCCATCCATATGAAATCAGGTGTTTTCAAGGAATCTCCCCTATGAACCAGCTTTGATTTGGCTGAAAAATTTACAAAAAAAATTTAAAATTACCAAATGAAAGAATCTAAAATTTTAGTTCCTGAGTTGTGGCCTGTTGAAAATTTTGGGGCCATCCCCACTTTTTCAGAAACCTTAATTTCTAAGCATGTTTGAGAGACCATAACTTAATAAAAAATAGAGCTAGGAAGCGGAAAATGTGTATTATTGTAGATTCTGGGTCATAGATTTTAAATGTTGGCACAGTTACATGTTGATAAACTTTTTACCAGAGAAACCTTGGCATATTCTGATTAGTTTAAAGTAATAAAAACATCTACTATTAACTTCCTTCATTTCAAATGTAATTTTTGCAGATGACTCTCACAGTTAATTTCAGGTGGAGCTTAGGTACTTTTCCACCTGCGAGAAAGGTTCAATTAACTTTAATAGATTTAGACACTATTTGCATTTTATACGGGAAGACAATTAGAGATTATTTATGGTACATTGTTTGTGATGGTTTTGGTGGCACAGTAAAACTGCAAGGACCAGTCTTTCTAAATTCTCAATTCAGATCCTAAATCTGTTGTCAGATATTAAAATCTTTATTAAGAGGGGCTGTGGGCCCCCAAAATCTAAAATTTTGTTGCCACTCAATTTTTATTTTATTATTTTTATTTTTTTCAGTTTTTGAGGTCCAAGATCTATTTACTCCAAACAGATATTTACAAAATAACTGTTGAACCTGAATATTTGAGAGAATGACCATTTCTGACAACAATCTTACACTTTTCTGAGCTTTCATGTGCACCACAATTAATTTCCCGTTGTCTCCCCTTATAACAAGCAGTTCATGTTTAAGGTTATTAAAGGTAACTGAACGTTGCTAGCAGGTGGAAAAGTACCTCAACTCCACCAAAACGTACCTGTAAGAGCTCATTTTAAAAATCTGTTTCCGTTTGACATGAAGCAGTTAATAGTAGATGATTAGAATAATCAGAATATGCCAAACTTTCTCTGGTAAAAACGTCTAACTGTGCCCACATGGGGAACCAAGGGTCCAAAGAAGGGGCCAAAAAGTTCACATTTGGTCTGTGACCATATTTGGGACTCTACACCATCCACATGAAAGTTCAGAAAAGTGAGAGATTTGTGTCAAATATTCAGGTTCAGCAGTTGTGGTCAAACCTGATGCGATGTGCAGGAGTGTCACAGTGGATATAGCGTATATTATAACATAAAACAATAAAAGGTAACATGATGATCTAAATATGTTTTCCCCACTTTGCCTATTTTGAGCGTGGTGTGTGCTGGTTGTAAATATCTGCCTGGACTAAATAGATCTTGGACCTCAAAAATAAAAAAAAAACAAAAAAATTGAGTGGCAACAGCAACCCCCTTAATAAAGATACTCAACAGATTTAGAATCTATGACCCAGAATCTACAATAATACACATTTTCAGCTTCCTAGCTCTTTTTTTTTATGAAGTTATGGTCTCTCAAACATGCTTATAAATTAAGGCTTCTGAAAAAGTGAGCTGGCCCCAAAATTACATTGGGCAGTAACTCAGGAACGACTCAAGGGAGATTGAGCTAAAATTTTTGATTCTTTCATTTAGTAATAAAAAAAAAAAATAAATAATAATAATAATAATAATAATAATAATAAATAAATAAAAAATCAGCCAAATCTGAGTTGGCCCATAGGGGAGGGCCACTGATTTCATATGGACTGACCCAAAAGTTTTGTTCCACTCGCAGATTATTTTACTTGTCAAGTGAAATTTACTGAAATCATGATCAAACTTTCTTAATTCAATTCATCTTAACTTGGGTAGATTTAGTTTTTTGCAGTGTTTAATCAGCTGTCACCAGCTTCTGTTATGTTTATAAAGTTATTCATTTCCTTTATTTGACTCTTTCTATTTCTGTTTCGTTTTGGATGGGGCTCCCTGCTCTCAGGTTCTCCTTGTTGATTACAGTAATTCATAACTGTTTCTATTTCCTCCACTTAGGGCCTTGCAAGGTTTTATAAGCTCCGGATTCATATTGGGCATTATAGAGTTTGGGGCCAGTCACAGAGAAGGCCATGTCCCCTCCTGGTTTTAAGTCTTGTCTTGGGCACCAAGAGCTGGAGCTGGCCCTCAGACCTCAGAGCGCACAGGGGAAGTAAATTTGGATGAGGTCCAAGACGTTCTGTGGGGCCAGTCCATTCAAAGTTTAACAACAAACAGTAAAATCTTAAAATCAATTCTAAAACGAACTGGAAGCCAGTGCAACAGCGCTAAAACTGGGGTAATGTGGTCTTATTTTTTGCTTCCAGTTAAATTTCAGCAGAATTTTGGACCAGCTGTAAGCAGTAAAGTGCATGGAGGCTGATAACAGAAAAAAGTGCATTACAGGCATCTAAACAAGTGGAGATAAAAGCATACCTGACTTGTTCAAGCATATTATAAGATAAAAACAGTTTCACTTTGGATAAAAGCTGCAAATGATAAAAGCCAGATATGAAAACTGCGTGCACTTGTTTTTCAGATTTAAAATCACTTACAATAGTGACACCAAGGTTGGTGACAACTCTGACAAAGTTCTGTAATTGACCCAGATCCATAAGGTGTGTGTCAGTGTTGCCAGTTACAGGTGCTCAGTTTGAGGTGCTCAGAGAATGTCTCAGACAGTGGGGTCCAGAGGAAGAGGTGCTGGAGGGACCATCATGGCAGGACAAACCCCTACATGGGGCGTACCACCGGAACATAACTGAAGTGGCTGATATCAAGAAATCCTACCAATGGCTTGAGAGGGTCTGAAGGACAGCACAGAGGCACTGATCCTGGCTGCTCAGGAGCAGGCCCTGGGCACTCGAGCAATAGAGGCCCAGAGGCCCGGTGGTGGACATCTCAATACCAAGCGATGGTAATATCAGGAAAAAGGAACACGAGAAACTAGAGAAATACCAGGGGCTCAAGGAGGAGCTGGAGAGAGCCTGGAAAGTGAAGGCGTCAGTGGTGCCTGTGGTGATCAGAGCACTTGGGGCTGTAACCCCCAAACTGGAAGAAACTACAACAGATACCGAGAAATACAACGGACATCTCAGTCCAGAAAAGTGCAGTACTCGAACAACAAAGATACTGCGCAGAACTCTCAGGCTCCCAGGACCCAAGCTGATTGAGGGTGAGAGACCAACCACCGTGGAAGGTGAGAAACACAGTTTTATATATATATATATATTATTATTATTATTATTATTATTATTATTATTATTATTATTAATATAATAAAAAGAATTCCAAAAACAATACTGCTTGACTGATCATTGGCAGTACACCCTTGCTTCACTTGCCAACTTTGGACATATTTTTTGATACTTGGACCCTGCTGTCTGTTTGGGGAGACACGAGTAAAGAAACAGGCTGTTAACAAAACTAGGATATTAGCCGAAAGCTAACACCAAGCCTGCCCAGGAGCTGCCACCCGGTTAGACAAGGGGCGGTCACCGGACCGGAATGTTCTGGCCCGTATGGACCTGTACCTTCTCCCTGAGGGCAGCAGGCGAAAAAGGTGGTGCGCAGGGTGATGTTGGTCCCGCAGGATGTTGTGCAGTCTTCTCAGACAGCGAGTGGAGTAGATGGTGCTGATTTCTGGCAGAGTCGTTCCAATGATTCTACCGGCTGCTTTCACCACCTGCTGGAGCGCCTGCTGGTCAGCCTTGAGTGCAGCTGGAGAACCACACTAAAAATCCATACGTCAGAACGCTGCTGATGGCACAGTTGTAAAAGTTCAACATCAGAGGTCTGGGAATGTGGGCACTCCTCAATTTCCTCAGGTAGTAAAGGCGCTGTTGGGCTTTCCGTACGGCTGAGGTGATGTGATTGCCCCAGGACAGGTCCTCAGTCACGGTTACCCCCAGGAATTTGAAACTGCTCACCCTCTCCACTGCCTCAGTGCCAATGAGGAGAGGTAGATGGTTGTTGTGACCTTTTCTGCGGAAATCCACAACAATCTCCTTGGTCTTTTTAGTGTTTAAAACCAAGTTATTGTGGTGGCACCATGACTGTAGGTGTTGCACTTCCCTCCTGTAGTTAACCTCATCGTTGTTGGATATGAGGCCGAGCACTGTGGTGTCATCAGCGAACTTAACGATGAGGTTGGACGCGGAGAAAAGACAGTCATGGGTGAAGAGAGTGTATAGCAGAGGGCTCAGAACACACCCCTGAGGGACCCCAGTGTTGACAACAAGGGTGGGGGAGGTGTTCTTGCCCACTCTGACACTCTGACACTCTGTGTACGGTTAGTGAGAAAGTCCACAGTCCAGTTGCACAGAGAGGAGTTGAGTCCCAGTTGGTGGAGTTTGGACCGAAGTTTGTATGGTCGGATGGTGTTAAAAGCCGAACTGTAGTCTACAAAGAGGAGCCGAGCATAGGTGTTCTTGTGCTCCAGATGCTCCAGTAGTATGTGCAGCACCGTGGCTATGGCATCCTCAGTTGACCGGTTCTCTCTGTATGCAAACTGGTATGGATCCAGGAATGGTGGCAAAGCGGCTTTGATGTGTTTTATGACCAGTCTCTCCAGGCATTTGGAGGGAATGGAAGTGAGTGCCACAGGTCTGTAATCCTTCAGACATGTGACGTTTGACTGTTTTGGGATGGGGACAATGGTTGCTGCTTTGAAACAAGCTGGAACCAGTGAACAGGACAGTGAGGTGTTGTATTTAGAGTTGAAGACGTCCGCCAGCTCTGCAGCACAGTCTTTAAGCACCCGGCCCAGTACTCCATCTGGCCCAGCCGCCTTCCTGGTGTTGATGCTGGAACACACGTCTCACCTCATGAGTGCTCAGGACTGGAGCAGGGTCAGTCGAGGGGAGAGGGGACAGGACAGGGTCGGTGTTATTCCTGTCAAAACGGGCATAAAAGAGGTTTACGTCCTCAGCCAGAGTAGGACTGTCAGCTGAGGGTGGTGGTGGTTTCCTCTTGTAGTCCGTAATAGCCCTGATGCCCTCCCAAACCTGCGTTGGGTTTGTGGTGTTCTCAAACCTGGCCTCAATACACCTCCTATAATGTCGTTTGGCAGTATTGATGCCACTCCTCAAGTTAGTCCTTTCAGCACTATATGCCTCCTGGTCCCCGGAGTTGAAAGCAATATTCCTAGCTCGGATAAGTTGTTGAACTCTGTGTGTCATCCAGGGTGGAGTATTGGGAAACACACGGAATTGTTTCCAGCCTGTTATGTTGTCCACACAGAACCAGATGTAATCCAAGACAGTGGAGGTGTAACTGTCCAGTGCAACACGATTGACGATGTCCTGCTCTTTGAATACTTCCCAGTCTGTGTGGTGGAAACAGTCTTGGAGCATAAGAATAGCGTCCTGCGGCCATGTTCTCACGGTTCTGATTGTAATCCCAGTGTAATCCCAGTATGAGGGAGGAGTTGCCATATATATTCCAAATCACATTCCGGTTAAGATCAGAGAGGGCCTCATGTCAAGTGATGTTGAAATGTTGTGGCTTCGGGTGCACCTGCTTCGTTTAAAACCGTTGCTGATAGGAAGCTTTTACAGACCACCTAGCTCCAACAGACAGTATTTAGATAATCTGTGTGAACTGATTGATAGAGTATGTGATGGGAATAAAGAGGTGTATTTATTAGGAGGGTTGAACATTGACTTTCTTTCTTCATGCTGTCCACTCAAAAAGAAACTTCTCCCTGTAATGAGTGTCTGTAATTTGACTCAAATCGTCCAACAGCCTCCCAGAGTGTGCACTAACAGTACTGGAACCACATCATCTACGTGCATTGATCACATCTACACTAATGCAGAAGAACTTTGCTCACAAGCCATATCAGTGCCTACAGGATTTAGTGATCACAATCTAGTAGCTGTATCCAGAAAAAACAAAGTACCCAAAGCTGGGACTAAAATTGTGTTAAAGAGCTCATATAAAAGATTCTGTTGTGAATCGTATATAGACGATTTGAAAAACATTGATTGGTCTGCTGCGAGTAACGAGAGAGATCCAGATGCTGCACTTGATGTATTTATGCAACTGTTGCTCGCAGTGACTGATATGCACGCACCTGTCAAGAAAGTGTCTGTCAAATCAGTTATTTCCTCTTGGATTGATGAGGACTTAAAACAAGGTATGACTGAAAGAGACAGAGCAAAAGGTGTGGCAAATAAATCTGGCTGTGCATCTGATTGGCTGACCTACTGTAAATCAAGAAACAATGTCACTAAGTTGAACAAAAAGAAGAAGAAAATATATTATGAAACAAAGATAGATAATGTAAAGCATGATGGGAATAAACTGTGGAGCACCCTGAACAATATCATGGGGAGGAACAGCGCTTCAGTCTCTTCTTTCATAGAATCATCAAATGGGTTTTTTATAACTAAGCCTGTAGATATTGCCAATTATTTTAATGATTATTTTACTAGTAAAGTGTATAATTTAAGGAAGGACATGACAACCAGCTGGGAACTATCATACTCAAGTATTAAAGAGCGAATTACGAAAGACAAGAACTGCAAATTTGAGATGTGTAAAGTGAGACTTGAAGATGTGACAAAACTACTGCTGTCTATTGATAATGGAAAACCATCTGGCATTAACAACTTAGATGGAAAACTACTGCAGATAGTTCTCTCAGTCTTCAGTGTAATGGGTTTTCTAAAACATGGAGAGAAGCTAAAGTTATACAACTTGCCAAGAATGCTAGAGCTTCCTTTACAGGACCTAACAGCCGACCAATCAGTCTGTTACCTGTTCTGAGCAAACTCTTAGAAAAAATGTATTTGACCAGATACAATGCTATCTCTCTGCGAATAACCTGTTATGTAACTATCAGCCCGCTTATAGGGAAGGCCACTCAACATGTACAGCACTCAGACAGACAACAGATGACTGGAGGAAACAGACTGATCAAAAACACATTGTGGGAGCAGTACTGACAGATTTCAGTGCAGCATTCGATGTGACTGATCATAAATTACTATTGGAAAAACTTAGGTGCTATGGTTTTGCTCCATCTGCCCTCTGCTGGATAGAAAGTTATCTATTCACAAAGAGTCTTCTTTAATGATAGTTTATCTCATCCAAAACTCATCACGTGCAGAACCCCGCAAAGGAGCTCACTGGGTCCTCTAATGTACTCTGTTTTCACCAATGATCTACCACTAGCACTGAATAAAGCTTTTGTATCCATGTACGCAGATGATACAACAATCTATGCACATGCACCCACAGCCTCTGAAATGACTGCACAACTAAATAAAGAGGCACAGACAGTCCTAGACTGGGTTATTACTAACAAGCTAGTCTTAAATACATCAAAGACTAAGTGCATTGTATTTGGTACAAAATCACTCTTTGAAAATGAAACGTCAACTGAACCTGAAGCTGGACAATGCAACTATTGAGCAAGTGAAGGAAACCAAGCTTCTTGGTGTTACACTAGACAGTAAACTGGAAAAATGGGAAGGAACATATCTGTTATTAAGAGATGTTCCACATTCTTAACACCACCCTTAATGAAACAACCTGCAGACTCTGGTGTTATCACTCTTGGATTACTTGGATTACATTACTAATGATTTGCTCAAGTGCAACTAAAAAGGAGCTTGGAAAACTTCAACTAACTCAGAACAAAGCTGCTCACCTTGTCCTGGGGGCTACATTAAGATCAAATGTGAACAATATGCATGCCAGCCTCCATTGGTTAAAGGTTTAAGAAAGGCTAAATGCCTCACTATTTGTTTTTATGAGGAACATAATGGTGTCAAAGCTTCCTCAGTGCTTACACAGTCAAATAATGTTCAGCTCTGGCACACATGCCGACCCTCCCAGACCTGCTGCCAGAGGTCTTTACACTGTCCCACCAACTAGAACAAAACTGAGTCAATATACAGTGATGTACAGAGCCATGGTTAAGTGGAACTCACTGCCTCTTCAGATCACTGCAGCCAATAACAAATTAAGGTTTAAAAAAGAAGTGAAGAACTATTTTTTAGCCCTTTACAATAAGTAAGCAGTAATGAATTCTATTAGAAATGATATTTTAATGATTTTAATCTTTGTATAACTGTTTTATTTGTAAGTGTCTTATTTGGTGCTGTGTGTTATATGTGGACCCCAGGAAGAGTAGCTGGTGTCAAAGACATCAGCTACTGGGGATCCAAATAAAATGAAATCAAAATCAAACACAGAAAACACACAAGCACACGGCTGAAGCTCAGCCAGTGCAAACATATCTCCTCATTTCTCTTTCATGTATTGCTAGGCTCAGTTAACCAGCACGACTACTAAAATGTTACCACAGGGCACGTAAAGCTTGACATTCACTCAGATTTTCCAGAATTCTCCATTACGTCTTGTGTGACATCAACACATTTGATGAGACAAAATAACTGCAGTGCAGAGGACATACAGGTTTAAGTGGAGTGGACTTGCTGATGACAAAGGCTCTGCATACTTGAACAATGACAAAGCTCTGAGTAATGTTATAAGGTAGGTGACCATGTAATTTTAAGTTGTTGAACTTGTTAAAAAATAAGTGAAACTCCCTAATAATCATAAGCTTCTCAGAACTGTGCCATTGTTTCTAAGTTTTTCTTTTTTTCTCAGCTTGGCTCAAGGATCTGTCACGCTAAGGAGATAATAACCAGTTGAGACTGGTCATGCAGGTCTTTACAATGCATGCAGGTCTTCTGCAGTCACCAGCATGTCTTTAGAGTAAATAATGTCATTGCACCTCAAAGGGGCAAGGAGGAGAGGCACTTTATTTTGGAGGATTTGTTTGAATAATCTATGCCTCCAGTGCCCACATGAAGTGCACTCTGACTGCACTCCACCCACAAATTTCTATTTCACCCTTATTTAAGTATGTATCTGAGACAATAATGTACTTACAGTTATCTTACTTTTATTTTAAAGCTTTTAATACCTCTTCACACAGTTAAGGGGGAGACGTTTTCATGTTCTATATCTCCTCCTGCTGTTTGCACCTCTGCTGCTACAGCTCTTTCTTGGCCTACAATAGTTCCACTTCACTTGTGCATGTTTCTGGTTCATTTGATTTAGATAAGTAACAAGATAACAAGATAATAAAAGCAACAAGCAGCATTGAATTGATTGTGTCTTTGCCCACTGACTCATTGTTTACTGTTACATGTTAGCAAAAATAAATTGTGTGCTTGGTTACTGCTTTTAATGATGGGTGCTCCTGGGAGGACATCTTACAGAATGATGAGTGCATGGGTGAAGCCCATTGACTCATTGACACTATTACATATTAGGAATAATAAATACGCATGTCCCAATGCCTGCGGCGTGGGAGAGTGGTCACTGCTTAATGCTGGGTGCTACTGGGAGGAAGACGTTTTGATGCTCAATTTTGTCAAAACGGTTGGTGCTTCGCCCAATCATTGCGAAACTAAAAAGGCCCTACGCCCTGTTAGGGCTAGTATTATGTAAATTAGACAAGAACCAGGATATAATTATCAAATTGTCCATCTAGGGTAAACAAGACATGATTCAGCTCTCTCTCTCACACTCACAACAGTAGTTTAACCTGTCACGTGCTTTTCATAACAATTCACGGAAAGAGAGAAACAAAGAGGGTTCATAACTGTAGATTCATTGAGACCTGATTCTTTGAATTACAAAACATATTATTACATACATAATAATGCGCCTGTGTGCCAACAAAGTGCTAATGAAATGTCTCTCAAAGCCTGTACACAAAGAGGATGGTCAATATTTAATCCCAGGGTTTGGTTAGTTAACTCATGACCAATTATGTAACAAATGGCTCAATTACAACTGAGAGCACTGAAGCGCACCTATTTCAGTTGGTAATTATCTGTCATTAAATAAAACTATATAATATCCACTTCCCATGGTACCAAGCCACATCACACTAATAGGTTCAACGTTAACCACGGCTTACAACGGGTGAGTGATTCTTTACACTATGTTCCTTTAAAGGTGCAAAAGTTACTTTTCTGGTGGAGGGTCTGTCATCTGCTTTTGTCCATGGAGATGTTATTTGCCTGTAGGGTTGTCAAAAGTATTGAAAATCAGATACTAATTCATACTAAAACTAGTAAAGAAACTAGATACAGAAATGAAGTTGTGTATCTAGTTCAGAACCTTTCTTGAATGTATTTAGAATGATCTTGAGCTGTATCAGATAAAGTAGAAAAGCACATACAGTATACGCCCATGGACCTGGACAAATGAGGGATTACACAGATATAACACCTCTTGCTAATATAAAAGAAAGTACTATGACTTTATGTTGAAAAGCACATTCTTAAATCTCAGTCTAAATAAACTGTGTTTTTAATGATTGTTGTGTTGGAAATGGGATTGAGTATCAAGTCTATTCCTCACTATCCAAATCAAGTTTGAGATGTTTCTCTTATGACAACACTATTTGCCATAATATGAAATGCATGTTGCTACATGGAGACAAGCAGCTGTTAGATGGATCAGATATTTCTCCTCCACTGGAATTATTTTGCCACCTTCTACTAATGTTTTCATTAGTGTACACTTCAGACCTTTAAGAGTTTGGGGTCTATTGTTTCAAGTCAGCCCCAGGACCCCGAAACCCTCCCTTTTTGGACCAAGCCTCAGATGGAATTTTGTGATTGAGTCGAAAGTGGTGCTGTAATCATAGAGTGGGACACAGAATGATACTGACACGATGAGGAGTATGTATTGTTGTTTTCAATTATTGACCATTTATTGAAAATAATCTGTAAAAATGTCATTCTCAAAGACAAATCCTCTTCACAAACAGTTAGAATTCGGTTAGTTAGGGTGTCACACTGTGGCGTTACTGTCTCATTTGTAAATAGAAAATAGAAACCCCAGTTTATTAGCTTCAGATTAAGCCCAAGATGAACTCTGTGTCTCCAACGGTTCACCTGCTATAACAGAAATAACATTCTATACCCCCAGATGCACAGAATGCATACAGTGATTCTGTGGGAAAGTTACCCATTTCAGGATAAAAATTCAACTTAACCTTTTGATTTGTTTGGATTGGTTTGGATTTGTTTCAAACCTGGCCTCAAACCTTGATGTTAACATACAAGATATTATTGTTTTATATATATATATGTGTGTGTATGTATATATATATATATATATATATATATATATATATATATATATATATATATATATATATATATATATATATATATATACACATATATATATATATATATATATATATATATATAGTTTTTTTTATCTTATTTATAATATTTGAGATTTATGGTCTTTAAATGAGGGGCATAACAACATCCATTAGCTGTAGACTTTGGACGATTTGTTGCATACTACTACATTTTATTCCAACCTTTTTCTACCTTTTCTACAGTTTTTTTGTTTTTTTGTTTGTTTGTGTTTTTGCCTATATGCCATAAAGCAGTACAATATGGTCAGTGTAAGATGAATTTAAAGCAACATCAGTATGAATGCTCAGTAGCAGTTACAGTTCAAACGCTCATTCCTTCTTTATTGAGACATAATCTTGTACTACCTAGTGAAATGTGCACTTGTATATTATATTTGTATATTTCTTTCATCTTGTGAGGTCTTGTCAAAGGGGTAACAGAGTGGGTGATAAGGTTGTGTACAACTCTTCTCATTATAGAGACAGGCAATGGAATCTGTAAACAGCATCCTAATTATTTAATGTCAAAATACACTGAACATGTCTGAGATGAACAATGATTATGGGGCCTGTTAGAGTCATATTTCACATGATATCACATGGATAACTCTATGTCCTGTCAATCATCATATCACTGTTGTGATATGATGTCTTTCTGTGACCTCTTGTATACAGCTGAGATTTTATATTTCATTACTTATCTTTCTATTTTATTTTGACTTGTACATTTACATTTATATAATTATGTCTTATCTGACACATGTCCCTTGCTCTTTTTTGCTACTTAATTAGAACTTATTATTACCATTTATATTTTCGCTCTTTGTTATTATATTATATTGTGATGTGTGAGCTGCTGTGTCCTTGTGGATAAATAAAGCTTGTCAGAGTCTAAGTCTAAGACTCCATGCATACACATACTGTGTGACAGGATTATGCAGTTAGGTACACATTATTCTGAAGTGTGACCTTTTTAAGTTTTGAAAGAGCATACATTTTACTGGCTGAAAACATCTAAAATACTCCTGTAGCGAGACAATGCTCATTTGGGTCTTATTTTAGCTTCTTTAGCTTTTTTATTCAAAGGACAAAATTATTTCAAAATAACTGATTCAACAGGAACAGATAGAATAATATGTGATAGGATAAGGTCCCTAGAATGATCTCTTTCTTTCTTTCTTTTTTTTTTTTTTTTGGCATATAAAATATTAAATGCTTAAACCCTTATAAAAAACTCTCAAGAAAGCAATTTAATTATTATCAACCTCAAGTCAGAATAATGTGTACCTATCACGGGTTTATAGTCGATTTCATCAAGTGATTACCCCTGTATATCAGACAACAGGACCACGCCACAGCAATGGCAAATGATTAAGCTATTTATTAGTCAAAAGAGTGGAGCTTATTCCATAAGCCTGTATAAAAAGGGCTTCAGGGTAATTCGAGGTGTGGCAGAGGTGAGTTGTGGTTCACTGGAGCAGTGGGAGGATGAGACATAATCCTACTCCTATGTCTCAATTAATCATATTTCATTAAGTAATACAAGATTGTCTCAATAAATAATAAGTGCTTGACCTGTAATAGAATTAGGCTACTGAAAATGTGATGGTATCATTTCAAATTTGTCACTATAGAGCTTTTGGATAGGAGTCCAAACACCACAAAAAAAACAAAAAAAAAAGAATCACAGTCGTAAAGATCTTAAATTCATGTTAAACTGACAGCATCTTACAGATTTATGGCATATAATGGAAAAAAAAAGACTTGACATTGTATAAAAAAGTACAAAATGTTGGAATAAAATATAGTAATCTGCCACAAAAGGTTTATGGCTCAGGGAAGTTGATATTTTCTGCTAGATTTGATTTTGGCCATGAACCACAAACCATTTTAAAAGATACAAAACTAAAATTGAAGATTGATATTATTTTGTATATAAACATCAACTGTGCCAGGTTTGAATCAAATCCATACAGGTTTGAATTTATATCTAGAAATCAGTAACTTTCCCATGGAATGGCCCCATATGTATTGTATGACTATATGATTGAGAATTCTATATTAAAACAAAAAGATGTTCATTTTGTCTCCTTATGTCCTTTAACTTCTAAGTAAAGTGTATTTACCTTGTTGACATGTTTCAGCTGCTGGTTGTGAGCCGTTTTCAGACCTGTCCCCGGTGTCGGTAGTGACGTGTCGTATGTCAGCTGTTACGTCCGAAGCAACCTGCCAGGTCCATCAGGCTGACCACACCTAAAGGAAGTAACAACAGCTGATATACGGCACATCACCACCAACACCAGGGACAGTTCTGAAGATGGCTCGCAGCTAGCAGCCAAAACATGTCAACAAGGTAAATGTATTTACTGTATTGTCTTTAAAAGGAACTTTAAAAAGAACCCAAGAAGTTAGAGAATTCTTTATGTCGGTTTGAGGCTATAGAATGTTGATTCTGTTATATCAGATGAACCGTTGGAGACACAGAGCTCATTTTGGGCTTAATTTGAAACTAATGAATTAGGGAAATGTTCTATTTACATATGAAACAAATAATCACATACCATGGTGTCACAATGAAACTATGGAGGAGAGGATTTTTCCATCTTTTGATGATTTTGACACAATGAGCAGTTTTTGATTAGATAGATTAGTAGATTAGATTAATAGATTTTGAGCTCAGTTTTTAACATCATATCATAGGATTATAGACAACCAAGAAGTGCAGCATGTGCAGTTCAAGGGACAAAAGTATGGTGGATTGTGTGAAATGAGCTGAACACCAAATGTGGCAGCAAATGTAGCAGAAGACATTCCAAAGAAAATACTTCAAGGGAATGGTCAGTTTCATTGCCAACCAAAACAACAAAGCAGAATAAAAGGCAGAGTGCTTTCCTGTTGTGCCTCCAGAGTTCACCTGGTTCCTAGTTGTGATGCTCGGGCTTCAAGACACAGAAGGACACTTTTGTCAGTCCTCCTCTTATGCTCCACTGTGTAAATGTTGCTGCAGCTTAACTTGATTTTCCCTTTAGATCAATAAAGTATCTATTAATTAATCTAAATGGTCTAATAGGTGGAAACAATGCTACTTACACCTGTATAATGCTATATTGTTATATTCTAGTATTCTTTGGCCCAACTTTCACTATACTTTCATGCTGTATGTGACCACTTCTTACTCACTCACAAAATTCCAACTGAGCCTTGGTCCAAAAAGGAGGTTTTGGGGCTCCTGGGACCAAACAGGGCCTATTTGAAACATAAATAAATAAATAAATAAATAATCTGAACTCGTAACGGGCTGAAGCACAAAGTACATTTGGTTTTAATAATGTGTGTTTTGATTTACAGGTTAAGCCAGCATTTTCAACTCTACTGTAGAAGTTAGAACAATGACATACTGGGTAACGCGTCATCTTTACTATAATATTCTATGAATAGCATGTCTAAACAATAATCCTAATCTTTTGTGTTCATTTATTCAACAGATTACACTTGTTTTTATAGCATTCCTACTTATAGGTAAGTTGTTTTGAAAATCAGGTATGCATTTGCTTTAACTGAACTTTGTATTATTCCAATGATGCAATGTTTACAAGTCGCACTTATTAATTGCTGTCAAGAAACTTTGTCACTAGATGCGTTTCCCTCACCTTGTTTTGAAGGCACATTTTGAAGATTTGCATAAGTAAACGGAGGTGGAAATGCACAGATACTGCACAAATATCACATTTAGGACCCATAGATCGCTGTTTGTTTGCTTGCTAACAAACTGTAGTGAATATATTTTTTAAAAACATGTCACTGT
This sequence comes from Boleophthalmus pectinirostris, assembly GCF_026225935.1. Taxonomy (NCBI): domain Eukaryota; kingdom Metazoa; phylum Chordata; class Actinopteri; order Gobiiformes; family Gobiidae; genus Boleophthalmus; species Boleophthalmus pectinirostris. Next base: position 4,672,524 of record NW_026571541.1, on the reverse strand, counting down.
TGGACTACATATCTGCACGGGACCGGAGTGGGCACAAGTGAAGAACAAAGTTAAATAATCCCATTATGCTGGTTCTTTTGCAGAGGAGCATAGATAAACAAACTTTGTTACGGGTCGTTCTTTTTCAACATACTTTGTCAAAGATTGAGACAAAAACAGCTTTGTAGGATTAGTGATGTCATGTCAGAGAAGAACCAGGTAACCTACACTCACTTATGCGCTCGTATGATAGAAAAGGAGATAAAGGGTCGCATTTGTTATGTGCTTTTCTGATGCAAATTTTGGAAATATACACATTTTATATGGATGGAAATGCATTTACTGAAAATACATTATACTATATTTAAAGCCCCAGTGTGTAACTTTCTGGTTATTCCATGGAAATAGAAAGTTAAAACCAAACTTTAGAACATTCTCAATGAAGATTGATACATTTTAAGCCACACACCATAATATTTTACCAAAGAAATGTTTACATGGAACAAGCAGAGAGAAGTCCTCTATCAGGCCAAATATGAATCAGGTTTGTGGAGATGCAAGGCCACTCAGAGTAAGGAAACATGTTTTCCAGTGAGATAAATACAACTATAATGAAAAAAAATGCTTTTATTTGCTTTTATTTAGTCTATTTTTTTATTTTTATTTTTTTTTGCAAATAAGTTACATACTGGGGCTTTAACATAGCCTACATAATGTTCCACAAAAGGTTCAGATTCATGTCAAATGATTTAACTGACTCCACTGTATCTCTAACAGGGGGCAGTAAATGCAAACCAATCCAGACTGACCGGAAAAACAATGTTAAAGAAGGACAAAACAGCATTAATGGAAACCAAGGAACCACCACCGACGACAACAACAAAGACAACAACCTAAAAACAAATTATAGTCAAGATGACAACCACATAGCCTACAGTTACGACCATGTGAACGGCAACCAAGAAAACAATGGAAACAGTGGAATAGTGGATAGCGAGGAGAACAGTGGTTCAAAGGAGTACAGCAAGGAAGATAACAACAACGAAAAGGATAAGGACAGTGGTTCAAAGGAGACCAGCAAGGAAGATAACAACATCGAAAAGTTTAAGGACACTGGTTCAAAGGAGACCAGCAAGGAAGATAATAACATCGAAAAGGATAAGGACACTGGTTCAAAGGAGTACAGCAAGGAAGATAACAACAACGAAAAGGATAAGGACAGTGGTTCAAAGGAGACCAGCAAGGAAGATAACAACATCGAAAAGTTTAAGTACACTGGTTCAAAGGAGACCAGCAAGGAAAATAACAACAACGAAAAGGATAAGGACACTGGTTCAATGGAGACCAGCAAGGAGGGTAACAACAACGAAAACTTTAAGGACACTGGTTCAAAGGAGACAAGCAAGGAAGGTAACAACAAAGAAAAGGATAAGGACAGTGGCTCAAAGGAAACCAGCAAGGAAGATAAAAACAAAGAAAAGGAGAACAGCAAGGAAGATAACAACACCGACAAGGATAAGGACAGTGGTTCAAAGGAGAACAGCAAGGAAGATAACAACACCAAAAAGGATAAGGACAGTGGTTCAAAGGAAACCAGCAAGGAAGATAACAACACTGACAAGGATAAGGACAGTGGCTCAAAGGAGAACAGCAAGGAAGATAAAAACAAAGAAAAGGAGAAGAGCAAGGAAGATAACAACACCGACAAGGATAAGTACAGTGGTTCAAAGGAAACCAGCAAGGAAGGTAACAACAACGAAAAGGATAAGGATAGTGGTTCAAAAGAGACCAGCAAGGAAGATAAAAACAAAGAAAAGGAGAATAGCAAGGAAGATAACAACACTGACAAGGATAAGGACACCGGTTCAAAGGAGAACAGCAAGGAAGATAAAAACAAAGAAAAGGAGAAGAGCAAGGAAGATAACAACAGCGAAAAGGAAAAGGACAGTGGTTCAAAGGAAACCAGCAAGGAAGATAAAAACAAAGAAAAGGAGAAGAGCAAGGAAGATAACAACAGCGAAAAGGAAAAGGACAGTGGTTCAAAGGAGACCAGCAAGGAAGATAAAAACAAAGAAAAGGATAAGGACAGTGGCTCAAAGGAGAACAGCAAGGGAGATAAAAACAAAGAAAAGGATAAGGACAGTGGTTCAAAAGAGAACAGCAAGGGAGATAAAAACAAAGAAAAAGATAAGGACAGCGGCTCAAAGGAGAACAGCAAGGAAGGTAACAACAACGAAAAGGATAAGGACAGTGGTTCAAAGGTGAACAGCAAGGGAGATAAAAAAGAAAAGGATAAGGACAGTGGCTCAAAGGAGAACAGCAAGGGAGATAAAAACAAAGAAAAAGATAAGGACAGCGGCTCAAAGGAGAACAGCAAGCAAGGTAACAACAACGAAAAGGATAAGGACAGTGGTTCAAAGGTGAACAGCAAGGAAGATAAAAACAAAGAAAAGGAGAACAGCAAGGAAGATAAAAACAAAGAAAAGGAGAACAGCAAGGAAGATAAAAACAAAGAAAAGGAGAACAGCAAGGAAGATAACAACACCGACAAGGATAAAGACAGCGGTTCAAAGGAGACCAGCAAGGAAGGTAACAACAAAGAAAAGGATAAGGACAATGGTTCAAAGGAGACCAGCAAGGAAGATAACAACACTGACAAGGATAAGGACAGCGGTTCAAAGGAGAACAGCAAGGAAGATAAAAACAAAGAAAAGGATAAGGACAGTGGTTCAAAGGAGACCAGCAAGGAAGATAACAACACCAAAAAGGATAAGGACAGCGGTTCAAAGGAGAACAGCAAGGGAGATAAAAACAAAGAAAAGGATAAAGACAGCAGCTCAAAGGTGAACAGCAAGGAAGATAAAAACAAAGAAAAGGAGAACAGCAAGGAAGATAACAACACCGACAAGGATAAAGACAGCGGTTCAAAGGAGACCAGCAAGGAAGGTAACAACAAAGAAAAGGATAAGGACAGTGGTTCAAAGGGGACCAGCAAGGAAGATAACAACACCAAAAAGGATAAGGACAGCGGTTCAAAGGAGACCAGCAAGGAAGATAACAACACCAAAAAGGATAAGGACAGCGGTTCAAAGAAGAACAGCAAGGAAGATAACAACACCAAAAAGGATAAGGACAGTGGTTCAAAGGAGACCAGCAAGGAAGATAAAAACAAAGAAAAGGATAAGGACAGTGGTTCAAAGGAGACCAGCAAGGAAGATAACAACAAAGAAAAGGATAAGGACAGTGGTTCAACTGAGACCAATGAGACCATTGAGGAGGATGACAACACCGAAGAGGGCGAGAACAGTGGCTCAAAGATGACGAGCGGAGAGGGCGAGAACAGTGGCTCAAAAATGACGAGCGGGGAAGATGACCACACTGGAGAGGGCGAGAACAGTGGCTCAAAAATGACGAGCGGGGAGGGCGAGAACAGTGGCTCAAAAATGACGAGCGGGGAAGATGACCACACTGGAGAGGGCGAGAACAGTGGCTCAACGATGACGAGTGGCGAAGGCGGCAAAAGCGGAGAGGGTGAGGGCGAGAACAGTGGCTCAAAAATGACTAGCGGGGAAGACGACCACACCGGAGAGGGCGAGAACAGTGGCTCAACGACGACGAGCGGCGAAGGCGGCAAAAGCGGAGAGGGTGAGGGCGAGAACAGTGGCTCAAAGATGACGAGCGGGGAGGGCGAGAACAGTGGCTCAAAAATGATGAGCGGAGAGGGCGAGAACAGTGGCTCAAAAATGTCGAGCGGAGAGGGCGAGAACAGTGGCTCAACGACAACGAGCGGCGAAGGCGGCAAAAGCGGAGAGGGGTGAGGGCGAGAACAGTAGCTCAACAATGACGAGCGGAGAGGGCGAGAACAGTAGCTCAACAATGACGAGCGGAGAGGGCGAGAACAGTGGCTCAAAAATGACGAGTGGGGAGGACGACCACACCGGAGAGGGCGAGAACAGTGGCTCAACAATGACGAGCGGAGAGGGCGAGAACAGTGGCTCAAAAATGACGAGTGGGGAGGGCGAGAACAGTGGCTCAAAAATGACGAGTGGGGAGGGCGAGAACAGTGGCTCGAAAATGACGAGCGGGGAAGACGACCACACTGGAGAGGGCGAGAACAGTGGCTCAACGATGACGAGCGGCGAAGGCGGCAAAAGCGTAGAGGGTGAGGGCGAGAACAGTGGCTCAACGATGACGAGTGGAGAGGACGACCACACCGGGGAGGGTGAGAACAGTGGCTCAAAAATGACGAGCGGAGAGGGTGAGAACAGTGGCTCAACGACGACGAGCGGGGAGGGCGAGAACAGTGGCTCAAAAATGACGAGCGGAGAGGGCGAGAACAGTGGCTCGAAAATGACGAGTGGCGAAGGCGGCAAAAGCGGAGAGGGTGAGGGCGAGAACAGTGGCTCAAAAATGACGAGCGGAGAGGGCGAGAACAGTGGCTCAAAGATGACGAGCGGGGAGGGCGAGAACAGTGGCTCAAAAATGACGAGCGGGGAGGGCGAGAACAGTGGCTCAAAGATGACGAGCGGAGAGGGCGAGAACAGTGGCTCAAAAATGACGAGCGGGGAAGATGACCACACTGGAGAGGGCGAGAACAGTGGCTCAACGATGACGAGTGGCGAAGGCGGCAAAAGCGGAGAGGGTGAGGGCGAGAACAGTGGCTCAAAAATGACTAGCGGGGAAGACGACCACACCGGAGAGGGCGAGAACAGTGGCTCAACGACGACGAGCGGCGAAGGCGGCAAAAGCGGAGAGGGTGAGGGCGAGAACAGTGGCTCAAAGATGACGAGCGGGGAGGGCGAGAACAGTGGCTCAAAAATGATGAGCGGAGAGGGCGAGAACAGTGGCTCAAAAATGTCGAGCGGAGAGGGCGAGAACAGTGGCTCAACGACAACGAGCGGCGAAGGCGGCAAAAGCGGAGAGGGTGAGGGCGAGAACAGTAGCTCAACAATGACGAGCGGAGAGGGCGAGAACAGTAGCTCAACAATGACGAGCGGAGAGGGCGAGAACAGTGGCTCAAAAATGACGAGTGGGGAGGACGACCACACCGGAGAGGGCGAGAACAGTGGCTCAACAATGACGAGCGGAGAGGGCGAGAACAGTGGCTCAAAAATGACGAGTGGGGAGGGCGAGAACAGTGGCTCGAAAATGACGAGCGGGGAAGACGACCACACTGGAGAGGGCGAGAACAGTGGCTCAACGATGACGAGCGGCGAAGGCGGCAAAAGCGTAGAGGGTGAGGGCGAGAACAGTGGCTCAACGATGACGAGTGGAGAGGACGACCACACCGGGGAGGGTGAGAACAGTGGCTCAAAAATGACGAGCGGAGAGGGTGAGAACAGTGGCTCAACGACGACGAGCGGGGAGGGCGAGAAACAGTGGCTCAAAAATGACGAGCGGAGAGGGCGAGAACAGTGGCTCGAAAATGACGAGTGGCGAAGGCGGCAAAAGCGGAGAGGGTGAGGGCGAGAACAGTGGCTCAAAAATGACGAGCGGAGAGGGCGAGAACAGTGGCTCAACGATGACGAGCGGAGAGGGCGAGAACAGTGGCTCAAAAATGACGAGCGGAGAGGGCGAGAACAGTGGCTCAAAAATGACGAGCGGGAGGGTGAGAACAGTGGCTCAAAGATGACGAGCGGAGAGGGCGAGAACAGTGGCTCAAAAATGACGAGCGGAGAGGCGAGAACAGTGGCTCAAATGACGAGGTTGAGAACAGTGGCTCAAAGATGACGAGCGGAGAGGGTGAGAACAGTGGCTCAACGATGACGAGCGGCGAAGGCGGCAAAAGCGGAGAGGGTGAGGGCGAGAACAGTGGCTCAACGATGACGAGCGGCGAAGGCGGCAAAAGCGGAGAGGGTGAGGGTGAGAACAGTGGCTCAACGACGACGAGCGGCGAAGGCGGCAAAAGCGGAGAGGGGGAGGGCGAGAACAGTGGCTCAACAATGACGAACGGGGAGGGCGAGAACAGTGGCTCAACGACAACGAGCGGGGAGGATGACCACACAGGGGAGGGTGAGAACAGTGGCTCAAAAATGACGAGCGGAGAGGGTGAGAACAGTGGCTCAACGACGACGAGCGGGGAGGATGACCACACCGGGGAGGGTGAGAACAGTGGCTCAAAAATGACGAGCGGAGAGGGCGAGAACAGTGGCTCGAAAATGACGAGTGGCGAAGGCGGCAAAAGCGGAGAGGGTGAGGGCGAGAACAGTGGCTCAAAAATGACGAGCGGAGAGGGCGAGAACAGTGGCTCAACGATGACGAGCGGAGAGGGTGAGAACAGTGGCTCAAAAATGACGAGCGGAGAGGGCGAGAACAGTGGCTCAACGATGACGAGCGGAGAGGGTGAGAACAGTGGCTCAAAAATGACGAGCGGAGAGGGCGAGAACAGTGGCTCAAAAATGACGAGCGGGGAGGGTGAGAACAGTGGCTCAAAGATGACGAGCGGAGAGGGCGAGAACAGTGGCTCAACGATGACGAGCGGCGAAGGCGGCAAAAGCGGAGAGGGTGAGGGCGAGAACAGTGGCTCAAAGATGACGAGCGGAGAGGGCGAGAACAGTGGCTCGAAAATGACGAGTGGCGAAGGCGGCAAAAAGCGGAGAGGGTGAGGGCGAGAACAGTGGCTCAAAAACGACGAGCGGAGAGGGCGAGAACAGTGGCTCGAAAATGACGAGTGGCGAAGGCGGCAAAAAGCGGAGAGGGTGAGGGCGAGAACAGTGGCTCAAAAATGACGGCGGAGAGGGCGAGAACAGTGGTCAACGATGACGAGCGGAGAGGGTGAGAACAGTGGCTCAAAAATGACGAGCGGAGAGGGCGAAGAACAGTGGCTCAACGATGACGAGCGGAGAGGGTGAGAACAGTGGCTCAAAAATGACGAGCGGAGAGGGCGAGAACAGTGGCTCAAAGATGACGAGCGGAGAGGGCGAGAACAGTGGCTCAACGATGACGAGCGGCGAAGGCGGCAAAAGCGGAGAGGGTGAGGGCGAGAACAGTGGCTCAAAGATGACGAGCGGGGAGGGCGAGAACAGTGGCTCAACGACAACGAGCGGGGAGGATGACCACACCGGGGAGGGTGAGAAGAGTGGCTCAACGACGACGAGCGGCGAAGGCGGCAAAAGCGGAGAGGGGGAGGGCGAGAACAGTGGCTCAACAATGACGAACGGGGAGGGCGAGAACAGTGGCTCAACGACAACGAGCGGGGAGGACGACCACATCGGAGAGGGTGAGAACAGTGGCTCAAAAATGACGAGCGGGGAGGGCGAGAACAGTGGCTCAAAAATGACGAGCGGGGAGGGCGAGAACAGTGGCTCAAAAATGACGAGCGGAGAGGGCGACCACACTGGAGAGGGCGAGAACAGTGGCTCAAAAATGACGAGCGGGGAAGACGACCACACTGGAGAGGGCGAGAACAGTGGCTCAACGACGACGAGCGGGGAGGACGATCACACCGGAGAGGGCGAGAACAGTGGCTCAACAATGACGAGCGGAGAGGGCGAGAACAGTGGCTCAAAAATGACGAGTGGGGAGGGCGAGAACAGTGGCTCGAAAATGACGAGCGGGGAAGACGACCACACTGGAGAGGGCGAGAACAGTGGCTCAACGATGACGAGCGGCGAAGGCGGCAAAAGCGGAGAGGGTGAGGGCGAGAACAGTGGCTCAACGACGACGAGCGGGGAGGACGATCACACCGGAGAGGGCGAGAACAGTGGCTCAACAATGACGAGCGGAGAGGATGAGAACAGTGGCTCAAAAATGACGAACGGAGAGGGTGAGAACAGTGGCTCAACGATGACGAGCGGCGAAGGCGGCAAAAGCGGAGAGGGAGAGGGCGAGAACAGTGGCTCAACGATGACGAGCGGAGAGGGTGAGAACAGTGGCTCAACGACGACGAGCGGCGAAGGCGGCAAAAGCGGAGAGGGTGAGGGCGAGAACAGTGGCTCAAAAATGACGAGCGGGGAGGGCGAGAACAGTGGCTCAAAAATGACGAGCGGGGAAGACGACCACACCGGAGAGGGCGAGAACAGTGGCTCAACGACGACAAGCGCGGAAGACGACCACACCGGAGAGGGCGAGAACAGTGGCTCAAAAATGACGAGCGGCGAAGGCGGCAAAAGTGGAGAGGGTGAGGGCGAGAACAGTGGCTCAAAAATGACAAGCGGGGAGGGCGAGAACAGTGGCTCAAAAATGACGAGCGGAGAGGGCGAGAACAGTGGCTCAAAAATGACGAGCGGAGAGGGTGAGAACAGTGGCTCAAAAATGACGAGCGGAGAGGGTGAGAACAGTGGCTCAACGACGACGAGCGGGGAGGGCGACCACACCGGAGAGGGCGAGAACAGTGGCTCAATGATGACGAGCAGCGAAGGCGGCAAAAGCGGAGAGGGTGAGGGCGAGAACAGTGGCTCGAAAATGACGAGCGGGGAAGACGACCACACCGGGGAGGGTGAGAACAGTGGCTCAAAAATGTTGAGCGGGGAGGGCGAGAACAGTGGCTCAACGACGACAAGCGGGGAAGACGACCACACCGGGAGGGTGAGAACAGTGGCTCAAAAATGACGAGCGGGGAGGGCGAGAGCAGTGGCTCAACGATAACGAGCGGCGAAGGCAGCAAAAGCGGAGAGGGTGAGGGCGAGAACAGTGGCTCAAAAATGATGAGCGGAGAGGGCGAGAACAGTGGCTCAACGACGACGAGCGGGGAGGATGACCACACCGGAGAGGGTGAGAACAGTGGCTCAAAAATGACGAGCGGAGAGGGTGAGAACAGTGGCTCAACGACGACGAGCGGGGAGGGCGACCACACCGGAGAGGGCGAGAACAGTGGCTCAATGATGACGAGCAGCGAAGGCGGCAAAAGCGGAGAGGGTGAGGGCGAGAACAGTGGCTCGAAAATGACGAGCGGGGAAGACGACCACACCGGGGAGGGTGAGAACAGTGGCTCAACGACGACAAGCGGCGAAGGCGGCAAAAGCGGAGAGGGTGAGGGCGAGAACAGTGGCTCGAAAATGACGAGCGGGGAAGACGACCACACCGGAGAGGGCGAGAACAGTGGCTCAACGGCGACAAGCGCGGAAGAAGACCACACCGGAGAGGGCGAGAACAGTGGCTCAAAAATGACGAGCGGGGAGGGCGAGAACAGTGGCTCAACAATGACGAGCGGAGAGGGCAAGAACAGTGGCTCGAAAATGACGAGCGGGGAAGACGACCACACTGGAGAGGGCGAGAACAGTGGCTCAACGACGACGAGCGACGAAGGCGGCAAAAGCGGAGAGGGTGAGGGCGAGAACAGTGGCTCAACGATGACGAGCGGAGAGGGTGCGAACAGTGGCTCAACGACGACGAGCGGGGAGGATGACCACATCGGAGAGGGTGAGAACAGTGGCTCAAAAATGACGAGCGGAGAGGGTGAGAACAGTGGCTCAACGACGACGAGCGGCGAAGGCGGCAAAAGTGGAGAGGGTGAGGGCGGAGAACAGTGGCTCAAAAATGACAAGCGGGGAGGGCGAGAACAGTGGCTCAAAAATGACGACCGAGAGGGCGAGAACAGTGGCTCAATGACGACGAGCGGCGAAGGCGGCAAAAGTGGAGAGGGTGAGGGCGAGAACAGTGGCTCAAAAATGACGAGCGGGGAGGGCGAGAACAGTGGCTCAAAAATGACGAGCGGGGAGGGTGAGAACAGTGGCTCAACGACGACGAGCGGGGAAGACGACCACACCGGAGAGGGCGAGAACAGTGGCTCAAAAATAACGAGCGGGGAGGGTGAGAACAGTGGCTCAAAAATGACGAGCGGGGAGGACGACCACACCGGAGAGGGCGAGAACAGTGGCTCAACGACGACGAGCGGCGAAGGCGGCAAAAGTGGAGAGGGTGAGGGCGAGAACAGTGGCTCAAAAATGAGAGGGCGAGAACAGTGGCTCAAAAATGACAAGCGGAGAGGGTGAGAACAGTGGCTCAAAAATGACGAGCGGAGAGGGCGAGAACAGTGGCTCAAAAATGACAAGCGGAGAGGGTGAGAACAGTGGCTCAACGACGACGAGCGGGGAGGGCGACCACACCGGAGAGGGCGAGAACAGTGGCTCAATGATGACGAGCGGGGAGGGCGACCCACACCGGAGAGGGCGAGAACAGTGGCTCAATGATGACGAGCGGCGAGACCACACCGGAGAGGCGAGAACAGTGGCTCAATGATGACGAGCAGCGAAGGCGGCAAAGCGAGAGGGTGAGGGCGAGAACAGTGGCTCGAAAATGACGAGCGGGGAAGACGACCACACCGGGGAGGGTGAGAACAGTGGCTCAAAAATGTTGAGCGGGGAGGGCGAGAACAGTGGCTCAACGACGACAAGTGGGGAAGACGACCACACCGGGGAGGGTGAGAACAGTGGCTCAAAAATGACGAGCGGGGAGGGCGAGAGCAGTGGCTCAACGATAACGAGCGGCGAAGGCAGCAAAAGCGGAGAGGGTGAGGGCGAGAACAGTGGCTCAAAAATGATGAGCGGAGAGGGCGAGAACAGTGGCTCAACGACGACGAGCGGGGAGGATGACCACACCGGGGAGGGTGAGAACAGTGGCTACAACGACGACGAGCGGGGAGGATGACCAGGATAAGACCAACGACGACGAGCGGAGGATGCGAGAACAGTGGCTCAAAAATGACGAGCGGAGAGGGTGAGAACAGTGGCTCAACGACGACGAGCGGGGAGGGCGACCACACCGGAGAGGGCGAGAACAGTGGCTCAACGACGACGAGCGGGGAGGATGACCACACCGGAGAGGGCGAGAACAGTGGCTCAAAAATGACGAGCGGAGAGGGTGAGAACAGTGGCTCAACGACGACGAGCGGGAGGGCGACCACACCGGAGAGGGCGAGAACAGTGGCTCAATGATGACGAGCAGCGAAGGCGGCAAAGCGGAGAGGGTGAGGGCGAGAACAGTGGCTCAAAAATGACGAGCGGGGAGGACGACCACACCAGAGAGGGCGAGAACAGTGGCTCAACGACGACGAGCGGGGAGGACGACCACACCGGAGAGGGCGAGAACAGTGGCTCAAAAATGACAAGCGGAGAGGACGAGAACAGTGGCTCAAAAATGACAAGCGGAGAGGGCGAGAGCAGTGGCTCAAAAATGACGAGCGGAGAGGGCGAGAGCAGTGGCTCAACGATAACGAGCGGCGAAGGCAGCAAAAGCGGAGAGGGTGAGGGCGAGAACAGTGGCTCAAAAATGACGAGTGGGGAGGGGGCGAGAACAGTGGCTCAAAAATGACGAGCGGGGAAGACGACCACACCGGAGAGGGCGAGAACAGTGGCTCAACGATGACGAGCGGCGAAGGCGGCAAAAGCGGAGAGGGTGAGGGCGAGAACAGTGGCTCAACGATGACGAGTGGAGAGGGTGAGAACAGTGGCTCAAAAATGACGAGCGGAGAGGGTGAGAACAGTGGCTCAACGACGACGAGCGGGGAGGACGACCACACTGGAGAGGGCGAGAACAGTGGCTCAACGACGACGAGCGGGGAGGACGACCACACCGGGGAGGGTGAGAACAGTGGCTCAAAAATGACGAGCGGAGAGGGGCGAGAACAGTGGCTCAAAATGACGAGCGGGGAGGGCGAGAACAGTGGCTCAAAACGAACGAGCGAGACGGGAGGGCGAGAACAGTGGCCAAAATGACGAGCGGAGAGGGTGAGAACAGTGGCTCAACGACGACGAGCGGGGAGGGCGACCACACCGGAGAGGGCGAGAACAGTGGCTCAATGATGACGAGCAGCGAAGGCGGCAAAAGCGGAGAGGGTGAGGGCGAGAACAGTGGCTCGAAAATGACGACGGGAAGACGACCACACCGGGGAGGGTGAGAACAGTGGCTCAACGACGACAAGCGGGGAAGACGACCACACCGGGGAGGTGAGAACAGTGGCTCAAAAATGTTGAGCGGGGAGGGTGAGAACAGTGGCTCAACGACGACAAGCGGGGAAGACGACCACACCGGGGAGGGCGAGAACAGTGGCTCAACGATGACGAGTGGAGAGGGTGAGAACAGTGGCTCAACGACGACGAGTGGGGAGGACGACCACACCGGGGAGGGTGAGAACAGTGGCTCAAAAATGACGAGCGGAGAGGGTGAGAACAGTGGCTCAACGACGACGAGCGGGGAGGACGACCACACCGGGGAGGGTGAGAACAGTGGCTCAAAAATGACGAGCGGGGAGGACGACCACACCGGAGAGGGCGAGAACAGTGGCTCAAAAATGACAAGCGGAGAGGGTGAGAACAGTGGCTCAAATGACGGAGGGAGAGGCGAGAGCAGTGGCTCAACGATAACGAGCGGCGAAGGCAGCAAAAGCGGAGAGGGTGAGGGCGAGAACAGTGGCTCAAAAATGATGAGCGGAGAGGGCGAGAACAGTGGAACGACGGAACGACCACACCGGGAGGTGAGAACAGTGGCTCAAACAATGACGAGTGGAGAGGCAGAGAACAGTGGCTCAAAATGACAAGGAAGGGCGAGAACAGTGGCTCAACGACGACGAGCGGGGAGGGCGACCACACCGGAGAG